>NC_136506.1:105992912-106065412 GCF_053919585.1 Euprymna scolopes
CTGAATATTCTCTAATCGAAAAAGCAATTACTGGATAGTCTCTAATCCAATATTTGATCTATTCATTTATCCTAACTCCAATAACTCCGTAGAACACATATCGCACGAATGTAGACATGTCTACGAATTAGAAAAAATGAAAATCAATCATTTGACATGTCACGATTTTGTTTCATTTTAAATTCTAATTAACATTTTTGTTACAGTTCTGATTTTTTTTAGATGAGGGATGATCGTTTCTGTTACTTGTTTTCGTCGGATAGTTGTTCTCCTTTTTTTCACCATGGTTTCGTGTGTCTTAAAAAATAAATTCAAGAATACGAAACCATCTACAAAGCCAGTAACTTTTCTCCTTTGTTTTCCAAGATGACGACCAGTATACCTGACGACGGTCGAAAGTTACACCGACCGACACTCAAGAGAAGAACAATAATCCAATCAAAACTAGTATTGCTAGAAATTCTAGTGCTACACGTCCACATAGAAAAGATGCATCTTAATAACATCTGACACATGTATGCATGTTTTTCCCGTATCTGTGCCTCCATTTTCAGCTTCAGCTTGGTAACCCGATTCTCTGATTGTTATCAAGAAATGATTGCAATAAGATACGGATGTATTCCAGTAGTGTGAAATGTATATCCTTAAAAAACTTTTGTTTTTGGTTTTGTATTTCTTTTTAGGTTTATTTATTTTCATTTCATATATTTTATATTTTAATGATCATAATCAGTTCGATCTTTTCCGTTTGCTGTTTTAAACGCAATCTTCTTGATACCATTTGCTTTATTTCTATTTATTTTCTGTTAAAAGATCTAATCATTCTTGTAATTTCTCGCTCTTTCTTCCTGTCATTTTTTTTTCTTTTTTGAATCTCTCATTAATTACATACAATATAATCACATTGACACACATTAAAGCACCTTAGTTATATTATATATTTGCTGCAATCGGTTGTCTAATATGCCTTTCAATCTATATAATTTATAAAAATCAAAATTTTTCACAGTCTCGATATATATACTTGGCAGCACAATAAACATACACAGCTGGTTATAAAATATTTTGTTTATTGGCAATGACAACCTTTCCGATTTCAGTATGACAGTTATAATTTCTAAAAATCAACTTTTGACATTCCTGGGGCACCTGCAAAATATGCAACAAGACAGAATAACCCATAATGGTTTTTAAAAATAACTCATTTCGAAGATGAAGATTTTTTTTCCATGCATTTTCTACAATATAGAAATGTTGATATGCTGCTTCTGCACTTTCCAACCGACAGTTTCCATGAAGTTGGCTCGTAATAAAATAACCAGAAAAGGCCGGCTCAATATTTTATGAATAGCCCAACGCGCTTTTAGGTCGATATAATTTCTAAAAATCAACTTTTGTCACTCTCTCGATATATACACTTGGCAGCGAAATACACACACACAGCTAGGTTATAAAATATTTTGTTTATTCACACACACACACGCATTCACACTCACACACACATACACACACACACACAAGTTGACTATATAAGCAAATAATTATTTCGGCCTGACTCATGTATGTTTTTTATTTTTATTTTTATCTCTTTTGTTTTAATTTTCTTTTCACTTTGTTTTTGCTGGGGATGAGGCATTCTAGCGGATGCCAAATATTCTCCCATTTGTTTAGTTGCTCCAACCGAGAGCTCTTTTTAAGATCCTAACCGTCCCTTTAAGTACTATTACTTGTTTTCTCTTACACTATGTTTGCGGGGTATATTCGCCAGATCGCCTTGTAAATTATTTTTCATTAGGCCGGTTGCTCTTATAATGACTGGTATGATCGATACATTCAAAAGATTCCAGTTCCTTTTCATGTCGTACATAAGTCCTTTGTATTTTGTTATTTTTCCCTCTCTGCTCTGTTAAAGCCAGCATCATTAGGGATGCTGACTTCAACTAGGGTTGCAACTTTCTCACGCTCGTCCCATATCACTATGTCAGGCTTAATAGCCCCATTTTCTAGGTATGTAGCTGTAGGAATTTCGTAGTCATAGTGGATGGTGCATGACTTATTTCCAACTGTTCTTTCTGATACATGTTCCCAAGATTTGCTACTGCATTGATTATTCAAGTTTTTACCTCCGTATGGGTACATATAATGTTTAAAATACACTCAAAATCACACAAATTCACGTTCAGTTGGGGATACTTTTCTTTGCAGACATTGCTTACGTCTTTCTGTGACCCACATAGACGCATAAAAGTATAACCGCAATGCTGTATCTCTCAGAGACGAAATTGTCGTTTTAGAACAGACACGTTGTTATCACTTCGACGAAAGGCGAAATAATTATGTGAGATATAAAAGTATTTTAATGCCGCCGAGAAACATAAACTAAACTAAGATTTAAGCCGCGAAGCAAACAAGAATTGATTGGAGAATCGACCAATCGAGAAGCAGAATATGATCGTAAAAACTCATTAAATAAGACTAAGATGACAATATAAATCGGCTTGAAATTGAACTTTCAAGTTAAGTAATCATAAATTTCAAATGACTGAAATCTATTACAGGGTGGAACGATAAATGTGTCGCCCTAAAAACACTACAGCTTTATTTTAAAGATTTTGTTGAAAAAAATAATTCAGCGAACTCGATTATGTAGTAGAGCTGACATCTATTCAATGTAGCTGCCTTCAGCCTCAATCACCACATCGATACGGGTCCAGAACTGGGAGCATGCCTTTTTTAAAAACTCCGGCGGGAGCTCGGCGAATACTCGGTGAATGGCGGCGATCAGATTAGCCTTGATGTAGTGGAGGGTCATTTTAGTGATGTTCTCGACGTATGACCTCACGAGTAATGCCATAGTTTCAGATAGAGGGAGGAGGAGGGCCAGTGAGAGAAAGGTACAAGGTCGTAACACCTCTTTCTGAAGCCATACCTGGGTCTCTGTAGACTTAAAAGCCGGCGCCTGGCCATGTTGCTACATATGGGTATGCCAGCGGCGATGAGCCTGCACCAGAAGATCACCACACTTTTCAGCACATCCAGGTACACTTTGGTTTTGACTTTTAAGCCGACTTCAAAGATGTGAGGTGGCATAATGTGGCCCTCACTTGAAAGCACACCAAAGACTATAACCGTGGCCGGAAACTTTGTTTTCATTACCCTGGGCACGTCCCTGTTATTCGTGACAACCCAGCGATGCATTTTTAGTGTGCTAGAAATGGTCCTGTTGTCATCACTTGGATCTGTTAAGAGTATGAGTCATACAGTGGCCCATCTCCGATGAACTGTTTAGGAAGATGGCTTACAAAGTACTTGTTTAGATTGGACATGAAGACAACCAAATTGTAGTAAGCTGGACAAAGCCTTATTCTCGAGTATTATTTAGCCTTGATAAGTGATGATCTGATAGTAATTGTTTCTATGTTGTTGAATTTGTTCGATATAAAAATGATATATTTATTTAATCGTCTAAAGCCACCTTCCAGCTCTAAACACCTATCCTGCCTTGACAAAGTTCAAAACCGACATTTGGTGATGCCTATTGTCTTCCTTGCAACCTCTTTCCCACAAAAAATGATATTGTTAATACTTCATAATCGTTTTCATGACATGTCCTCGACTGAGCTCCAATCTATGGTCCCCCTTTGCCAAACTTTCACAAAAAAGCACTATTTGGTCCCAAATCTAAACCAGATTCAATGAACAAAGCTTTTTTCCTAGAACCGCCTGCCTGTGGGAGTCTGTTTCATTGACCTGTATTCCAGCTGACTAAAATATGGTTGTCTTCAAGTCCAATGTAAACAAGTTCTTCTTAAGCTGCCCCCCCTAAAAATCCATTTCTACCCCATTTCAGTAACTAACTATTAATATAGGCTGTTGTCTCCGTGACTACCGTAAACTTATTAACCCTTATCCTCGAGTGGCTTTCGGGCCTTGATAAATTGTGACTCCCGTTTAATAAGAATGTCAAGGTAACTAGGTGATTATCGCATAGAGATCAAAGATACCAGATGAAATCACAGGAGTGAACACTGGAAGATATATATTTAACAATACGTACTGTACTTGCAATAACCCTTATCCCTGAGTGGCTTCCGGGCCTTGATAAGTGGTGACCACCGTGTAAAAAAAAAATACAATTTATATCCCCCCTCCAATCACGGAATGATATGAAACAATGTTAGAAAGTAAGGGTTGAAAGGTTAGGGCTTTTGTTTACAAATACAATGCCGCAACATTCCTCTCAGCATTCCCCGGTTAAGGCATCTCAGGCCGCCATTAGCAAGACACTAGCCTCTTTTCTCAAAGCTAGAGGTTTTAGAAGTTTAACCTTATAAAACTGCACAAATGGAACGTGATCCTGACAGCAGAAAGGTCAGTGCAGCCAAAATGGCAAATAGCCTATCGGACTGAGTGGCTGAGATGTATCCTTGATTGGTATGGTTAGTGTTTAAAAGAATAAAACCATCTAAAGAATTCATTCTAACGTCTTTTTGTGAACAACATAGATTCCTAAAATTATAACCGCAATGCCGTATCTGTCGGAGACGACATTGTCATTTTAGAACGGAAACTTTGTTATCACCTTGAAGAAAGACGAAATAATTGTGTGAGATATAAAAACATTTTATCGCCTCTGAGAAAGATTAATTAAACTAAGATTTAAGCGACGAAGCGAATACGAATTGCGTGTAGAATCGACCAACCGAGAAGCAAAATATGATCAGAAAGACTCATTAAGTAAAAGTAAGATGACAAAATAATATCAAGTTAAGTAAATTTCAAATGTCTGAAATCTATTGCAGGGTTGAACGATAAATGTGTTGCATTACAAAATAAAACAACACAACAGCTTTATCTTAAAACTTTTATTGAAAAAACCGATTCAGGTAATTTGATTATGCAGTACAGCTGACACCTATTCAATGCAGCTGGTTTCAGTCTCAATCACTACCTCCATACGGGTCTGGAACTGGGAGCGTGCCATATTTTACAAGCGCCGGTGAGAGCTCGGCGAATACTCAGCGAATGTCGGCGATCAGGCTGGCTTTAGTGTTGTGGAAAGTCATGTTTGTGATTTTCTCAGCGTATGATGAAACGAAGTAGTCCACCGTGTTCAGGTCGGGGGAGGAGGAAGTTGTCAGTGAAAGACGGGTACAAAGTCGTAGCACCCTTTCTGAAGCCAAGCCTGGGTCTCTTTGGACTTATTGGCTGTCACCGAGCAATGCTGCCACACCCAGCTATACCAGCAGCCACCTGATTGCACCAGGGGATCACCACACTCTTCAGCACATCCAGAAACACTTTAGTTTTGAATTTCAAGCTGACTTCGAAGATGTGAGGTGGCAGGATGTGTCACTTGAAACCACATCAAAGACCATAACCGGTGCGGGGAAACTTTGTTTTCCTTACCCAGGGCACGTCTCTGTTATTCGTGGCAGCTCAGCGATATACTTTGAGGTTGCTGAAACTGTCCTGTTGTCATAACTTGGATCGGTAGAGAGCATGAGTTGTACAGCGGCGCCTCTCTGATCTCGCTCGTTGTACATTTTTTCACTTTAAGACGTGATAGAAGGCTCCTATCGCACTTAGGATTTGAACACTAGGTGGTTTTATTATTATTATCATTATTATCATTATTATTATTATTATTATTATTATTATTATTTCAAGCATTTCACAAAACATGAAACGTTCTTTGGAAAGTAACTAAAACCAACGTGATTTTTTTACAAAGGAGTCAGCACTTATCAAGGACCGGAAGCCACTCAAGGATAAGGGTTAATAAGTAGACGGTAAATTATCCCCCACAAGCGTATTTTACACTTATGAAAATATGTGTACATTTAACACATGTTCTTAGGGTATCAACGAAAAATAACCACTTTATAGTTAAATATTCAGAGATTTATAAAGAATCTGAATCAGTGATTGTATCGGAATCGGTTATTGTATCGGAATCGGGAATGTAGTACGGAATCGATAATTGAATCAGAATCGGGAAAAATATTGAAATCCTCTCATAACTCGTGCATACCTTTCGCAACTGACAACGACATACCTGATTGGATCCGAACCCTGCATGGTTGCGTCGACGACGATTGTATCGATTGGTTCGATTGGACACGTGCGTCAGTATGACCTACTTCGATAAGTGAACGAAGCCGCCGCTAGGCACACTTTAATATGGACACTGCCAGCAAACAGAGCGGAAAATGCGTAAGATTCCTTTTCTCTTCTTTTTTTTCAGAAATCTAAAAATATAGGAAGAGCGATCAAAATCAGTTTTCGTCCTTAGGTGAAGTGACTTCTTCGATCGATATGTTATTTTTATGAATAGTTAGTCCAAGGAAAAGGGATTGCCTCCACATACTTCCGTTATGAAAAAAAGAATACAGCAGGGGAAGTCATACATCTTTATCGATTTCAGAAAATGATAAGTAGGTGAAGGTGCGCATTCATTGTAGATCGAACTCATTAATTAGACAGACTTTAAATAGCATGATTAAACCGTGTTTATATATATATATATATATATATATATATATATATATATATATATATATATATATATATATATATATATATATATTAAATTGTAATTCAATGAATTTCAAAAAAACTCTCATTGAAATTAAATGAAGTGGTTGAGTTTCATATAAAAGAATTTTTATTATTCTAAGCAAGACAAAGAATGCTTTAGAAAATTAATCTCCTTAACCTATAGGGTTTCGATGTCTACCATCTCATCAGAGCCGAGAAAATATTAGCAAATACTTATAAAGGTATGCACCCTATTTTCTTAAGTCAGTGAGACATGGAAAGTCAAAGTGAAAATAATACATTTATCAGAAGTCCTGTAGCAGGAGGATTTGTAGAAAAAGGATATGAATGTTTTTTTAGATCCAGCTTGCTTGGTAAAATCCATGTTATACGTTCTTTACATCCGTTTGGTAATCATGTCCAAGTTATATATTGGGTAATCCGCATAGCTATGTAAATATCCGAATCGGGCAAGTGTTTGTATAAATTTGTTTGTGGGTCTAGCGATAATAATCACAAGTCTGGTGGAAACCTTTTCATTAGAAGTCTATATTAATTTTAGTGGGGCGAAGTGTTAATATTAGGAAGAGTCGGTAGTGGTGAGTGGTAGGAAGTGGGGTAAAATATATGAGTATATTCATCCCTATATACACATGAACACACATATACAAACACACACATACACACAATATACATATATACATATACATACAAATACACATACACACACATATATATTCATATACACACATGTATATATAAACATATATATACATATACATATACATACATATACACACATAAACAAACATACATGTATATAAATAGATATCTCTTCAAATAGAATTCAAAGAATCATAAAGTTTGACTGATCGCCTAAATGAGGTCAGGTCGTGTACTAGATATAGAGACTTAGTTAGGGAAGGGAAGATTGGGAACAAGAAGAATATAGAGATAAGAATAAAAATAAAAATAAAATAAAAAGATGGGCCAAATACGTAAATGGAATCATAAAATAAAGATAAAACGTTCCATCAATAATCTTAGAATTGGTTTCACAATTAGCTCATAAACATTAGTATATTCTAAACCTTATGTCAATCCTCCTTTCTATGGGAAATATAGATGCGTATAAAATTAATAATAATTAGCACCTCATGGACAGTATATATAACTTGAGTTGACGGAACAAATACGATGTAAACTGACAAAGAGATTTGAGATGAAACTAGGAAAAATCTGGAAAAAACGAATTATTCTAGTAGAAATTGGACAATATAATAATAATTAGTAATGAAAATTTGGTAAATTTGATAACTTATATGGAACGACTCATCAAGAACTTATTTACGTTAGACTTGAAGACAACCATATTGTAGTCAGCCGGAAAGCAGGAAAACGGAAGACAATTCCACAGGCGTGCAGTTCTAATAAAAAAGCTTTGTTCATGGAATCTGCGTTTAGGTTTAGGCACAGATAAAGAGTGGGGGGGAATTATTGATAGTGTTTACAGCTAGACGAGTGTTTCTTATGAAAGTTTTGTGAGGGGGGACCATAGATTGAAGCTCAGTCGAACACTTTCCATGAAAATAACGATACATCAGAGACAAACTCGCAACATCTCTTCTGTGAGATAGAGGTTGCAAGGAAGAGAAAAGGACATCTCCTACGAGGCTACGAAGTCTGTTTTGAACTCTATCAAGGAATATATATATATATATATATATATATATATATATATATATATATATATATATAGTGCAGATGTGGCAACAATACTACATACATGGCTGCTCGTTTGAAATAGGAGAAACTCCATGAATAAACGCGGTCTGCGCGAATTTTGGATATATAATGGGGTTTAATGCCGAGAAGTTTATAGATTTGTCATACTGCATTTAATTGAAACACAGTGCCACGGTCAAATGTTACGATCGACAGGTGAACGAACAGAATTATTGACTACTTATTTCCACGAAGTCGTATATTCTAATTTATATCTGGCACGTGTTTCAATATACATCAAGAGGTTTTACAACGTATGCCTTTATTAGAATAATCCTGATACATTTTCCGAGTCTCAAGTCTAAAATGGATCCCGTGTCTGTTTAAAGGGAATTGTCACGTAGAATGTCTATTTATTACTGGCAATGAAACAATGACAAATCAGATTATATTTTTCATTCAACTCCGTCACTCTCAATGCAAACATCCCCAAAGGATTATTTTTATGAGGAAAGAGGCGATATGGAAATTTGTTCTGCCAGTTTGTACATTTCAATTAGAAGAAATAGTGTCGATTGGGTTTACCAACATTATTAACCGCTGTCCAACTGGATGTGTCCTCAATAAATGTTTTATATGAAAAGGGAGCACATGTATTTCATGTGTATAACTTATTGATTGCAAAGGGTAATACGACGAAAATCTTCAACATCTTGATGCAAGTTCGATTTCAAAACCAACAATCAATTCTATACAATGGTATTACTGTTAAAAACACCAATCTATCTATCTATCTATCTATCTATCTCTCTCTCTCTCTCTATATATATATATATATATATATATATATATATATAATATATATATAAAAGTGACCGTGTGTCTGTGTACATTTCCCTACACAATAACTCTGTCAATTTTTAGTCTACAGACTCGAAATTTGATATACAGCGTACTGAGATTTGAGAAAGTCGACGTGATCGGTTTTTGGCCAATAATTTTGCGATTAAGGGGTTAAAGTTTAACGATTTGACCTTTGAGAACTCTACCAAACTCCTCCGACAATTTTGGGTCTACGCACTTGAAATTTTAGATATAGGTTCATTGGACATAGATCTAACTTAATAACTTGATTTGAGCCCAAGACAATACATTTTAAGGGGTCATAATAGGGGTCAAAGTTTTTAACAAAATTGACCTCTGCGGTCTCTACCAAATTACTCAGACAATTTCTGGTCTAAATATTTGAAATTTTACATAAAGGGTATTCAGAGATAGGACAAGCTTTTTCATCAGTTTGGGTCGAAAAGTTTTAGTTACCAATATATAAATGTATGTATGTATGTTTGTTTGCATGTCTGCCTTAAACTTTCAACAGAGGCGACGGATTTTACCAAGATCAGTATCGGGTTAAAATTCCACCTTTCATACGACTAATATCGAAAAATTGGCTAAAAACATTATATCTTCCCCTTCAACTAGGCACTTTTCTACAGGGGGGGTCACTCTTTTCGCCGATATTTTTTAAAGTTATCCTCTCCTTTAGATTGTCTAGCTTTAATTTTTAAAAACTGTCGCTTCCAGTTTGGTGGTGTTCGTAACAGCATAAACGTTGGGCTTTACGCCGTCCTTTTCCTCCTTTGCGGTACGGGTTCAAGCCTGCCTTCCTACTAGCACTTTTTTTTTGCTCAACATACACATCCAAACACCCGGGCAACGCCGGGCTGAAATGCTAGTATATATATATATATATATATATATATATATATATATATATATATATATATATATATATATATATATATAAGTGAACGTGTCTGTGTGTATCTGTGTGTCCGTGTGTACATTTCTCTACGCAATAACTCTGTCAATTTTAAGTCTACAGACTCGAAATTTGATATACAGCGTACTGAGGTTTGGGAAAATCTTTGTAATCCACTTTCAGCCAGAAATATATATGTTAAGGGGTCAAGGTTCAACGATTTGACCTTTGAGAACTGTAGCAAACTCCTCCGACAATTTTGGGTCTACGCACTTTTAGATATGGACATGGATCTAACTTCATAACTTGATTTGAGCCCCAAGCAATAAATGTTAAGAGGCCGTAATAGGGGTCAAATTTTAAAAAATTGACCGCTTTTTTTTTCTCAACGTACACCTCCAAAAACCCGGGCAACGCCGGGTTGAAATGCTAGTATTAGAGAAAAACGTGTGTAAGTAAAATATAAATTTTAATTTAGTTAATGTGGCTGTTTTTATACTTTATCAATGGTAAATTAGAAATCAATCCTGATAAGCAATTAAGAGAGAAAATAAAAAATAATATAGTAGTATATATAAATTTATACATTTATTCAATAAGTGTATACATCAATTAGGGGTGTTGGATGAGTGAGAAATTTTTATGCCATGGTATTTCGAAGCCCAATGCTTCTCATTAGAAAAGTAAAGAAGATGCTGGGTTATATAATAAGGATGCGACGTCTAGCGATAGTTACATTAGGAGCGAAAATAAATTATTGAGGCTGTTTGGGGGAACTATATTGATCTATTATACAGTCTATATAATTAAATTACACTGTAGCTAACGTTGAGCCTCAATCCTTTGATAGATACTCAGATTTCAATAGATTACTTAACGTTACTACCAACATATTTAATGTTAGAAATAAAATCAAATATGTAGACCTAGATCCTAGCAACTGCGCTAAAATTTATTCACTTAAGGTAATGCAACAACAAAGCTTTCCTACAGAACTTGCTTACCTGCAATCTCCTCAAGGTAAAGAAGTACCTGAATTAGTAAAAACTTTAAATTTATTCGTAGATGAAAGTGGAATCATCAAAACTAAAGGTAGAATAGGTAAAATCACTACTTATGATTATGAAGTTATCCATCCGGTCTTATTGGCTAAGGATCATGATTTAACCGAACTTATAGAATATCACAAAAGATGTAAACATCTGGGAATTCAAGTGTAGTTTTTAATATATAATGTAGTTACATTATATATAATGTAGTTACATTATATATTAGGTAGTTACATTATATATTATGTAGTTACATTATATATAATATAGTTACATTATATATAATGGTGTTACATTATATATAATATAGTTACATTATATATAATGGTGTTACATTATATATAATGTAGTTACATTATATATAATGTAGTTACATTATATATAATGTAGTTACATTATATATAATGTAACTACAATATATATAATGTAACTACATTATATATAATGCAGTTACATTATATATTAAAAACTACACTCCTTTATTATTTAATAGCAATTACTATCTGTTGTGGTTGCAAGGTTGAACAATAATTAGTAAGGAAATACAATGAAGACGCAAACAACAAGATAACGCAATAATAAGTGTATTAAAGAAAAGGTATATTTACAATATGTACAAATGACGGTGTCGAGTCAGAGAGTCTTGGTGGGAGGACATGTACGCTCTTCGGCGTCACTTCCGGTGGCATTTGAGTAAAACACACCAAGGCCAACCTAGGCTTGCCATTTATAGTGTTATGTTATTCGCATATGCAAATAAGTGGTTGCCACCACAACACTATCAGAGAATGATTCCTTAAGATCAATATGAAAAGTTAGGTATTCACTGTAAACGATGGTTTCTAAAGTGAACAGTATCGTAATGCCTGTCTAAAACAAGCCATTAAAGTTGTGCGTGGTATTAGTGATAATGTTGCTTGGGGAAAGGGTGTCTTTTTATATTGCGTCAGTTTTCACATTTCCGGCACGCCAGTCGTTTTGAGAGGTTTATAAAAACGAGGCAGAAGAACGTACCGCATACTTTCTTCACATCCCTTGCCGTGTCCTCAAGTTGTTTGCCTCCAGACATCGGCTCACCTGAAATAAAATCCCTCTCATGCATAGAACCGAGGCAAGTCTGATTTCTCTGGACAATTAGAACTTTATTGAGTTTCATGATCGAATATCTGATCCCTGTTCTGCTCATCCTTAGAAGGAGGATGGAAATTTTTCCATAGATTAATCTGCCATACAGTGCTATCTCTCGTCGCTTTGACGAGAGGTCCTCCATCGTCTCGGAATCGCGTTAGATTACTAAAACTTAAACTGAACTGTCTAGCAAACGAATGTGCGTCGCTTATTTATTTTAATGTGGGGAGGAGGCTCTAACCCCCTATTACAATCTTGCATTCAAAGTACATACACATACCTGTGGCGCCTGTCAATTTCTCGTGCAATCACTCGCTAACCTGGAGTCAACAAGTCGGATCTATGTCATCAACAACCTTATTTGTCCCCTTTGCACTCAACTTCAAACAAGCAAGCTGGGTTCAAACCAGTACCGCGTTAAACGCGTAAATGTGTTACTGACGCACAGCAATAAACAGTTTGCGTATTTGTTTTGTATTAGTGGATGTGTAATAACAATAATATATATATATATATATATATATATATATATGTATATATATATTGAGAATTTTTTTTAAAACTTTGAAGTGTCGAATATAATGATAAAATCATTTTTGTTTATTGCTTTTTTTTTGTACGCCCTATATTTCGCTAATACATAGTCTCATCAGGGTCGAAAGTCCGGTTCGTGAATTTCTTTTTCTTTTTCTTCATTTTGGTGTTATGGCGAAGAGACGAGAATTTACGTGTTAGTCCGATGAGGCTATATATATATATATATATATATATATATATATATATATATATATATAGATAGATAGATAGATAGATAGATAGATGTTTTTATTTGTTTTTGTTAGCGATACTTTCTTGAATGAATTCAAGTATTTATACGAAAGTGCATTTTTACCTAAATGCTTGTTGGGAATAATTTTCCCATTGACCAATCTGGTAGCCCCTTTTAATGGGGAGCGACATAAATATTATTTTTAAAATATAATTATCTACTGACACGTGTTTCGTCATCCACGACTCATCAGAGTGGCTAGATTCAGCCACTCTGATGAGTCGTGGACGACGAAACACGTTTCAGTGGATAATTATATTTTAATGCTGACACCATTATATATATATATATATATATATATATATATATATATATATATATATATATATAATGGTGTCAGCATGCAAGTGTCCGTGAACTTTCTGGTCAGTAAACCTAGTTTGTATTAATTTGCGATTCTGTCATTATCGCACGTTTGAATAAATTCGCACGTGAAAAGTATGAATCGATACTGAACCCCAGAAAAATCAGTAATTAACAATTTATTGAATTAGCAAATTTATCTTTTAATTAAGTAAGTAATAAATGCCAGTGAATGTAATCAATTTAAAAAGGCGTAAAGTGAATGAACCTTTATTTATATATACATCTACAATCTAGACTGTCTGTTTGCTTTACACGGTTTAGGCACCAAACGCAAACGTTACAGTCACTTATTATCCTAACAGGTACAGGATGAATAATTAATGTTGGACACCTTATGGATAATAATAAACTTTTCTAAAATATCGAGGAATTTGTGTATTGGCAGTTAGCATACAACTTATGCATACGTGATGTACATTGGCAGTCGGACTGATGTATAATCAGAATCTTTATTTGTTGTACTTAATTGTTTTTCAAATATATTTTGTTTGCAATAAACATCGAGTTGTGTTTTGCTTCTAACCCTTACGGAAAACAACACTTCTGTATTTAAAGTTTTCCGTGGTTATTTTTTGTTTTTATTTTTGGATGAGTTTTCATTGGGAAGACAACTATAAATTTTATTGAAGTTTTTCGGAACTTCGTTGTGCAAATCAGAACTAAATACATTAATGCAAGTAATGCAGTAAGATGATATGAATATATGATTAACGTAATATTTATTGAATTAAAAAAAAAAATTTAATCAAACGAAAACGTGCTTAAGATAGTAAAATTTATGAAAAAATAATAATGTTGTAAAGGGACATTCATATTTACTAGAGACGACGGACATGTAATACAAGGTAGACGATGATGAGAGGAAGAGAGAGAGGAGAGAGATATTTACACCGTTCATATATTAGACAGAGGGGGGATGGTGATCAGTTCTTTTAGCACACTAGAGGTGACAGTCATTACTTAGCATGGAGAGAGACATTACTTATGATGAGTTATTCAAAGTTCATTAATGATGATAACACATTCCCTTTGTTGTAGAAAGACGACACGAAGACGGCAGTTACAAAAATATGAGATGTTCTTTTATTCCATTTGACCGGTCAAAATGATGATGACATCCAGGAATTCAAAGTTGTTTCTACATGTTTAATGTTCTAACCCTTCGCTTCTAAAGGGGGGCCCTCCTCCTGTCAGCTCTGTCTCCGTCAGGCTCGACTCTCTCTCACTCTCTCTCTCTCTCTCTCTCTCTCTCCCACTAATCTCACTAAAACTAGCAAACTATATTGAGAATCTGCTTTTCTGCTATGACGTCATGTATGGCTCTCGACGTGACCCACTCACGTGGGAAACTCACATGGCCTTAACATGCGATTACCATTTCTGCAATCTCATTCTAATCTATTTTCGACCTATTTTTCAACATATTTAAATTGCATTGTTCTTTATTTTCTCTGTCCTTATTTTAATTCAGTTTTCATAAAAAGAATTGAACAATTAAAATTCCTTTTCGAAACCATTTTATGTGAAAGTATAGTCTGGTCGGAAAATGAATGCCAAATTCCTTTCTGAATCTATTTCTGAACTTTGCTTACAAGGTTCGAATCTCGGTCTATCCTAATCTCATTTATACTTATCTAATGTTTTTCTTATTTACAAGAAAAGTCAGTTTAGAATATTTGTAACATTTATTGAATTAAATTAATCAGCTTAAAATATGAGTAATTACTCGAAAATGTGTGAATCCACTTGTTAGAAAGAAAACATTGACATAAACAAAATCAATCATTATTTAAAATTGTGTAAATTTATGAAATTGTTCATTATTTGATTTGTTTTTGTTTTTGTTTTCCTTTTCCATATTTTCGTCTTTCAAATTGAAGTCCATTCACAGAGAAATTTTTTGCTAAAGTTCAATAAAATTTGTGATTGTCGCCCTTTGTCTTGCACTTAACTTTTCCAAAATGTAAACAAAAACATCCTCCCTAAAACCTAAAATGCGCAATTATCAAAAGTGCATTTGTTGGCGACCTTCCACAGTTAAACAATAGAAGAAATGTAGTTTGTTAATCTTCTCTTTTAGACCAAGTTTATTTGCCCGTCTCCTCACAGCTGAAAGTTTTGACGCAGTTTATATTAGGGAATCTATCTTCCTCCAAAGCAGGGATCCTAGTGTGTCTGCTAGTATAGTCTGGTTGGAAAATGAATTTCCTGTGAAATCAGTTTCCAAATTACTTAAGGAACTGGTGGCGAATGCTGGCACCCACTTTGAATTCTAAATAAAACTTTATGTTGTACAGTTTCTTATTGGTTAATAACTACACAACATGTGTATATTTTGTTTAATTAACCTAAAATCTATATTCTATATATACTTGATAGTCTATATAAACTTAATAGTATATATATATACTTGATAGTCTATAGCGATGATCAAAATCTCTGAGTCTCTCCTATCCGACATTGAGCACGTCGTGTAATGGGGAAAATGTTAGCTGGTTACTTTTAATGCGTTGAAAACCAAGCCTCTATCTTTTCACCACCAACGCTCTGATCTGCGCTTGGCTTCAACTGAGATGAATATCTGTCGTATTGAGAAAGCAGTTGAATACTTGCATTAAATACGTTGGCAAAGTTGCTAGGAAAAGGCGTGGATCATTCCACTGTTCCAATTAAACCCCAGTCTATGGTCGCCATACATGTAAACATTCACACCAAGCATTCGTCTAGTTACAACCACTGGCAACAATTGTTCTTACTCTATATCTGTGTCTAAAACCAAGCGAAAATTCAATGAACAGATGTTTTCTTAGAACTATTCGTCTGTGGAAGATAATACCGGTGGGCTGCTTTCCAACTAATTATAACATGATAATTTTCAAGTCCAATGTAAACAACTCATTAATGATCCGTTCCCTTAAATAATAAATTTCTTCTTAATTTCAATCATTTCGATCATGTTGTTGTCATACCTGACATTTGATAGCCCTTATCCTCGAATGGTATTTTGGCCTATGTAATTGGCGACTCCTTGATGAGGTATATTGATAGGTTCGTGATAAATCGGCTGAAAATGGTAGAGGACATAGTAACTCGAATTATTTCGGCTTGATCACATGTCTTGTTTCGTAAACAGCCTGTGGAAAATAAGATGAATTGCCAAAATTAGGTTTTGTATCTAATAAAGTTTGAAAGTAATCGTAATTGGTTTTGCATTAAAATATTTTGTACACATTACGTCAAAAAAATAAATAAAATGTACATTTCATTAGTGATCGCACTCGCTATCTTAATTTAATATTTATAAAATCATATAAAATGATAAAATTGAGCCAGTCACTAAATCCTTATACGTAAATACACATTAGTTTCCATTATAGAATTGGATGTGTGTGTATGGCTGTGTGTAGGTGTACGTGTGTGTGTGTTGCGTCTGCAGGAGAAAAGAATTCCAAAAAGAGTTGATGTACAGTCTACTTGACAGTGGTATTCGGGCAGTAGGCCGACCATTACTTAGTTACAATGACAAATTTAAAAACAATCTCCTAGCTGCTGAAATAAACCTCGTTGTCTTCGGAGACTAGCAATGAATGGAGATCAACATGCTTCAATGGCATTATGAAAAATGCAACTCCAAATATTATAATACTATGGAAAGAAAGCATCGTCGACCATCGTAGCCATATACACAAACAATCCACACAATTTCTGGACTTCCTTTTAGATCATTTGCTGGACTGAAATGACATCTACGGCTCACATACAATGTAAAATAGATGACGTTCTAAGAAACTTCATACGTCAATATCGATAGGAGAGTCTATGATACACATATATATGTAGAGAGAGAGAAAAAATGGAGGAAGAGAGAGAGAGTAAGAGAAAAAATAGAGGAAGAGAGAGAGAGGAAGAGAAAAAGTGGAGGAAGAGAGAGAGTAAGAGAAAAAATGAAGGAAGAGAAAGAGAGAGGAAGAGAAAAAATGGAGGAAGAGAGAGAGAGAGTAAGAAAAAAAAGGAGGAAGAGAGAAAGGAAGAGAAAAATAGAGGAAGAGAGAGGGAGAGGAAGAGAAAAATAGAGGAAGAAAGAGAGGAAGAGAAAAAAAGAGGAAGAGAGAGAGAGAGTAAGAGAAAAAATGGAGGAAGAGAGAGAGAGAGGAAGAGAAAAAATAGAGGAAGAGAGAGAGGGGAAGAGAAAAAATGGAGGAAGAGAGAGGGAGAGGAAGAGAAAAAATGGAGGAAGAGAGAGGGAGAGGAAGAGAAAAAATAGAGAAAGAGAGAGAGAGAGTAAGAGAAAAAATGGAGGAAGAGAGAGAGAGAGGAAGAGAAAAATAGAGGAAGAGAGAGAGAGGAAGAGAAAAAATAGAGAAAGAGAGAGAGAGGAAGAGAAAAATGGAGGAAGAGAGAGAGGGGAAGAGAAAAAATGGAGGAAGAGAGAGAGGAAGAGAAAAATAGAGGAAGAGAGAGGGAGGGGAAGAGAAAAACTAGAGGAAGAGAGAGAGAGGAAGAGAAAAAAATGGAGGAAGAGAGAGAGAGGAAGAGAAAAATAGAGGAAGTGAGAGAGAGAGGAAGAGAAAAACTAGAGGAAGAGTGAGAGAGTAAGAGAAAAAATGGAGGAAGAGAGAGAGAGGAAGAGAAAAAATGGAGGAAGAGAGAGAGAGGAAGAGAAAAAATGGAGGAAGAGAGATATGAAACTCTTTTCCGAAAGTAAATAGGATTTCCAATAGAATTTGGACGGATCGATAAATATTGTTATTTATACAGTTTTATTTTCATCTTCAATGTTTCTTATATATATATATATATATATATATTGTGTGTGTGTGCAACGAGAAAATTGTCGCATTAGAAAAGACGACTTGATTCCATTTCTGTTTGCTGAAAACCAGTCTTCTTTTTTTTGTTTTTATTGCATTTTCACCCCAGACAAAGATAATGCCACTTTGATGTAAGGAGCTACTATTTGGGACATAATTGCATAGTATGTCGATGGTGTTGCGGCAAAGTACCTGTTTACATTCCACTTGAACTTCTGCATGTCAGTACAGTTGGGGAAACAGGAACCCGGAAGAGAATTCATAAGTCTAGCATTTCTGTGGAATAAACTATTAGAGTAGAAGCTTTTTGGCATCGTGGGATCTCTACTGTATTGTTCAAGACGTATTGTATATTTCAATAAAAACATCGTTTCCAAAACGATCGTACAGTTTATTGATTTTGTTGTTTTTTTCCTTTCGAAACCGATTTTTATTTATAAATTATTAATCATTTTACTCAATATTAAGATAGCTACGATATCTATGCCTATCGAGCTTATTATATATCTACATTACAACGAGCACTGTTTTTAATAGTATTAATGCATTTACTAATACATTAAAATAAACTCCGCTCTTTAGACTGTTGGTCTAATTCCATCAATATATATATATATATATATATATATATATATATATATATATATATATATATATATAGTGCAAAGTTTTGTTGAAAATTCAAAGACTCACGTTTTCTTTTTTATAGCCTTCGTTTATTTCCTGGATTTTTCCATTACAGCTGTTTAATTAATGAGTGGCAATTTTACGATTTATGTTTCCGTAAAAATATCCTGTCCCCACCAACTTCTTCAGATGTTTATCCATTAGATTTTTACAACAAATGGTATATTTTTAACATGCTGGACATCGTATTCGGGTAAAAAGATTTCCACAGTCTGTCTTCCTCACTTCCTCCATCTTTTGGTGTTATGTAAAGATAGTTTTTCGTTTTAACCCGTACTTCCGTATTTTTATTTTTTATTTATTTATTATTTATTTTTGTTTTAATTTTCCCTGTTTTTCCTATTTGTTTTTTTACAATTATCCTATAATTTTATATAATTTTATTCATATATTTATGCGTGTTTATTTTAATATTGTTTCTTTGCTTAGTGTTTGAATTCGTATTATATTACCCGATGCAGGGGACGTCACTCTCGTGGCATCATTTTAACCTGGGATTACCTCCCTTGCATTTTTTAATCTGCTCTAGAGCGTGAAATTAAATATTTGTATCTGTGCAAACACCCGCGGATTACAGCTAGTCTTTTGTTTAATAATTTTACTTTTTATATTAGTAGATGGTAAGATTCTAATATACATAGGTTGCATCTTTTCGATTTGCTAGGTTTATATTTTTCCCCTTATCAATTATTGACCATCTTAATTTATATTCAGTTTTATTTTCCTTTAATTCCTTAATCCATATTGCTAAAGTGGTTGAGTTTTTCTTTGTTTTTTTCCGGTTGTTTCCGTTATTACTATTGGTTCTGTTTCTATTTTTGTTATAGTAGTGGTTGTCATTATTGTTATGATCCTTTCTTCCGTTGTTTTCATTTTTATTTATATTGTTGTTGTTTTCGTTATTTTTGGTGTTCTTTTTTTCTCAGTTTCATTTTTAAACGATATCTGTCCTTAAAGCAAGTTCCGGTGCTCCCCAGATATACTTTAGTTTCATTATTTGTTATAACTTCACATTTGTAGACTACGTTTGAAGTTAAACAGTTCCCCCTCAGTGGGCATTCATTAGGGTCCCGACAGTTACATTCTTTTACATTCTCAGATTAATTTTCTGATCTATTTCTGTTTTTCAAAATTTGTTTAATTTTGTGTTATTTGAGCCAATTATGGTATTTGTTAAGTTAGCAGACGTTGAGAAGGATAGCTTAACAGTGTTTTTGTTAATTATCTTACTTAGTTTACTATCTTGCGGGAAATGTTTTTCTATAATTTGGTAAAATTCCCTTTGGATGTTATTTTTATATGGTGGCTGAACGGTGGATTGAACCACGTCTGGCTCTTCCTTCTATTTTTCTTTTTAGCTTCTCTTTCAGTTTTATTGTATGTTTTATTTATTCCTTTGTTTTTGCTCGTTTGTTTCCTTTTTATATTTCCTCATCGACATGTTGTAAGATATTACATTTGCATTATTTATTGTTCTTTCTGTACGTATGTTATTGTTTTGAGTTTCCTTAACAAATTTAATTCGTTCTTTATATCCTGATCTAGCTAAGGCTTAGTTATAATATTTCTTGTTTTTATTGAATTCTTGAATAATTCTTCATTTTGTTATATTTTGGATATTCTTTTTGAGATGCTAGGTCTAAGTGCTTTTTTCATACTATCTGGATGTTTAGACTTGTGATCTATGTGGAATAGCGTTTGGTTAGGCTTATGATAGGGTCCATAGAAGTTGTTGTCTAGATTCAGGGTTATATCTAAGAAGTTTACAAATTTGTGGTTTGAGACTATTGTTATATCTAGGTTAATTTTTTTCAAATAACCTATTTATTGAGTTGTAGTAGAATAATGCATCATCCCGGTAATGTCCTCCTCTTAGTATATATATATATATATATATATATATATATATATATATATATATATATGTAACTACTTCATTTACTAACATAAAATTAATATACGAAAGTATAAATTTATACGTAAACTTTAATAATTTACTTCAAAAGTGCTCAATACGTAGGTAGAGCCAGTTAGTAAGTTATAAAATATATATGGCGATTAAGCTACATTGAATATTCCGCGTTTCGTCCACGAGTCCTAGAGTCGATGAAACGCGGAATATTCAGTGTAGCTTAATTGCCATATATATGTTATAACTTACTATTTATATATATATATATATATATATATATATACATATATATTTATATATATATATATTCTTATATATACATATATATTTATATTTGTATATTTGTATTCTTATATATATATTTATATTCTCATATATACATATATATATATATATATATATATATATATATATAGAGAGAGAGAGAGAGAGAGAGAGAGAGAGAGAGAGTATTGGAAGTTTTAAACCTTTAAAACATTAACAAAAAAACTTTCATTTCCATGTCTTTCCTTGGAAATCGCTTTTACTTACAGGTCAATTAATCTCTGTTATGATGTTTGCCGGGGTGTAACCACCCTCTCCCAGCATATTGATTCTACGTTCAAGAGATTACGCTAAAGGGCAATAACTCTACATGGCAACTAGAAGAACATAATAACAAAAAAACGTGATCGATTCACAACAGGAAACATTATAGTGTCTATCGCATTAGTTATGGCCAGAATTTTCCTTTTCTAAGATCAGAATCAAATTTATTAGTAGGAAAAAAGAAAACATCAAAATCACTGAATAGGAAAATGATAAAATGTTTGGTAGAAATAGAAACGTAAACGCCAAGTTATTTAATGAATGATAGTCTGAAAAAAGATACAAATTCTGTAACAAAGCGCGTATGAGTGCGTGGAAAATACAGCAGCAGACTCTGAAGTATGGATGGCAAACGATTGTATTAGCAGCAGGGGCAGCGTTTGAACGCGTATGCAAATTAGGATATACGCGCGAGCGGGCGCGAAAAGACATTAAAGGAGATAGAATCAGAGAGAATTTGGTCATTTACAGCCTTCGATCTGTCTTAGCTCTCATTTACAAAGCGAAATTAATTAGTTCACCTTGTGTATATCGCTATGTGTCTGCTCAGTCTAAATATATTATTATTTCTAATATAAAATATCAAACATTATTAGCTCAAATATAAGTAGTCCAATATTTGTAGCCGATGCGACATTAATATGTAACATGATTTGTTAACACTAATATAAAACATTCTTCCAAATATGACTTATTAGACAAAACATTATTTCTAGTCACATTTACCATACAAAGACCAGGCGTAATTAGTCGAAGTCGTAGTTATTATCCGAAAGATAATTAACCAATCCACAATCTATGCTAATGCACGCTTAGCCAAACTTTAGCTGAATAAACTCTATTAGGCCAAACATTATAAATTCAAGCTAAACTTATTAACCTAACCATAAGTAGTCGAAGCCACACTAATGCCAACAATTATTTGTCTAATTCGTATGCATTATTCAAAATATATATAGCCAATGCACATTTAACCGGGAAATTTGTTGAACAAGCTAAACAAGGGCCGAATATCATAAATTAAACATAAAAGTATAATCCCAAGCATAAATAGTCGAAGTAATACTAAGACCAATGATATCTTACCCAATAATATAAGCCATATTAGTCCCACAATTAATTGAATATATCACACTAAACCCCACACATCATTCTGCAGTTATTAGTTGAGATATAGATGGTCTAAGACAAACTTGTCTCAAATTACATATGACAATTATTAAATCAATCTATAATTATACCAAATATTTCGATTTGAAATTGCATTTATTGACGTAAAAAAATAATCAAAACTAAGTCAATCATTATTAGTCGAATCCGGCCTAAGTCCAAGAATTCTTTGTTCAATCAACACGAAACTTACGAGTTAAGGATTCTAGGTGTTTCTTTGCTTACTATAGTTGCTTTCTTATTCCGTATTATTCACTTATTTCTGTGATCAACCAATCTCTCGGATAAACCAAAATATTGTGATATATTATAAAAGTCGTCTAAGTTATTCTAAAGCTCTTCAGTGTTCAGATAACATCACGTTCAGATGACATCACGTTCAAAGGACATCACGTGTTCAGATGACATCACGTGTTCAGAGGACATCACGTGTTCAGATAACATCACGTGTTCAGATAACATCACGTTCAGAGGATATCACGTTCAGAGGACATGTTCAACAATCAGCGTTTGATTTGGTGTATATGTTGTATTATTGAAGGCTTGTGGAACTCCCATCCTAATAATGTTGGAACGATTAATCGGAATCACGAATCGGAAAATCGGAACATTTAGGTGTATCGGAATCGGCATCGAAATCAGAAAAATCGGTTCCTATTTTCTGATGCCAAAACGATTCTTTTAATTGTCGCTTCGTTTTTTATTTTTTTTAAAGCAAAATCTTCCGTTGTTGGCAGTCGTGATCAAATAATAATATTTATTAGTTATAAAATACCAGTAAAGCTAAAACCGATACATCAGCCTCCACAAGGGTATTTTTAAGTTTACGAAAATATTTGCACATTTAACATGTATTTTTGCGGAAATCGGGAAAATAGCAATTCTATAGTTAAATATTCAGAGATTATTAATAAAAAAAAAATCGGTATCTGTAATCGTATCGGAATCGGGAATTTAGCACTGAATCAATAATTGTATCGGAATCGAGAAAAATAATCGAATCGTCACATCACTACTTCCTGATTAATGTTCTCTTCCTTCCTATAGAATTCAAGACTGTTCAATACTAAAAGCAATAGTGTTTTGATAATCATCTTTCGTTCTTGTTTACTCTTTATATCAATTGGCTTCATACCTTGTCCGGAGCGACTTCCATTCGAAAAAGCTTTTAGATATTACTACGGATTTATGGTACATAGAATGTATATATAAGATTACAGAAGTATATTAGTCCTTTCCTTCGTTTTGTGTAACGCAATAAATAAAACATGCGTTAAATTAAATTATTTTACAACTGCAACCGGCGTTAACTCTATTTATATTTCTAAAAACATTATACGTAAAAATACCTTAGATGATTTTATGTTTAAAATCATAAACAGTAAAAATCCTAGTCTTTAAAAATGAATCATATTTTGTCATTTTGTTGTCACGCATTCTTTCGTAATGCAGTTAGTCTTAGTTTCTCCTTAAATGCTTTTGTGACATATTCTTCAGAATTTCTGCTTTTTTTTGTTTGCGACACTTTGTTACGTTTGTCTAGTGATCCTATTTGCTGTTTTGATATATCGTTTTGTGCCATGCTATAATTATAATTTTATAATTAAAATAAATTACGAAAGCTTCAGTTTGTATTACATTAAAACTCTTTATATTCCTAAAAAGATTTCCCATAGAAAAAAATGTCTATAGGGAGCAAATTTTTTATCCCAGCAGATTATTTGGACGGCGGTTCATCATATACATTTGGCCGTGAAAAGCACATAAAAAATTAAGATTATTTATCTGCTTGCGGTTTATAGTAATAATATGGATATGCAAAAGCAACATTTTGATTAAGACGCAGATGGGGTGATGCTTAAATCTACTACGTGATGGGAATGTGAGCTCAGTATTTATGTTGGGTTGTGATTAATATTTTAGCTAATATTGGAGAAAATTCTCAAGAGATAACATCTGCTGATGCTGGAAATACATGAATCCGTATAGTTTCCTCGAGTTGAAGGGGAAATGTGAACATGAGCCGATTTTTGGGGGCAGGAAGTATGGAGTAAAGAAAATACAAGAGATTCATATATACCAAATAAAAATACAACAGATGCATATATACCAAAGAAAAATGTAAGAGATGCATGTATACCAAAGAAAAATGAAAGAGATGCATATATACCAAATAAAAAGACAAGAGATTCATATATACAAAATAAAAATACAAGAAATGTATATATACCAAATAAAAATGTAAGAGATGAATGTATACCAAATAAATATACACAGATTCATATATACCAAAGAAAAATACAAGAAATGCATATATACCAAGGAAAAATGTAAGAGATGCATGTATACCAAAAGGAAAATACAAGAGATGCATATATACCAAATAAAAATACAAGATATATACCAAAGAAAAATGAAAGAGATGCATATATACCAAATAAAAAGACAAGAGATTCATATATACCAAAGAAAAATACAAGAAATGCATATATACCAAATAAAAATGTAAGAGATGAATGTATACCAAATAAATATACAGAGATTCATATATACCAAAAAAAATACAAGAAATGCATATATATCAAGGAAAAATGTAAGAGATTCTTATATACCAAAGAAAAATACAAGAAATGCATATATACCAAATAAAAATACAAGATATATACCAAAGAGAAATGAAAGAGATGCATATATACCAAATAAAAAGACAAGAGATTCATATATACCAAAGAAAAATACAAGAAATGCATATATACCAAATAAAAATGTAAGAGATGCATGTATACCAAATAAATATACACAGATTCATATATACCAAAGAAAAATACAAGAAATGCATATATACCAAGGAAAAATGTAAGAAATGCATGTATACCAAAGAAAAATACAAGAAATGCATATATACCAAATAAAAATACAAGATATATACCAAAGAAAAATGAAAGAGATGCATATATACCAAATAAAAAGACAAGAGATTTATATATACCAAAGAAAAATACAAGAAATGCATATATACCAAATAAAAATGTAAGAGATGAATGTATACCAAATAAATATACAGAGATTCATATATCCTAAAGAAAAATACAAGAAATGCATATATACCAAGGAAAAATGTAAGAGATTCATATATACCAAAGAAAAATGAAAGAGATGCATATATACCAAATAAAAAGACAAGAGATTCATATATACCAAAGAAAAATACAAGAAATGCATATATACCAAATAAAAATGTAAGAGATGCATGTATACCAAATAAATATACAGAGATTCATATATACCAAAGAAAAATACAAGAAATGCATATATACCAAAGAAAAATGTAAGAGATGAATGTATACCAAATAAATATACAGAGAATCATATATACCAAAGAAAAATGAAAGAGATGCATATATACCAAAGAAAAATGTAAGAGATTCATATATGCCAAAGAAAAATACAAGAAATGCATATATACCAAAGAAAAATGTAAGAGATGCATATATACCAAAGAAAAATCCAAGAGATGCATATATACCAAATAAAATTACAAGGGATTCATATATACCAAATAAAAATACAAGGGATGCATATATACCAAATAAAACTACAAGAGATGCATATATACCAAATAAAAATCCAAGAGATGCATATATACCAAATAAAATTACAAGGGATGCATATATACCAAATAAAAATCAGGCGATGTAAAGATTTCAATAGCAATTGATAATTAGTCTGGCTGTGAAATATATACCACCATTCGATTACATATTTCATGGTTCTTTTCTCAAGCATATAGAAACACGACAGAAGTCTTCATTCATATATATATATATATATATATATATATATATGTGTGTGTGTGTGTGTGTGTGTGTGTGTGTGTGTACTACATATCAAATTATTAACGAGTTTACATTTATTTAAATATTTAAGGAACGAGTGAATAAAACTCCATGAAACGTTGAGAAAGTGCTTACAATACTATTCAGCTACTCCAGTCAGTAAATAAAAGTATGTAAAGCAGTATTAGCGAAACTATAGCAGAAGATAGGAATATCTGTTGATTTCAGTGTCAAGTTATTAACGAGGTTTAGAAAAACCATAATATACCTATAACTTGTTTATTGAAATAATTTTCAAACATAAAATGGACTAGGAAAAATGTTTAGAACACAATAACTACATAGCAATTTCTACGTGATCATAATTAGTAGGGGATATGCGATCATTTTTTATATATCTATAATATAAAACTTAATGTGTGTGTGTGTTTGTGTGTGTGTGTGTGTGTGTGTGTGTGTGATAGAAGATGTATCGAGACACAGGAATGGGTATGTTTGATCTGGCAGAACAGTGGTTCATTAAAAGTGTGGGATCTGCGTTCGCGCCTGGTCCACAAAGTATGGAAATAAAAAAAATTAAAAATTAAAAAAAAAACGTTAACAAGTGTTTTTGATATAGATGTACATAATAATACTTTGATAAGTATGTTTTAACATAAATAGGGATGGTATAATAAAATTGTGGGGTCTGTGTTCGCGACTGGCCTCCATAGAATGAGAATAGGCACGAACTTTAATAAAGACTTTTCATATCTATCTGCGTAAGTATACTTTGATAATTATGTTTCAGTTTGAATAAATATGGTATAATAAAATTATGGTGTGTTCGTTCGCGCCTGACCTCCAAAGAATGGAAATATGTCACAAAGGTTAGCAAGGTTTTTAACATCGATCCACAGAATATTGTAATAATTGTTTCAGTGTGAACAGGTATGGTATAATAAATTATGGGGTTTATCTATTTTATTTTTACTTTCCTCATATTTTGCTTTGGTTTTGATACCCCCAAATTAAAAGCTATCTCTTTACACCCCTTCCTTTTCATAACCTATCATACTTTCATAAATCAGAGTCTATTTTCTGTAAACTGTTTTTGAACCCAGTCAACGACGGGTACTTTTGCTAGTATATATATATATATATATATATATATATATATATATATATATATATATACATATATACATATATATATATACATATATATATACAAATATATATGTGTGTGTGTGTGTGTGTGTGTGTGTGTGTGTGTGTGTGTGTGTGTGTGTGTGTGTGTGTGTGTGTGTGTGTGTGTGAGCTCAATATGCAACGAGTTAGCAGACGGATGTGGTTTTTATGACAGGACTCCCATAGAAATCAGAATGGGGTGACTTAGAAAAATGTAATCTTACACAAGCGTGCCAACTCTTAGAAATAACCCAGCAAGGAATAACTGATTATATCAAAATATAATTTCCGTCTGAGCGTGTTCACTTTCGGAGAATAGCGCCTTTAATTTCAGGACGCATAGATAAGACGTATGAAAGCCAGATTTGAGGTATTTTTGCTGGTGTTCCAACTGACAACGATGTCTATAAACTGTCATTATATGTACACACGCATAAACTCCTAATAGAGATTACACTAAACGAATCACATATCAGAACGTTAACACTTATAAGTGAGAATAGACTCATTACAGAAACATGCAACTGCTAAATAGGTGCCCATATATATATATATATATATATATATATATATATATATATATATATATATATATATATATATATATATATATATATATATGATGAGAAACATGGAAATAGTATTCCGACAAAATAGAGAAATAAAAAGGAACAAACCGTATTATGTGTTCATCAACGTTTCGTCTTTTTTCTATATTTTGAAATAAAGACGAAACGTTGATGAACACATAATACGGTTTGTTCCTTTTTTTTATTACATTTTCACCCCAAACAAGGCACATTGCCACTTTGGTGTAGAGGCTACTATCAGGGGTAGCAACTACTGGGGCACTATGTGGGGATTTGGGCAGCAAAATGTCGGTTCACGTTGCACTTGAACTTCTGCATGTAATTACAGTTAGGGAAGTAGGAACCTGGAATGGAATTCCAGAGTCTAGCGGTTCTGGGGAACAAACTACTGGAGTAGAAAGATCTTTTACATCTAGGGATCTCTACTGTGTGGGGGTGGGATTTAACTGCCTGTCGGGTTTGTCGAGGGTGTCTACGTCGTGGGGACACAAGTGTCTGCAGCTCGTTAGAGCATTCACCATTAAAATACTTGTAGAACAAGCAGAGGGATGCAACGTTTCGTCGATGGGACAGAGGCTTAAGCTTAGATGCCAGTTCAGGGCCTATCAGATTGGCGACTCTTTTTTTTAACCTTGTTTAGGAGCGAGAAACTAGTAGCAGATGCACCAGCCCAAATGTGATATAGAGGTACAGGATACTATCAGGTGTCAGTAGTTTTCTAGCACGGTAGAGAGAGCCTACCTTTTTCGCAGCGGCCCTGGCAATGTTTTCAATATAATTGTTCCAGGTCATGTTTCCTGTCAACGTTAGGCCAAGCAGTTTGAAAGATGTACTCTCAGACAGGGAGTCACTGGCCATTGCTATTGGTGGCAGAGAAGGTTTCTTGTAATTATTGAAGGAAACTAGTTCAGTCTCGGCAGCATTGAATGTGTCCATCCATTTTTGTCCCCATTTCACTACAGATTGGAGGTCATCCTCTAGTGTTTTACCATTTCTTTAGGTATGTGTTCATTTGTTTTCCTGTCATGCCTGTTATAGAGTGTAGCGTCATCAGCATATATACCCATCTCAGAGGCAGTTTTGTCGGGGAGGTCATTAATAAATATCAGGAACAATAGAGATCCAAGAATAGACCCCTGAGGCACTCCCGCATTTATATCACACTGTTTAGATGTTCGACCGTCGAGGACAACCTGGATTTTTCTCTTATCTAAGAAGGATTCAATTATGCTAAGTATTCTACCAGTGATACCGTATGATTTAATTTTCCTGAGGAGGCCCTTGTGCAATATATATATATATATATATATATATATATATATATATATATATATATATATATATATATATATAGTGAGTTATGAAAATATACATGGCAATTAAGCTTAATTGTCATATATATTTTCATAACATACTACCTAGCTCTACCTATGTATTGAGCACTGTTAAAGTAAATACTGAAAACTTTACACGTAAGAGTATATCTTCGTATAATAATTCATCTGATTAAATAGTAATCATATATATATATATATATATATATATATATATAGTAATTTATAAAATATATATGGCGATTAAGCTACACTGAATATTCTGCGTTTCATCCAACTATAGGATTCGTCATACTTATGCGCGAATTCTGTCGTTGCTTCTTGTTATATGTTGAGGATTTCTAGTTGGCCAATCAGATTTCTAGTCTCCACCGCGCCCCTTCCTATCAGCCAATGGGCATGCATTTTATCAAACAAAGGATCTGTTTTAGAACTAGGTTAGTGGTTTTAGGTGGCCGTTCTCCTTTGTTTTTTTTTATACATATAAATATACCTATGTGTACACAGTAATGCACATACATATACATATATACATATATACATATATACATATATATATATATATATATATATATATACATATATGTGTGTGATCGTTTATGTATATTCATGTTTATTTAATTTATTTATTTGTTTGTTTTCTATTGTTATTGTTAGTTTTAAAGCTATTTTGTATCGCTATCCTAGAGTAACTTTTATTTTGTGAACACAGTTGTTTGCTATTTCCCGCCTACAGTTTAATAGATTTTGAGGTTCTTTATCCTGTACTTTAAAGAACCTCAAAATTACTAACTAGCTCTACCTACGTATTGAGCACTTTTGAAGTAAATACTTAAAGTTTACGCATAAATCTATACTTTCCTATATTAAATTTATGTGAATAAATGAAGTAGTTATATATATATATATATATATATATATATATATATATATATATATATATATATATATATATGGAAGACAAACATATACGCTCGTTATACAGCTGTGCTGTTTATATACAACATATAATCGTTTGGTGCCGTTTCAAAACACCTTTATATTACATATCCTGCTATATATAGTATAATGGATCTGCTATATGGCGCTTGTTTTGTTTTTATTTTGTTTTTTTTTCTTTTACTTAGGGGGGGAGACGGATAAAGCATGTAAGGAAGCCATTTTTGTTATAACACATTGCCAAATTAATCTGGAGCAAGAAAATGGCTCCGATATTCAGGACGTTTTACTTTCTTTTAAGGAGGTAGTATTTGATCAATACTGCTGGGGAGCCACTATTTAATTTAAACCCTACCTAAAGAGTGTTTCGTTGTAAATCAGCGATGATCAGTAAAATAATATTAGAACTAGTGTCAATTCAAAGAATGTAAATTAAAACATTTAAGTGATTTATTGATTTGCCAGCAAAATAGTTTTTTAACGAAGGACTTAGGATTAAAAATATTTTGTTCCAGTTGCAAATCTTGCAAGACACACACAGTAATACACGGATATATTCATACGTTTTTTATTAATATAAGCAAATGTACATAATCGCGTCACTGAAAACGCTAATGTTTCGGAAAAATAATCGGTTAAAACCACAAGTCTTCGTCATGCGACTTAATAAATGGTTGCTTTCATCAGAAGAAAACACTCCAGATTTGAGGATCGGTTTATTCCGTAGAAAGCGACCTTTTATGAAGTCGCATAAGGAGGACTTCTGGTTTTAACCGACCATCTTTAGTCGTGTGCAAGCGACTCTATAAGTCACTCCGTTGGTCCGTCGGTCGGTCGGTCGGTCTGTCCGTAACACTTTTTGGTTAAGATCAAAGGTATGTTGTTAATAGATGCTGTTCTTAGCTTTTTAAGCTTTTCTTGGCCTTTTGGCCAAGATCAAAGTGTAGTATCTGTTCTTATACATGCTGTACTAATATATTAATTTACTTTTATTTCGGACTATTATTCTCATCTTTATTAGTTGTTGTTTTCATTTTTATTGGTTGTTACTTTTCACGACGTTTCGGCCAAAAATCTGGTTTGCATCCCCCATGGAATTTTAGTGCTGAAAACGCCCTTTCTTCTGGCGCGTTTTTCATATTTCTCAACAAAAACTTAATATGTATGTCTATATAGTGGTTTCCCATGTTGCTGAATGTAAATACACATGTGTTAAGGTGTGAAACTGCACTGTTTGTCCATTGTCACTGGTATTCGGTATTCCAAGTGACTCATTAGGCGTCAAAAATGTACCAAAAATTAAAAAAATAACACTTTTTGCCCCATAAATTTTGACCTATCCATTATATTTTTCTGAAACTTGTCTAAAATGCGCAGGGCATTGTTCTTAATATAAATTCAGTATGGGTGACCCTCGCAAAATTCTGCTTTGTGTCGCCCGGGGATTTTTAGTGCTAAAAATGCCCATTTTTCATATTTCTCAATAAAAAAACTTGATATGTATGTCTATATAGTGCTCTACCACGGTGCTGAATTCAAATATACATGTGTTACGGTATAAAACTGCATAGTTTGTCTTTGTCACTGGTATTCAGCATTCCAAGCGGCTCATAAGGGGTCAAAAATGTACAAAAATTGCAAATAACGACACTTTTTGCCCCAGAAATTTTTACCTATCCATTAGACTTTTCTAAAAATTGTCCAAAATGTAACTTTCCTTGGCCACATGGCTAAGATCAAAGTGTAATATCTGTTCTTAACCTATGCTGCACGTGTTTGTAACTAATAAGTAAATGTGTTACGACGGAGAATAGTTGTTTGTTTTTTTTTTAAATACATACCACAAAATAGTTTTTTTAGTCGTGTGCAAACAACTCTATAAGTCACTCAGTCAATCGGTCGGTCCGTCCGTAACACATGTACTTTTTATTTCTTTTTATGTTTATTATACCACTATTTATTCGTTTTCGAGGTTCCTGAATACGAAAATAACGTTTCAAATTCCCTAAATCAAATAATTTTTGTGATATAAAGTGGGAATCACCTTTCTGTATTAATTTAGTGTAAAATGATCACCCACTTTACAACCAGTCAGTCTCAAAGCCATTCAAGTCATTCTCCAGATCATTCAAGTTGTTTTTGAAGGATTCCATTTATGTTTTAAGCATTCAAGTCATTCTTAAGGTCATTCAATTCATCCTTAAGTTCATTAAAGTCATTCTAAGTCATTTACTTTTTTTTATTTAAGTCATTTCAGCCTATTTTTCGGTCATTTTAGTTTATCTTTAAGAATTTCATGTCAATCCTACATTCACGCATTCATTTATTATACGATAGCACGCGACTAATGGCTATCGGCCTTGTTTTTAAATATTAGCACGTCCAGTATTGCAAACATGTAAATTTACCTATATTAAAAAATATCTTGCGCTTCTTTTATTTAGCAGCCTTAGTTACCTGTCAAATTCATTATTTATCACGCTTGAATACCTTTAACCTGGTATATATATATATATATATATATATATATATATATATATATATATATATATATATATATATAAAAGTGAACGTGTCTGTCTGTCTGTCTGTGTACATTTCCCTACGCAATAACTCTGTCAATTTTTAGTCTATAGACTCGAAATTTGAAATACCGGGTACTGAGATTTGGGAAAATCGATGTGACGAGTGTCAGCCAGAAATTTGGCTGTTAAGGGGTCAAATTTCAACGATTTGACTTTTAAGAACTCTACCAAACTCATCCGACAATTTTGGGTCTAGACACTTGACATTTTAGTTATAGGTTCCTTGAACCTGGATCTAATTTAATAAAGCGATTTGAGCCCGAAACTATAAATTTTAAGGGGTCATAATAGGGGTCAAATTAAAAAAAAATTTACTCTTTTTTTTTTTTTTTTGCTCAGCATACACCTCCAAACACCCGGGCAACGCCGGGCTGAAATGCTAGTATATATATATATATATATATATATATATATATATATATATATATATATATATATATATATATATATAGCTTAAGTAAACCTTACGAGGATAAAATGCAGAAAATCATTACTACCATATACATTTTCCAAATTTACTACCTAGCTCTACTTACATTTCGTGAACTATCGAAGTAAATACTAATAATAGAAACATAAAATTATACATATATAAATATATATATATATATATAAATAAATATATATATATATATATTGAGTAAGATGATTGATAATTTATAATTAAAATTAAAAATTAAAAATCTGTTTTATAAGGAAGAACAAACAAATCAATAAATAGTACGATCGTTTCGGAGAGGATGTTTTTATTGTGATAGTCAGTGAGTCTTGGACAATAATTTTATGATATAGTTTTTTGAAACCAAGTCTCCTCATCAGCAAAAATATTATGTTTTTTTTTTTAAACACCAAAAATAAATCTAGCATATTTTAAAGTAAGGCAAATGTATCTTTTAATGGTTCGTCTCCTAAAGAGTCGTACGTATCATCGCGGATTCATTCATTATATGTCTACATTACAACGAGCACTGTTTTCTTTTCTTTTATTTTAATTGAATTAATGAATGTACTAATACATTAAACTATACTCTTCTCTTTAGACTCTTGTCTCATCCCCTATATATATATATATATATATATATATATATATATATATATATATATATATATATATATACTCGGGTTTTTTTTTTCAAAAGTAATGGACTAATGAATTCAACGAGGTTGTTAGATAGTGCTCAATAAAAAGAGTTGATAATACTTGTTTATTGTTATATATATATCATTCATTGAACTTTTGAATAGTCAAGTCGCTGCCTGATGATATCTGTTGTTTGATGTAAACAAGTGGCTATTTGTAGCAGCAGGATGTGACCATGTTTATATAACAATAAACAAGTATATATATATATATATATATATATATATATATATATATATATATATATATAAACTATGATGAAACTTATATTCCCCACGTAATGCTGATTTTTTCAAAATTAAATATGAAATCCAACATGTTCATTTTCAATAATTCTTTTCAATAAATAATTTCCAAAAATATTTAAGTACGGGACCATAAAATTCAAGATGGCCACGGTTCACCACGTAGAGAGTTCAAATACAAACCGACACTACCAGTGAGAATATCTAACAATATATTCTAATTTGTCGTGTATCACAAACATAGAACTCCATTTACAACATGTTTTATCCGAATTAAACTTTTGAATCAAGCCGATCTTGTACTGCAATTTACCTTACATTTTTCATATTACAAGTAGAACCATGCTTCAAACGTCAGGAATAAAAAGTGATCAATATTTCTTATTTAAGGAAATGAAATTTCAATTTATTGACAGGACAAATATTGAATGGTAATGTTTGAATGCAAATGAGGAAGTTGTATGACGACGTTTTGTTATTTCTATATCGATAAATATTTCAGATTTTTTATGGTGAAATAATTGTGAATCAATATTTTATAAACAGAAATGGGTTTACATAGATGGGAAATTTCGGGAAAAAAAACTATATGCGTAAATCAGCCGAGTTTTGAGCAAAATAAAATGATTAATATTTTCGTCTTGTATGGAATACGATGATAAAATCAATATTTGCTTAATAAAATGATTTTAGGTCTGAAATTGACTGCTAAAAAGACTTGTATGTATGATTTGAAGTCTATGCATTAATTACAAAGACATTCCATATATATATATATATATATATATATATATATATATATATAATTTAAAGGAGATTAGAACAATAGTCTAAAGAGCTGAGTGTATTTTAATGTAACAGTGAAATTACTAGTTTAATTAAAATACAGGAAATAGAAAGTGCTCGTTGTAATTTAGATATATAATAAGCTCGATAGTTAAATGTCCTAGAGCTAATACAATATTAAGTAATGTGATTGATAATTTAAAATTTAAAAATCAAATTATAATTAAATTAAAAATCCGTTTCATAAGAAGGAACAACAATACGTAATAGTAATATTCTATATATATATAAACCGTAGCGTCTTTAAATCAAACATACGCTAACGGAAATAATTTATTGCACGAGCGTCCCCCCCCTTTTAAAATTCATCATTCAATAAGATAAAAAGCTATAGCAAACATCTTAATGACTATTTTAACCACAGTTCCTGATTTCAAAAAACGAAAAATTAAAAGGTAAATACCTCTATATATTTTTAAAGCAAATTTATTATGTAAATTCAAAAATATATATTTTTCTCTACTTATTTCTATCTCTAACCCATATTAATTTTCTTATAAATTTTAAATCGAGACCTTTTATTTCAATTTTTTCAGATTTATCTGCCTTATTTTAATGCTAGGTTTATTTATGGTGTCTTTTAAATTCAATAAAAACCCTTCAAAATTTGCTGATGAGGAGACCTTGCTTATCAAAAATCTATATATAATTATTGTACATAACTTGATGTATACCACAATAAAAAGCATTGTTTTCCGAAACGATCGTACAGATAATTGATTTTGTTGTTGTTCCTTCTTATGAAACTGATTTTTAATTTAATTATAATTTGATTTTTAAATTTTAAATTATCAATCACATTACTTAATATCATATATATATATATATATATATATATATATATATATATATATATAGTGGGAATCGAAAATATAACATGCATGTACGTAGATTTCTGTTTTAAAAATAAATAAATAAATAAATAAATAAATAAAAATATTATATATATATATATATATATATATATATATATATATATTTACATGGGGGGATAACCACTTATCAAGGCCCGGGAGCCACTTGGGGATAAGGGTTATTGTGTGTACAATAATCAATAGTATAATATCGTAGTAACAGTTGGTATTGGAGATTTGATAAAATGTCTTACTTAATGGGCGATTAATCAGGAATGTGTTTATGTTGGACTTGAAGACATCCAAGTTGTAGTCAAGTGGGAAGCAGGCAAACGGAAGAGAATTCCACAAGCGTGCACTTCTGCGAAAGAAGCTTCGTTCATGGAATCTACGTTTTCATTTAGACACACATAACGAATGGAGGGAATTACTGATAGTGGTTTTAGCTAGATGAGTGTTTATTGTGAAAGATTAGCGAGGGGGGACCAGAGATTGGAGCTTGGACGAGCACTTGCCATAGAAATAACGATAAAACAAAGACAGGCTCGCAACGTCTCTTCTGTCGGAGTAAGATTGTAGGGAAGAGAAAAGGGTATCCCCCACTAAGCAACGAAGTCTATTTTGTACTCTGTCATGGCAGGATAGGCTGTTTTTAGAAGCTCCAGCCAAGATATGGCAGCAGTACTCCATCTTTGGACGTACGTGGTTTTTATATAGATAGAGAATTGCATCAGCTGCGAGATATCTTCTGGAGCGGTAGAATGATCCCACCATTTTCCCAGCGACCCGGGCAACAGACTTGATGTACGTGTTCCATTTCAGATCAGAAGTAAAGGTCAAACCCAAGAGCTTGTCAAAACATGAGGCCTCCCCAAGACGAGAGCAATTGATGCTAGATGAGGATCACAGCGTTGATGATTTAAAGATAGGAGTTTGGTTTTAGATGCATTAAAAGTAACCAGCCACCTCTTCCCCCACTGTACCACGCGCTTAAGATCAGAAGAGAGAGCATCAGAGAAAGCTTTGTCATTTACGGCCTTTGATGTGTTGCAATAGATGATCGTATCATCAGCATAAATGTCAACGAATGATTTAAGTATGTGTTTTGAGAGATCATTGATGTAGATCAGGAAGAGAGTTGGGCCCAGGATGGTTGAAGCTTTTTCAACACTATAATTGGAATGCTGTCTGGGTCAGTTGCTTTACTGGAATCAAGGTTCTTGATTAGTTTGCCGACCTCATGCACCGATATTTGTATGTTGAATAGTGTGTTGTCTGTTGTAGGAAAAATACGGGGAGTAATCACCTTCGTCGGAAAGGGTAGACTTAGCTGCAAAGTTCTTGGCAAATAGTTTGGCCTTGTCTGATGTTGATGAGATGACCTCAGGTCCATTGATAATGGTTGGGATAGAATGCACGCTTCTGTTTAGGATCCTGTTTGCTATTTGCCAAAACTGGTGGGAATCAAACCGCTGCTCAGCTACTTTGGATTTGACGGACTGAGCATATAGCTCTCTTGCATTTTTTATTACTCTTTTACAGTGGTTGCTGGCAGTCCTGAAAGTAGCGTTAGTCTCAGTACATCTATTACGTTGGGAGCTATGGAAAAATGATTTCTGTGCGCAATAGCAGCAGCACATTCTGGGTAGAACAATGGCTGGCTGTTAGGTTTTTGTTGGAATTTTTTGGATGGTATGAATCGGTCTATACCTACAATTAACCATTCGGTCAGGTCTGATACTATAGAGGACACATCCGTTTTAAACATGGAATGCAGAGGTAGATCAGATATAAAATGAAATACACGTTGAATTTCAGACCTTCTATAATTCTACGTCTATGTATTAATTACAAAGACATTCCATATATATATATATATACATATATATATATATATATATATATATATATATATATTGTGGTGTTAGATTTGAATAATTGACGAGGAAGACGCAATAACAGTTAAATAAATATGCATTAACGAAAATACATAAATAGAGTAATTAAGTATCTTTGCTCACTGTCGGATTAGTGGTGACTTCTCCGCGTGTCCGTCAACTTACTTAGCGAAGCGGTCCGCGTTATCCGGAAGTGACGTCATGGATGGAAAGGACGTTATGAAATAGTTCATTTATTCTAGGCAGTAAGGGTTATATATATATATATATATATATATATATATATATATATATATATATATATATATAATAAAAATTACAATTAAATTTACCAAAATGATCCAAGATGGTAAAATTAAAGTATATTATAAATATTAAAGAATTAATATTAATAAAGTTATCTCAGCCAGATGTAAAAGCTCGATAAAACCAAATAGGAGATAGAGCTTATAATACGAGCAAACAGTTAATAAAACATTTTTTTAAAAAAACACTTTTAAATGAGTTAAAAACATATTTAATCTGAAAAGGAAACACTAGATAAGTGGATAGTCCTTAATCCGCGGAGTTTCGAAGAAATACATTCCTTCTCATCAGAGGGTAGGAATTAGCAAAATGCGGGATCGGATTTTGCATGCAAAAGTATTTGATGAAACAACAAGTAAGTCAATGATCTTACTTGATAACAAAAAAAAAGGTGAAGCAGAGGGAATATGGGTAATATGGTGATTACACATGAATGGATAGTCTGGTGGAAGATAAATAATCCAGTGACGGTAAAATCCAAATATATAACTTCAAGATATATATATATATATATATATATATATATATATATATATATATATTTATATATGTATATATATATGTATATATATATATATCATGATTCTTTGAAGGGTGCAAATTTTATATATGGCAATCATGACGAGAAGACTTAAATTCATGATTAAAAAGGTTTCAACTAAAATCAACGGGAAGAAGAGAAGAAAGAGAGCCAGCTGACCGGTTTCGCCCTCATTTTCTCAAATTCCTATCAAGGGATTTGTTTTGAAAAAAAGGAGTGTCAATCAAAAATAATATACAAATAAAATCACGTTACTTAATGTATGGATAAAAAAGAAAAGAAATTGAGAGGAAGCAATTTAAATAAAGATCCTAGAGACTAATCACGCTCAACGCCAAGTGATTAGTCTCTAGGATCTCCGTGTAATATAACGTTGTTTTATTTTAATCGTTTTCTCTCAATTTCCTCACATACATAATGTAATGCGATGTGATTTTATTTGTACATATTTTCGATTACAACTATTTTTGAACCAAATAATTCTCTCGGTACAGTTTTGATAAAGCGAGGGCGAAACCGGTCAGCTGACTCCCCCATTTTTTTCTTCTGTTCTTCTCAGCCCGTTGATTTTATAGTAAACGTTTTTAATCATGAATATAAATCTTCCATTCATAATTGCGATATATATATATATATATATATATATATATATATATATATATATATATATATATATATACATCATTAGAACATTACTTCTTAACATACTTCCAATTTTTCTAACTATATTCTTAGCAGCAAAAGTATTGTAAGCTAATATAAAGGACAATCGATGTGCTAATTTGCATTGGGATATAGACTGTCCACATTTATTCAGAAAATGCTTAATATGTCAAAAAAAAAAACACCACACACATGTACTCATTACAGAAATAAAATTAAATACAAAATCCTAGTATATTTGACGGAGACTGAAAATAATGAAGAAGTTTTGCTAAAATATGTTACTATAAAAATTCATGATAAAAAAAATAAAAATCCAACTCGATCCTTGTTCAGACCTTTCGATAGTAAATTTAAATTCCTGAAAGAAATTGAATAAATCCACAATGCTGAAAACACGCAAAGCAACATAGGCAGTTAACGGTGCGCAATTTAACTTCGAAGGTGAATTTTTAGCGAAGGTCAAATTATTGGAAAAGATTTTTTAAAAAATTAAAAGCCTATGTATAAAGGAATATCACTAACCTATTCGGATCGGACTGGATTCCTGAATTTAAATTATGGAACCAAGCACTGAATAATTTTTGTAAAGCAAAAATAAAAGTTCAACAGACGTTCATGCCTTGGAAAACAAATCACAAGAAACTTTTCTTGTTCTAAGCCACGAAAAGCCTTACAGAATGCGCAAACAAACCGACACTGTGGTAGATCGAACAAAAGTAGCTCTCTCCTCTAACGAGAACAGCGCCTGACCATAAACCAATCAACCAAAATCAGGTAGGGTACTCTATCGCTAGTCCCAAAGTGATGACACCCTTGCCAACCGACTCATGTGTAAATGTCTATGCGACTACAAATGATTTTCACCCGATACGAAAAACTCTGCTACACCATAACAGGTACCAGTCGCAACTATATTTTTCCCAGAATAAGGATATTATTTACCGAGATATTACGTTCAGCAAAATAATATCACAGAAACTGTTTTTCCACAATATCGAAAAACTGCCAGACCGTTTCTTTTTTTTTTTTTTTTTTACACGGTGGTCACCACTTATCAAGGTCCGGAAGCCACTCAGGGATAAGGGTTATTGCAAAAACAGTACGTTAGTGTGGAGATTTAATGAAGTGTTTACTTAAGGGGGCGGTTCATAAGGAATTTGTTAACGTTGGACTTTAAGACATCCAGGTTGTAGTCAGGTGGGAAGCAGGCAGACGGAACAGAGTTCCACAGGCGTGTAGTTCTAAGAAAGAAAGTTTTACGCGGCGACTTTTCAAAATAGACTGCTCAGCAGGTTAACAGCACTGAAACATTGCCTCTGATGTCTGATGGATTACTACAAGCGGAGTTCTAGGTAAGATTTAATGTACCCTTAATAACTTGTGGCAGAGTCTACCTACGCAAATAAGGAATTACTTTATTAACTTCTCGCGATTAATACATGAGAAAATGGCAATTAAACGTTTTTCTTGCAGGTCAAAAGAAAGAATTTTAGCCTGAAGAATGAATCTCCCAAGAGAAAGAGGCTATTGCAAACGTCTACGGCACATTTAATATTGAGCCTTCCCTCCAAATCAAACCAGAACCACGACCTCGGACAGGAAAGGAAATTTGGCGAGACACTCATGATGCACACAAAGAGGGAAAAAATACTAATACACCGTCCGGAGATATCAGTTTGGGAAGGGGTGTTATGGTAGAAATAACCTATGTTATTTACTAGTAAGCTATTGCATTATTTATTGAGATTGCAATAGTTTACTAGTAGATAACATAGGTTATTTCTACCATAACACCCCTTCCCAAGCTGATATCTCCGGACGGTGTATTAGTATTTTTTCCTCTTTCCGGAAGACTAGTCTGTAATGTTTACATTGATATACGATGGACCAACCTACGCCATTCGTCGGCTACGACGAACAACCCACCTACTGCATGCTTTGCAATACATTTTTATACTTTATTTTGGCGTTCTGTTTTTCTATATAAAACCCAGGGCAATAATAGTTATTTAAAGTTGATTTATTATATTCATGTTATATTTAATTATTTTTAAATATTAATAACATCAGTTGCGCTTCATAACGGAAGTAAGCTTAATTAATTAAAGCTGCGAGAGTTATTTCCCCTTTTTAAACTATGGAAGGTATTTCCCTGTTTGATTTTCATGTACAAAGATGGATGAGTTTTATATTTATAAATCCAACATGTCCACTTTTCGATAAATCGTAGCAAGATTAAGTTTAAGGATATTCGTAAATCCTCCTCGAAACAATGTGTTTTTACACAGTACAAACATATATATATATATATATATATATATATATATATATATATATATATATATATATATATATATATATGTTTATATATATGTGTGTGTGTGTGCCTGTGTCTGTGTGTCTGTGTGTGTGTGTGTGTAGGTGGGTTGGTGCGATAAAAACGTGGGTGAAAAGACCTAAAATCTCGACGACGTTTCGCTGGTTTAGTGGGGGCTTTTTCAAGAGTAAAAATAAAAAATGCTCACTGACGAAAAGATTAATTAAGAATATATATATACAGTGGGGGACAGTATATGTGTTCACGTGTAAATAAATATATACAATCTCCTTTTATTTACATATGAACAAATATACTGTCCATCCCGCCTCCCTCTATATAAAATATTTAATCGTTTTTCGGTGAGCATTTTGCATTTTTACTCTTGAAAAGGCCCGCACTAAACGGGCGAAACGTCGTCGAGTTCTTGGGTTTTTCAACTTCTGTTTTTTATCATATCGTCGGATTTTTTAATCCTATTTTAATCATATATATATATAAGTGTGTGTGTGCGTGTGTGTGTGTGTTTTAACTAAATACAGTAAAAATCGTGGTTATATAGTTAAAGTAAAATAGCAACATAAATCAATACACATCGATCAAATTTTTAAATTCAATTCAGATTTTTGTTTTATAAAAAAGTTTACTTTGGTTTCCCCGATTACTTTGAATTGTCTACTGCTTTGATGAACTCAATTACCTAATTGAATCGTCTCCTAAAAAAGGACTTGGCGTCTTGATCGAAACTGCAAATGACACAAGCAATAAATTTTATCTACATATGACAAAGTTCATTGCTTGGAACAACATCACAACGAAATTCACAGAACTAGACAGAGAGTTACAAGAGATTTGAATGATGAAGAAAATCAAAATAGTACCGATAATAGTAGGAGCACAAGGAACAATTCCGAAAAACTTTCAAAAAAGAATGGGAGAAATTGGAATCAAAGGAATGGCTGCAAAGATACAACGATAACGATAATGAAAACGGCTGAAATATTAAGGAAACCCTTGAATGCGGAGAATAATACACATGAACCACATGCGTGAGCCAGACAATCTGCTGCAGAGACAAAACAGGAAGAAGCGTTACAAGGAATCAAGAACACTGAAACTGCATATCAACACGTTCTACATCCCCATCACGCACCCCCTCCCATTGTTCCATCACCGCCCCCCCCCAAAAAAAAAGTGTGAACCCAAATAGCCGAGAAGGGTCAAGGAGGAGGGAAAGACCGAGAAGAGAGCGCTGACCAGATCTTCGCTGGACAAGCGCGAAGAGAACTGGGTCACTTAATACAGACCAATGGCCGCTGCCAGCGAGAAATCAATGGTGAGAGGCTGTTGCGATAACGCAAATTTATTTGCAAATGCTATAGAGGGAGGTGGAGATTGCTGGACGTCTGGGGAGACATGTTGTCACTCAGCTTTCAGGTAGCACCACAGGTTTTCAATCAGATCTTTGCTGACCTGTGTGAAAGCTCTATGTGAGCCAATAATAATAATAATAATAATAATAATAATAATAATAATAATAATAATAATAATAATAGCAACAAAAATAAACGCCAACAAGTTACAGATAATGTGAAACAGAAAAAAACTCAGCACAAAAATAGATAAAACACACAGATCTGGAACTGGATTGCAAAAATCTAATATAAATGCCTCAGCCACCCCCTATACATTGTATTTATCTCCTAATAAGACGAATATATTCAAGCTGATTGCACTAAACGTTCTGCTAAAGGCGTCATGAAATCAGCTGTTTGCATCTTCACGTGTGTGCGTGGAGTTAAAAATAAAAGCTTCCAGGTGGGCAGGCGAAGGTAACATCATGAACCTGGCAAAAATCTAGGAAAATGAAAACGTGTTCTTTTAATTTGAATCATTACGTAGCGACGACATCGTCGTTGATGCAAATTATAATACGTCTAAAACGTATCGACATTTTTATTTCTGTTAATTTTAATGATGAATGAAAATTTCTATTATTTGCAACAGTCAATATTTTGCGAAGTGTTATTCCTTATTCAGTTCGTACACATTTTGGTAAACATAAAAAACGTATAAAATACAATAATAATAATAATAATAATAATAATAACAATAATAACAATAATAATAACAACGATAGTAACAATAAGAAGGATGATAATAATAACGACAATAACAATAACAATACACTTATAATAATAATAATACAGTAATAACGACAATAACAATAACAATACACTTATAATAATAATACAATAATAATAACAATAACGGTAACAATAACAATGATAATAATAACAATAAAATAATAATAATAACAATGATAATATTAACAATAATAATTACAGTAATAGTATTTACAATAATAATAATAATAATAATAATAATAACAATAATAATAATTATAATAATAATAATAATAATAATAATAATAATAATAATAATAATAATGATAATAATGATAATAATAATAATGATAATAATAACGGTAATAATAGTAATAATAATAATGATAATAATAATAAGAAGAATAATGATAGCAATAATAATAATAATAATAATAATAATAATAATAATAATAATAATAATAATAATGATTTCTTTGGCGCATATGCATTCCAACTGAAAATGTCTTGAACATTTTTGACCTGACATAATTTTTTGAAACAAAAAACAAGCGAACTTGCTTAATCATTGACATAGCCTGCTCTTTCGATGCCAGCGTACAAGTGAAACACGTGAAAAAATAATAACATTAATGATAATAAAAATAATAACATTAATAATAATAATAATAATAACATTAATAATAATAATAATAATAATAATAATAATAATAATAATAATAATAATAATAATAATAATAGCCTGACAAAAATGTGACAAGGCAAATAAGAAGAACAAGACGCCATCAAATGTACAGAAATGAAACGGAAGACTGGAAAAGAATATCTGAGAAGACAAGGAAACTGTGTGGACAAAGAGATGAAACGGTAAATCATATAATGAGAGATTTCGACAACAGCAAAAAGCATATAAGAGTGAGTTTTGAACATTCAGGCCAATGGTACAAGCACAAATCAGAGGTAATACCTAAAACTGACAAAATCCTTTGAGACATTTACTTGCAAACTGGTTAACTCATCCAAGCAAGTTATGTGAGATCTAAATGATTAACAAGAGGGAAAGAGATTGGCACTCTGTAGATTTTGTCATACTAGCAGTTTAGAGGATGCGGGATAAAAAGAAGCTCGTACGCAGAACTTATCGTAGAATTAAAAGGAATATAAAACATAAAAAAGTCGATATAATACGCATAATTGAAGCAAAAAAAGAACACGGTACTAAGAGAAATAGGAATCAAAGGGAAGATAGGGACCATGCAACGGATGGCAATTGTGAAAAGTCGTACAAGTGCGAAGCAAACCAACATAAACCAACGCTTACATGTCTCAGGTAAACAGAGCCAAAAAATCACATGAAACCAAAGTAATTGAAACTGACAGAAGTTCTATAAATCGATACCGCCATGTTGAAGGTAAAAGATACACACGCATATAATGATACAAGTATTGAATGATATCACACAGAATGGTCGCGAAGTGACAAGGAAAATGGAAAGACTGGACCGGAATAGCACCATTCTGACCTCCCTTGAAGAAAGCAAACCGTCTTCATCAACGAGAACATAATTGTAACCAGCTGTTGCGATAATTCAAATCGATTTAGAGCGATGATTGAAAAGAGGTTAGTATGGATCTACGAAGATCTGTTATCAATCAGGAACGCTAGTGTAGTATAGGCAATGCCGGGCGATGACAGATAATCTTGCTAGCCAAGGTCAAATCTAGTTTAAATTCATGTTTATATAGATAAAAACTAGAAAAATAATGTTTAGAGAAATAGCATAAACAAAAATGGGTTTTAGATTGAATTAATAACAATAATTTTAAAATATGTCTTACCTCTAGAAGTTTGACGTACACTGGCGTGGAGGTCACTTAATATGACGTGGATCTTAGAATGATACGCAGAGATTGAGTTAGTAAGAAAAGTAGCGGTTTTTGGAGCTGGCAAGAGAAGTTGGGTTTCTCTGAACGACCAGAAACAGAGTCGAATCTGACAGATTAGATATGTAAATAAGAACGGTGCTTGAAACTTCGAGAAGAAAGTAGCTCTCGGAAATAAAGAAGTGTAAATATATTTCATCGATGACTTCTGCGTTGTTTTTTTTACTTCGAAAAGTTGAAGATTTTTATTCTAAGTCTGATAGTTCAAACAGGTGACCCAAGAACCGCCTAAATGGAACATATCGGACGGAAAGGTATTGTCTCCTTTCAATGTTTTGCAATCTGCATATGTCTTGTGACTAATTCCTTAAATGATATTCACACTTTGACATAACCACTAGACATTCAATATACAAATATATATAGTTATGTATACACTCGTGTATATATATATGTATATATATATATATATATATATATATTTATATATATATATTTATATATATATATATATATATATATATATATATATATATATATATATATATATTCAGGCAAACATTATTAAAAACAACAGAGATACCTTGCTTAATAATTTTTTTTTTTCATTTTTTCGATCTTTCGTAAGATTTTTTTAACTTCAAGATGGAAGGTATTTACAAATGTTCCATGGTTCACACGAGCGCTTTCGATTCTTTCTAGAATCATCATCGGGTGGAGAAATCGAGAGCGCTCGTGTGAACCATGGAACATTTTTAAATACCTTCCATCTTGAAGTTAAAAAAATCTTACGAAAGATCGAAAAAATGAAAAAAAAGAATTATTAAGCAAGGTATCTCTGTTGTTTTTAATAATGTTTGCCTGAATGAAGGAATGCTGCCTAAATACACTAATATATATATATATATATATATATATATATATATATATATATATATATATATATATATATATATACATACCCGACAATATTATACTACATGTTTTCGTTAGTGAGTTATGGCTGATGATTACTAACATAAGATCCCCTAGTGAGTAGATAATATTATTTATCTGATGAAGAGGCTCATATTCCAGGGCCAACTACCGAATCCATTGGTAAACGGCTGGTGCCAGAACACCAAGTTAAATCCAATGGTGCTACAGAGAAGTAGTAAATAATAGGAATCTGAGGATACTTTCTGCCAGCAAACTCCTAGAAAAAAAAAACATTTTAGCATCGAAAGATAATTGCTAATGACCTGTTTTACAACTCTTAGTGGTGCAGAAATAATATTCAGTCAATAACACATGTGAATGGTGCCAATAAATCAGTCCGTGCTTGAAATAATCTTTCGATGAGGAATTCTTTAGCCGCGGATTTCACACGGTTCCAATTCGATTCGATTTGTCACGATCAACAGCTGCATGTGGCAGCACTCAGAGCGCGTGCGTCCTCTCCGAAACTGATTTTCCGATGTCGGTGCACGAAAATGCATTAACAATGGTCACAATCGTTATTTAGTTTGTTCTGGGCAATACCAAAAAATATACTAGTCGATTATGTTCATGATTTTTTTTTCGTAAGTCTAAATAGAATGCAACCTAAAAGAGATATTTTAGAGTGAAATATTAATAAACAATAAATTAGGCACGTTAACTTGATAGAATGGAATTTTATTCTGACAATTATGTTTTCAATTGGAAGAGGAATTTGGATATAAGAGGCCAGTTTGGAATGTGGTATCATAATAAGTGGATTGCGTGAAAACCATAGAATGATGGCATAATACATTAGGAATATAGTTTTAAGTATAGACGTGGAGTTTATGTAATTGTAGAGGACAGGCTAGTATCGACTATTGGCCAGGCATGAAAAGAGGAAACCCGTTCGATACAAGTTGTGAGGAGGCTAAACATAAGGATTTAGACAACGATGAAATTGCAATCTCGACAGAATAATTAAAGGAATGGAGAATAAAAAAAGTGATGAATTAAGAAAAAGATGACTGGATTAAAAAAAGGTATGTTTTTTGCGTATATGTAAAATACCCCCAACACACACAATGGACACAAACGAGGCGTTATAAACATCCATGTTATATAGACAAGAATGCAACACAATGATCTGACCAACGCATGCGAATGGACGTATACCTTACAACCAACTAACCGTCCGGTTTAAACAGGTGCTTCTTACCTGGGACAATCTTTCTGATCACTATGATGCACATATTATCCAGAACTCTATCAATATGAATCCAGTGTGTCTTTTGAGAGTTGTTACCTGGTAATCTATGAAATTCTTAAAATGGCATCTTCCCTGTTGATATCGGTATGATGCTAGTCCTGTGCAGTTCTAGGCGATCCACATTCCCGAGTTTTGAAAAGGTGTTGGTTTATATCTAATCGCCATAAGCGTCTCCTCGGAGGCGTTGATTTTTCAGTCATACTTTAGGACCTTTCTGTCACATTTCTCGTAGGAGATGTCATTTTCTCTTCCCTGCAACCTCTATCTCACAGAAGAGATTTTGCGAGTGTGTCTCTACTTTATCGTTATTTTCATGGCAAGTGCTCGACTGAGCTTAAATTTATGGTCCACCTTCGCCAAACATTCACAAGAAACACTCGTCTATCTGAAAACACTATCAATAATCCCCCCACGCTCTATCTGTGCCTAAACCTAAACGTAGATTCCATAAACAAAGCTTCTTTCTTAGAAGTACACGCCTGTGGAACTGTCTTCCGTTTTCCTGCTTTCCAGCTGACTACAATCTGATTGTCTTCAAGTCCAACGTAAACAAGTTTTTGATGAGCCGTTTCACTTAAGTTAATAAATTTATCGAATTTCCATTACTAACGATTAATATATTGTCCAATTGACTACTGTACACTCTTAACCCTTATCCTCGAGTGGTCTCTGAACCTTGATAAGTGATGATGCCTATGTAAAAAAATAAACAATTGCACACGACGACTAAAATTACTAGAAGCCATACTAATAAAAAAAAAACTACATCTCCTTTTTAACCGGATCTCATTTAGCACCGGGACAAATATACTAACAGTATTTAATAACTAACAAAAAACTAAATAAATAAACTATAAAATAAGAAAATTGAAATTAAAAATAAAATAATTTGCCCCTAACCTTCCTGCATCCACGTTTATAGTCAATAAAAAAAACTATAAATACACCAAGCCTCAAAGAAAAAGAAAATAAAACGATAATAACAGCAATCGCTCCTGTTTACTATCGGATGCACTGATACAAAGCGCTTTAGAAGAATATGGCTGAACAAAGACTTTTGGGTGCCAATATATACAACATGCCATCTGAAAAAAAAACGCTCGGAGAATGGAAAAAATATCCAGAAAAATCGGAAAAAAGAATAACTCTGTCGTGTTCAATTAGGCGTGCCTGAATATATATATATGCATGTATATATTAATTTTTTTTCTGTTATTTATAATTAATATTTTTTATGTTGTACTAAATTCTATGCTTAAATTCAGTGGCTGTAAGTGACACTTTTCAGGAGGTTGAAAGTTCAATCCCCAATATGGATGATACTAAACGCGTAGATGCTAATTACTTCAGATTACTATTCCATCCTGGCTGACGGAAAAAGGGAATTCTACGCACGTGCATCAAATAAAGGGTTCCGTTGAAAATTCAGTTCAGAGTTCTCAGTTCGATAAGGGACACCTAGAGAAGCTCGGGGGGTTCATCGACCGAATCTTTGCGAAAATAACAATCAAGATGAAAACAGTAGTCGAAATTATCTTACTAGTACAATTTATTTATCCTCATCTAAAAAATTCAGAAACATGTCATGCTTAGATTTTGAGGTTTTTCGTCTGTTTGTCACGATAGATTTTGAAATAGCATTTTCGCTGGGCTGTCATTCTTAAATCTAAATTAGCAGTTCATCGGTCTGGCATATACATTATAAAATAGTATTTTCATCGCGATTTTCTCATCGACTATTTTTAAATTAAATAAGTATGAACATCAATAAAACTACATTTTTTATTTAAAAATTAATAAAAAGAATTACTTAATATAAGCAGTCATGGATATGCGAGCGACTACATAAAGTTGAAGTAATTTGCATATTCCTTTGAAAAAGAGCATTAATTAGTTAGTGATGTTTTATCGTTTCTTATTAAAAGATTTGTTTCATTTATTTAAAACGCTGAATTCTATTTATGCATAGTTTCTACATTCTGCATAATTGCGTAGAATTTAAGATGAAAACTCCCTAGCAAATGGATATATATATATATATATATATATATATATATATATATATATATATATATATACACATATATATATATATATATATATATAATGGGACGAGTCCCATATATATATATATATTAGTCATGGGACGATTCCAATATTTTTCTCGATTCCAATACAATTACCGATTTCATACTAAATTTCCGATTCCGATACAATTACCGATTCTGATTCTTTATAAATCTCTAAATATTTAACTCTATGGTTGTATTATTTCATTTCATGTCTGCCGCACTTTTTTTTTAAATAGTATTTTGTTTGCCAAACAACCATGTTGAATGAACACGACTTTTCTTGTTCTTTATCGATCCGATAGTAAAAACTTTTACCAAATTCGTTCGCTTGATCTTGTTTAGCTTTTCGCTGTCACGAGAATCGCACACTTCGAAGGAATGGCAGCAAGACAGAGGCAGCAATCGTCTTCTGTTCAGCCTTATTATAATTGTGGACATTACAGGAACTGTCAGCGACATTGTCACCGCCGTTGGTGGCAATTTGCGAACGAGGATGAAACTTTTCCTGCAGCTTTTACATTTATTCCTTCCGCGTTTTCACTTTGTCTTATTTACTTTCCCTTTTTTTTAGTTTCACAGTTCCAGCTCAAACACACATACACACATACATATGTAAAGAGAACAACATGGATTGGTATACACGCATATGCGTATGACTAAAACCCTTTAAATATTACAAAAATGTACCTGGATAGATAAACGTTCCAATATTTCTCTGCCTCGTAAATACTATATATATATATATATATATATATATATATATATATATATATATATATATATATATATATATAGTAATTTATAAAATATATATGGCGATTAAGCTACACTGAATATTCGGCGTTTCATCCACTATAGGATTCGTCAGGCTTATGCGCGAATGCTGTGGTTGTTTCTCGTTTTTATATATGTGTAGGATTTTAGTTAGCCAATCAGCTTTCTAGTATCCACCGCGCCCCTTCCTATCAGCCAATGGGCATGCATTTTATCGAACAAAGGATATGTTTTAGAACTAGGTTAGTGGTTTAGGGCAGACGATTTTCCTCCTTTCTTTCTTTTTTATATATATATATATATAAATATACATATGTATACACACATACATGCACATATATATACATATATATATATACATATATGTGTGATCGTTTATGTATATTCATGTTTATTTAATTTATTTGTTTTTTTCTATTGTTTTTGTTAGTTTTAAAGCTATTTTGTATCGCTATCCTAGAGTAAGTTTCATTTTGTGAACACAGTTGTTTGCTATTTCTCTCTAGAGTTTAATAGATTTTGGGGTTCTTTAAAGTACAGGATAGCAAATTTTTCATGAAGGCATAATTTACATGGATCGTCTAAATGTCTGCACGTGGTAGCTTGTCTTATTATTTTCCATTCGACTACCGGCGAATGTCCGCTTTCTTTGAGTTCCCAGTATTTATTCGCTAGTGTTGTTTTTATACGGTGTTTTTTTTATTTTTGAATGTACTTTTCTGGTCATAGTATCGGGTTTTGAAATCTAAAAAAGTCATGCCTACGTAATATTTCTTGTTATTCGGCTAACTAAAATCCTCAACATATATAAAAACGAGAAACAACCACAGAATTCGCGCATAAGCCTGACGAATCCTATAGTGGATTAAACGCCGAATATTCAGTGTAGCTTAATCGCCAAATACATTTTATAAATTACTAACTAGCTCTACCTACGTATTGAGCACTTTTGAAGTAAATACTTAAAGTTTACGCATAAATCCATACTTTCGTATATTATTTTTATGTGAGTAAATGAAGTAGTTATATATATATATATATATATATATATATATATATATATATATATATATATATATATATATAATCATCCACGTATAGTACTGTTTCGCTGTTTCACGTCAGTGCGGCTAGACAAGCAACTACCTGAAGCCAGGATCGAAACCCGATCGCCCAAATAACAGTCGTTTCTAACCGTTGCGCTATACGGCTTCTGGTATAGGGCAGTGAATTAATACTGTTTTGACATTGTCTAAAGTACCTAAGCTCAATTTGTTTACACAAAGAGCATCGCTTCGTACGCTAATGGTAATTTGTATATCACTTCGCAAATGTTCAACCTAAGATAGGCATCCACATACAGTGTGTGTGTGTGTGTGTGTGTGTGTGTGTGTGTGTGTGTGTGTGTGTGTGCGTGTGTCTGTGTTAGATATAATTTATCAAAATTCGTTTCCCTCATACTTTTTCGATTGTTAATTACACAAGTCCATGCAAATTTTTAAAAATATCGGTTTGGGTAATGCTTTACAAATATTTTATTTAAATTAGTTTTATTTGGAAGTCAATCATCAAGTGATGTGTTCTTCACAAACTTTCTATTTAAAATAGTGTTAAATGTTTCTTCGCATCCGTTTATAGGTATATGATGCTTTCTCTCTCTCTCTCTCTCTCTCTCTTCGTTTCGTTTCCACTTCGTCTCTTTTCTCTCTCTCTCTCCCTCTCTCTGTATATATATATACATATATATATATATATATATATATATATATATATATATATATATATATATATATATATATATATATTCATCCACATACAGTACGATTTCGTTGTATCATATTGCAGCTTGACTAGCCAAGGATTGAACCTACAATATATATATATATATATATATATTATAAACAATTAAATTAACTCACTCCTGATTTTAGAAATGTGCGTGTTTTTTTTTGTTTTGTTTTTTGTTTTTGTTTTTTTTTGTTGTTCTCTTTTTGTTGTTTTTTTTTGGGGGGGGGAGTCACAGTTAAATGATGAATTTCTTCGAGCTGTCAACTAGAAACGTTTGTCACATGAAACTAATAGCATTTAAATTACAGTCGTTCTGATTGCAACTGTAATGTTCAAAATAGACTCCCGATTCTTATCACAAAATACGTTTCTTTATAATATAAAGAAATACCCCCAAAAAAACTAAATAAATGTAAAACCTTTCCGAAAGAAGTAGCCATTTTTATCATAGTGAAATGTTCATATATCGTCTCGATCTAAAAATCAAAGAAAACCATTATCTTTATTTTTTTCATCAACGTACAAGCGTTGGTATTGGAATTACTCTTGCAAACAAATGTTTTTTTAGCTAATTTCAAATCAAAACAAAATCTTACTCATATACACTAGCGTGTGTGTTAGTTATGTGTGTTGCATACATTTCACTTTTTTCTTTATCTTTTTATGAAAAAACATATGAATTAACCTGTTAAGTATTTTATGTGATCTACTATTATATAAAAAGAAACGCTTTCTGTATCTTTGTGAGTTCGTTTTCTATGGACTCCTAAACGGCTGGGCATATTTTATGATATTTCATACAAAAGTACTTTATGTGTCTGGCAGTGTTCTTAGATAGGTTTTTATTGGAATACATCGCAATGTCATAGAGGAATATCGATAACACTGGATAATAATTTTTACTTTGTGAATGTTGTCTCTATTTCTACAAGTTATTTACGGTATTTTTGCACTGCTGAATCAGGAAATCTCATCCGTTTATTTCTATCAGGTTAGGTTCGTGTGATAATGTGATTTGAAAAAAATCTGACCGTGGGACAAAATTGATTACATTTTTGTGGCATTGTCAGCTCATTTTTGTCAATAAACATCATACATAATCTTAAGTAAGATTTTTAAGAAAAAATGTTTCTCCAACAATATATATTGATTACTTGACGAAAACATCGATTACTGTAAACTTTATGGTGGACGTTGAGAAACGTAAGTTGCATTTTGCGTCACCTTTGTTAAAGCTTCAGGGCTTTAACTTTCGTTCGTTCGAACTCTTGGAATGCTTTGCGACAGTGATGTCTCTCTTCAGAGTCTCACAGTAGTAAGCCATCATGACTGCGTTCCAGCGACCCTCATACGCTGTCTCCATCTCTTCATGTCCTAATGGAATCTCTGCCCCTGCTCGTCACTCATTGAACCCAGGTTCTCAGGAAACCGGTCAGATGTGAGAATAGGTGGTGCATATTGATGCTCATGTTGCAGCAAAGGTTTCTAAAAGCAGCCATCATGTTGTTTACAAGTTCTGCGCAATTCCTGTCATTGTTACCAAGAAAGTTCTTTACTTCCAGAACAAATGTCTTCCATGCTTCCAGTTCCACTTCGTTCGTCGAGTTTTCGAATTCTGGATCTCTAATGAGCTGACGGATATGAAGACCATCAAAGATGTCAGCTTTCAACTTCTCCATGGAAAAGCCTGGAACAAATAAGTGAAGCAGTCATCAGACGTGTCGAGGGGCTTAGTAAACTGCTTGATCAAGCCAAGCTTAATGTGCAACGGGGAGAAGAGTATTCTGTCCCTGTCCATCACAGGGTCATTGATAGCATTCCTTTCTTTGCAAGGAACTAGTTCCTCCTGCGCAGGCCAGTTCTTCTTCGTGTAATGTTGAGCACGGTCCCTACTACCCCACATGGACAGAAAACATGGATACTTGGTGAAGCCGGACTTTTGTTCAAAAAAAAAGTTCAGCATCTTCAGGTCAACACTAATAAATCACGTAGGCTGATCATAACCAATTTTCTCCAGCACATAATTCACCGTTTCATACTTCTCTTTCGATGTAGTCGAGTGAGCAATGGGTACAGAAGCAAACTTGTTGCCGTTGTGTAACAGAAATAATTCCAGTGATCGTTTGCTGCTGTCAGTGAAAAGTTTCTAAACTTTGGGTTCGTACCGTGGCAGCCCAAACTTAAGAATAGCTGCGCAATATCTGCACATCACACCAAGTCTTTTTCTTCAGAGAAAAAACGGAGCTCATCTTTATGCCTGTTGCACCGTCAGAGAGGAGATTTGTTTTTCCTTCAATATTCTGTTGTAACAGCCCTAATTATTAATATACTAGCGGGGGTACCCGGCTTGCCCGAGTGTTTGTTTCCGGGACGGGGGGGGGTTAAAAAATGTTATGGTAGGAAGGATCAAACCCGGAGTCATGAGTAAAAGTAGGAAAATAAAGTGTGAAAAAAAAAAAAACATCTGCAACGTTAACAGTTCGGCCACCAAGAAAAGTCCATTCCAGTTGTTTAGGAAAAAAAAAAAACGACTACGGTAGGTCGGCGCGAACGTGAAAATATAATGTGAATTGTCCAGCACGCTAACCACTACGCCACAGAGCACTGCAGCTTAGTTTAGTGATTTTAAATAACTTCACATGAAAGAACTACGAAGCCAAACCGGTGTTCTCTTCTCAACTGCTCCTTGTGAACGATCCCCAAACGGTGTTAAGTGGTGGCAGGGGGAGGAGGAATTTATTAGAGAGAAAATATTTTACCACTTTCATTGATCTTAACCGATTTTGGCCGTGACTTCTCAGCAGAAAAAGTATAGAAATCTAATATTATCGAGGAATTTGAGAAATAATAAGCCTATAACACACCTGAGATATTGTTCTGCCGTTTGTGCATATTATATTTGCATGAAATATCTTGATTTTTAATCCTATTAATGTCAAAATCAGACGGGAAAAAATGAGTTCATTTTATTTATATAGAAGAAGAAGAAGATAGATAGATAGATAGATAGATAGATAGATAGATAGATAGAAGAAGAATAGAAGATAGAAGATAGAGAAGATATATATAATGGGTACAATATATTAATCAATGGAGAGAATTTGCTTTATATTAATAAATATGCAATTTGCATGAATTAACATATATTAAAGCGGGCAGCGTTAACAGGTCTGCTACTTTGTAATAAAACAAGTAAAGAATGTAGGTGCTATTTAACATGCGATCGTTTGTTACAGCCTCCTGTCGAAAGAACATTTGCAGTGTAATATTTAATAAAGAACTGAGCATGCGTAGAAACGCGTATTCTGGTGGTATGAATTAGAAACAAACAAAACGCTCATTCGCTACGTATGGGGCGCAGATGTGTGCGCTACGGGCCTCTGCGCATCTTGCAAAAGCATTCACGGAAAGATACTTTGCTTTGCTGAGACTAAAAGAAAGCGCGCATTTTGTATTCCACCATCAAAACGACCAATAAAAGTCTTGACAGCACACCCCTTTCACCAATCCGTTGTCATGGGTCGCTCCTTCGATCTGCCCCAGAGACTGATCAATTTCACTCATGCATATTTATGAATGGATACCGTTTCAACTATCGTTAATATAAGCACATTTATACGTCACTTCCGCACATATAGATAACGTACAACAAAACATCGTTCGCAATTGATAAAAGAAAACTGCATCGACATTACTGCTTTGTTCAGATTCATTACACACACACATACACACATAGACACACAGATATATATATATATATATATATATATATATATATATATATATATATATATATATATAGATTTGTTTGTTCAGCGACATTAACAGCTTTAAAGCGCTGTTATTTATTCTTTTTCGTTACATTAGCGTTTTTAAAGAGCTATAAGCTCTTTTAGCTATTCATATATATATATATATATATATATATATATATATATATATATATATATATACAGGGTGGTCAAAAAGTCAGGTAACATGTTAAAGGTAGAAAAAACAATATGATCCATTATAATCTTATATAAGGATCTTACCCCTCCTGATTTCTGGCTTTGGGGCAATGTAAAGGATACCGTTTATGGCAAGAAGCCTGATACAATAGCGTCTTTTAAGTTATTTATTGAAGAGGAGATTGCGATGTTACCTGAATTTTTGACCACCCTGTATATGATAATCATATAATCATTAGATCGCTTTGACTGACGTAAAAAACATTTAAGAATAAAATGTTTAAATTTCAACGATGTTTCGCGCGATTAACGGTAACCGAACGAGTATGGCCTTGTTAATGAAGCCATAGACGGCTTCTGTCGCCGGGTTCGAATCTATCGACTGGTGTTAACCGTGACACCCTGCACGGAAGATTCCGGAAAGGATAAAACAATAGTGTCTGTAGGTATAGAATCATTATTATATTATAGTAAATAATTATATATATACGTATATATATATATATATATATATATATACGTATATATATACGTATATATATATATATATATATATATATATATATATATATATATATATATATATATGAACCCTGTGTATCGTTTTATTGCAGCTCAATATTTTTTTTTAATTTTGAAATTGCTATGAAACGCGGAGAAGTGAAATTTCTCACACTGGAAGAGCATTAAAAGATGTCTTATTCCTATGATTTTTGTAGAATTTGAAAGAATATTTCGAAAGTTCACACCTAATTTATGTCGACGAGAAAATATGTAATCGGTAATTTTATAGAATTACTACTTTCTCTTATCGAGCCATGGTTTTCTCTCGGACCCACACCCAACAGTCTGGGCTATTTTTGTAAATGACTTTTTCTTAGTTAATTGAAGGGTTGTTGATTTGTTTTATGCAGTTCTTGGAGGTCCGCTCTGTCGCAGGGGCTGCGTAGGTAATTTTTAATAGGCCAAACTTTAGGGGTGCTGGTTTGATTCTGCTCAACTTCCGACCGTGTATCATTTCTTTCTTCTCTGAACGATTTCTGAACCAAACTTTAAACCATACACGATTGGAATCTGGAATGCTTCTATAAAATGACCATGTACCAGACTTAATGTTCCTCTAATTTCTAGCTATGGGGCTTTTCCAAAAACGTTTTTATTTTTTTATTTTCAAGGTCGAATTGATAATGTCTTAAATGAGGCTAAACCCGAAAGTCATTTCTGATAATGCAAATTTGATACAGATCTGATGTGTACCCTGCGTACATTAACGTATCAAATGACTCTCTTCGTAAATAATGAGTAACTCATTTTACAGCCAACTAATGTCACGTAGATGATATTTCCTGCTGACGGCATTCATTTATTATTATTATTATTATTATTATTATTATTATTATTATTAATAATAATAATAATAATAATAATAATAATAATAATAATAATAATAATAATAATAATAATAAAGTTTTCTGACTTTATTTTTTATATTTTATATTTTCTTAAAACTACATTTTCTATAGATGACAGCTTTCGGAATAAAAATTATTTTTTGGTTAATTATTTAGAAAAAAATTGCTTCCTCTCCTCGATATTAAAGACAAAATTGTATTCATATCTATCTCTCACTATCTATTTATCTATCTATCTATCTACTGATCTATCCATGTGTGTGTGTATATATAAATATATATATATATATATATATATATATATATATATATATATATATACATATATATATATATATATATATAGTGGAATAATATAAAGGTAACTGCAGCTTCTCTTCCAATTTTCGGATTTTAATCATGTCAAATCACACTTTAATTCCTTTTGACGGATTGATTGTTGCTATTTCTTCTGATGAGTTAAGGGCATAATAGATTCACTAATTTATATAATAATTAAGTGATTTATTTTGCGGTACGAAACAGATACTGTCAAGAATTGTATAAATCAACTGAATTAAAGAAATAAATTATAAGATGGTCACCATTATTAATTTTGGAATATAAATTTTTGTCATTTATTCTATATATATATATATAAATATAGTAAGTTAAAAAATGTATATGGCGATTAAGCTACACTGAATATTTCGCGTTTCATCCAGCCTGAAGAGTCCTAGAGTGGATGAAACGCGAAATATTCAGTGTAGCTTAATCGCCATATACATTTTTTAACTTACTAACTAGCTCTACCTACGTATTGAGCACTTTTCAAGTAAATACTTAAAGTTTACGCATAAATCAATGCTTTCGTATATTAATTTTATGTGAGTAAATTAAGTAGTTATATATATATATACATATATATGTATGTGTGTGTATGTATATATACTAGCAGTTCATCCCAGCTTTGCTCGGTCCCTATGTTCTTTTCATAACTTGGCCTACGTGTGAATACACTTTAGGTAAGAATTCAAATGTTTAGACCAAAAATTGTCTTAGCAATTTCGTAGAGTCTACAGAGGTAATTTTTTATAACTTGAACCCCTATTTAGACCCTTTAGTATTTATTATTTTGGTAATAAAGATAAAAGTTTGACCCATGTCCAAGTAACCTACATCCACAATTTCAAGTTTTTGACCCAGCATTGGCGAAGAAATTTGATAGAACCTGAAAAGGTCAACTCTTTCAACTTTGACCTTTTGGCAGCAAAATTTTTGCCCCAAAACTGATTAAAATGTTCGCCGCATGACTGAGTATCCGTTATGTATGAATTTTAAATGTTTAAACTCAAAATTGGTTGAGTAGTTTTCTAGAGACCGCAAAAGTAAACTCTTTTGAATTTTGACCCATTGCCAGCTCAAATCTTTAACCCAAATCGATTTAAAAGTTTGCCCTATGTCTGAGTAAACTTTATGCAAAATCTCATGTTTAGACCAAAAACTTGGACCAGAAATTTGGTAGAGACCGCAGAGGTCATTTTTTTTTACTTCGACCCCAATTTTGACCCCTTAACATTTATTTTTTATGGCTCAACTCGAATTAAAAAAATTTGATCCATGTCCAAGTAACCTACAGTTAAAATTTCAAGTGTTTAGACCCATTTTATAGAAGCATTTCAGATTCCAATCGTGGCGGACGAGTTTGGTAGAATTTTCAAATATATCAAATCGTTGAACTTTGGCCCCTTGACAGTTAAGAAAATTTTCCCAAATCTCAATACTCCTTATATCAAATCTCGAGTCTCTAGACTGAAAATTTACAGAATTATTTTATGTGGAAATGTACACAGACACACACAACGCACACACAGAAAGTTTTACTTATATATATATATATATATATATATATATATATATATATATATATATATATGGCATGTCAGAATGCGATGCAAAGAAATAAGACAAAGTGCTCGATCATGAATGTGAGAGCTAAAAAAAACAAATATTTTTTTTTTAAATTATGCATACATACATGGAAAGAGAGAAACAAGACGACGGACGACTGTCGGAGCTTCTAACCGTTGCGCTATTCTGCTTCTGCTGTGTGGGCAATGAATTAACAATGTGTTGACTTCATCCAAATGGCTAGGCTCAATTTGTTTACAAAGAGCATCGCTTCCACGTATATCACTCAATCGCGAATGTGAGAGCTAAAATACAAATGTTTATTTTAAAAAAACTATACATACGTGGAAAGAAAGAAACAAAACAGATAAATAAACAGATAAATAAACACAAGTTAACGTACACCCATAAACGCTCTCTAAACACTCCCCAACCCCACCTCCACCACCACTCCATCATCCTTCTTCCACTCCTCCCTCCCTTCCGTAAACAGAATCTCTTAGCGTTGTTTACTAAGGGTAATTTTACAACAGGGACTTCGAGCAAAGACATCCCCTGGTAACCGGTGTTTATTTGTTTATTTTTCGGTTTTGTTTCTCTCTTTCCACCGACGCTGATGATTTGTACTGAATTCATATGGACCACAGATGGCTGGTTCAATACAATGAAACCGGTGGTTCGTCTTTAGACTATGTATGTATTATTTTTAAATTAGCAAATATATATATATATATATATATATATATATATATATATATATATATATATATATATATATACACTATAATTTTAGTCGGCGGAATTACCCCTGGATATGGCGCAATTATCTCAAAGTACGGTATATATTAATATATAGTTTTTATATTCTCATTTTCCTTCTGTATTTACTTCAGATTAAGCTCCAAACCAATTTCTGAGCTTTGCATTATCCTGTTAAGTCTTCTCTTAAAAAATTGATTTTATTCTCTTACTTAAACTCTACAACTTATATATATATATATATATATACATATATATATGCATATATATATATATATATATATATATATTCCTTCATGCATAGTGTCTTGTTACTACATCCATGCTGGTACATCTACCACTAGTTTATCACTCGTAGACAGGGTCCAAATAAGAGTTTCAAATCTAATAGATCCCGCACTGTCGGCCAATTTTCAACCTCTGTCCCATCATTGTGGCATTCCTATGCCTCTTATAAGTATTTTTATAGCATGTGTTCTGATGAACTCACAACATATCTGCCCCGTCGACATACATACCCTCAACTAATCCGACAAACACCAAAATCTCACCCCTTCACTGTTAAGTGAAAATGCTTAAAAGTCTTCTACTCTAATAGTTTCTTTCCTCGGACTGCTAGACTTTGTAATTCCCTCCCTGTTACCTTCTTCCTTGAGTGCACTAACCTGCAAAAGTTTAAATATGATACAGACAGGCATCTAGCTGATCAACTTTTCACAGTCGCCTGTTAAACGCGACCTCAAATAGCCGCCTTTTATATTCCAAATGACAATATGTTTTAGTTTGGGGTGAAAACTTGTTTAAAAAAAATAATTTCATACAATGATGTCAAATTTCAGAATCCTTGCAAGCAAGTTGAATCGTCAGTGGACACCTTAACATTTGCATCTTAGCAGAATAAGCTAATCTTATTAAAAATCAATACTTCGCTTTAATTGTACTGCATCATCGAGTCGGTAAATCCGACTGGATGCAACAAGCGAAATTAATCCTTGGTCTGGTTAGACGTCGTGTGCCCTTCTACACGACACGGATACTAATCGCAAAGGAAACGTAAGAGCCGAGTTAATCTAACCTTTGCAGACAAAAAACACACACACTCATACGTAAGTAATGGCCCATACGCGTATATTACCACACATTTTACACAACCAAGACGCGCACTAGCGAATATGCAAACATTTATACATTTGTTTTTTTTTTAAATAGTAGTCACAACTTATCAAGGCCCGGAAGCCACTCAAGGATAAGCGTAATTGCGTGTACAGTAATCAATGGGAGAATATCGTAGTAATCGTTAGTCCATCCATGCTTCCGTTCAGTCTTGGAAGACAAAGGATACCCCCTGTATGGGGCAGTAGCGCGTGTAATTGTGAGGCAAGGGTTGCGCAATCTCCTACCATACCTCTCCTGAATCGGCACTGTTTGAGTTCAGTGGAAAGGAGAAGTCCAGGATGACTGGAAACAATGCCGAGATAAGCGGAGAGCACATACAACACCTCAAATCCCAAATGGTCACCCATTTCGTACTGAGCAGGTTCAACGTTGCTTAATCCTTATTAATGGAGATTTGATAAAGTGTCTTACTTAAGGGGGCGGTTTATCAGAAAGTTGTTTATGTTGGATTTGAAGACATCCAAGTTGTAGTCAGGTGGGAAACAGGCAAACGGGAGCGAGTTCCACAGTCGTGTACTTCTAAGAAAGAAGCTTTGTTTAGGGACTCTATGTTTTGATTTAGGCACAGATAAAGGGTGGGGAAAATTATTGACAGTGGTTTCAGCTAGACGGGTGCTTTTTGTGAAAGATTGGCGAGGGGGCCAAAGATTGGAGCTCAGACGAGCACTTGCCATGGAAATAACGATAAAACAAAGACAGGCTCGCAAAGTATCATCTGAGAGAGAAGTTGCAGGGAAGAGAAAAAAACATACACCCATATAAGCGCATATTTACGTATATTCACATACAAATAAACAATTATAGGCCAATATACAGCAAAAATACGCACATATATTTAATGATACCTTATATATACGCATATATGTGCGTGCGTGTATATGTGTGTATCTGTTTTATGTATTCTATGTTGTTGTTGTTGTTGTTGTTGATGATGATGATGATGATCATCATCATCATCATCATCATCATCATCATCATCATCGTCGTCGTCATCATCATCATCATCATCATCATCATCATCATGCGACTGCATCCGACAGTTTTATCAAGAAATACAGAATCATTTAGTCCATAGAGCAGCGCATAAAAACACTAGGATACTTCAATTAAACGTCAAATATGGACGGGTAAAAATATAGAGGAATAAAAGGTGAATCAAATGAGGTATAGGTTGTTTAAACAGTTACATTCAATTTTTCAATTTAGCTTAAATTTTCGGGGGGGTGGAAAAAATGAGTATATAAAAAGTATATAGAGGAAGTGCCTTGAATAATTTTCCAGACCTTTTGTATACGGACTTTTATTGATAATAAACACAAATAAAACTCTAGTTCCATTCGAAATAATCTCCTTCGACTGCAATGCACTTGTTCTACCGTTCCTACAACTTCTGGAAGTGCTCTTGTGTAAACATGTCAATGGCCGTCGTCACAGCCTCTGCCATCTCTTCAACTGTTTCATAACGACAACCTCTAAGGTTTTCCTTGAGACAAGGGAATAGCTTAAAGTAACAGGGAGTAAGGTCTTGACAATAGGGAGGGTGAGGAACTGTCTTGATGCCCATCTTGATCAAATAATCTGACAAGGATGGAGTTGGAGTGCATCTACCGCATCTTCAATTCCGCGCGATTTTTTTTTATATATATATTTTATGTTCACTAAGCAATTTATTTAGTGACCTGATCAGAAAAGGCCACAAACAATCAAATAATTCAAACTTCTGACACAACATCGACAAAAAATTACCAGCAAAAAAGAGAACATAGTTGTAAGTTTACAAAAGAGAAAGAATAACCACAGAATTGGACCGACTTCATCAAAGGAGGGAGTGTCTAGGGAATATCACATTTACAAGCGATGCACAGTCGAATGTATATATCCTGGTTGGCGACATGTTATTATTTTGTAGTTATTGTAGGGATATGTCGACGCCATCCTACATACAGCACCTAGTATTCCCAAAGTGTCACCCATCTGGTACTGACCAAGATCGCCGTTGCTTAACTACGGTAAGCTAACGAAAACCACTTTGTAAACATGATTATGCTGTATAGAATTAACATTACTCTTCATGTCTTGCGTGTGTGTTCATTCCGAGAACGAACTACCCGTTGCACGCCATCTTTCTCGGCATCGCTTGTTCATTTCTTCAGCAAGCACGCACTGCCCTGAACTCATTTGGCACCTAGAAACAAAAAGCCTCAAACTGAATCAGTAGGCGTGGCAGGCTTTTCTATCGGAATTAATGAGAAGATAAAATCCACTTCGGGATAAGGTTTAATGAAAGGGGGACAAATGCCATCCGAAACATGAGGGACACTATAGTAGTACAAGCATTGCTTTAAGGCATGGACTGCGTTTGATTATTTGTGGGGCGGTCCATGACAATAATTGGTTGACAAAGGATTTTAAGACGATCAAGTTGTAATTAGTAGGGATGCAGTTCCAGGATAATGTGTTTTCAATGGTGGAAACACTTGCAAAGGAGTTCTGTCCATTAAAAATCCCGCCTGACGCTATTTTTACTGGAAGTATGCATGTATTTGACGTTATGATAATCATACGAGTTCTTGCGTTGACTATGTTACAAGAAATAACCAAAGATTGGAGCTCAGTCGAGCAACTTCAATGAAAATAATGGATTTGATACGGTAATAATAATGATAATAATAATAGCAATGATAATAATAATAATAATAATAATAATAATAATAATAATAATAATAATAGTAATAATAATAATAACTTGACACCAAGACCAAATAACACTAAAAATAATAACAACAACAACAACAACAACAACAACAATAATAATAGCAACAACAAAACAACAACAATAATAATAGCAACAACAAAACAACAACAATAATAATAATAAAAGTCTGATCCAAGTGCCAAATATAATCTGGATAAATTTTGCGCACTGGATAAGAAAATGCTATAAACCCTAAAAAACAATTAAAAGAAATAAATGAAATAAAAAAATTCAACAACGCAAATTGTCTTTGTTTTATCGTTATTTCCATGACAAGTGCCCGTCCGAGCTCCAATCTTAGTCCCCCCTCTCCAATATTTCACGAAAAACACCCGTCTAGCTGAAACCACAGTCAGTAACTTTCACAACTCTTTATCTGTGCCTAAATCAAAACGTACATTCCATGAACAAAGCTTCTTTCTTAGAAGTGCACGACTGTGGAACTCTCTCCCGTTTGCCTGTTTCCCACCTGACTACAACTTGGATGTCTTCAAGTCTAATATAAACATCTGTTGGTCCTATGGAAAATGATCGGGTAAAGTATGTGTGTATGATAATGTGACAGCACTGTCCAGACCTCGATTGTAAGAGAACGAAGTGCACTTGAAAATTTAAGAGACTTATTGTCACTCCAATCTCAGGGAAAACACTGATCGTTATCAAGTTTATATTTACACCAAATAGTGAATGGCAAATACAACAACGTCTGAACTGAATTCGGAAATTTATTCCTTTATTTTAAACTGGCCTGGATGCCCGGCGTTGCCCGGGTGTTTGTAGGTGTGTGTTGAGCAAAAAAAAGTTCTAGCAAGTAGGCAGGCTCGAAACTGTGACGCGAAGGCAGAAAAGAAAGTGGAGGTGTGTGTAAGGGTGTTGGTTGAGCAAAAAAAAAACAAAAAAAAACAAAAGGAAATTTGTGAGTAAAAAAAAAAGTGGCAGTAGGAAGGCAGGCTCGAACCCGAAACGCAAAGGAGGAAAAAAAAGTGAAAAAAAAACGTGACGCGTCAGCTGTTGCGCCTATCGCCAACCCGGAAGTGACGTGGGTTCAAATTAAGGCTTGAAAATCGAAAAGAGACGATGACTTTCGAAAATATCGGCGAAAAAGGCGACCCCTCCCTGTAGAAAAGTGCCCAGTTTAGGGTGAAGGAATTAATGTTCTTGACCATATTTTCGATATTTGTCGTTCGAAGGGTCGAGCTTCAAAACGATACCGATCTCGTGAAAATCGGTCGCCTCTGTCGAAAGTTTTGCGAGACATGCAAACATACATACATACATACATCCATTGAACAGACAGGTGAAATTTATATTATAGATAAAACGTCAACGGTGTTTGTGCTTTTTGTTTGGATTATTAGAAATGATAATAATTTATATATGAAAACATAAATTACAAGAAGATTTTGTAACCAGCGATATCAAGCAGAAATAGCTCCCTGTGAACTTTTCCTTCAAACTCCTCGACTCAACATTCACAGGAAATATCAACTGGAACACATGCATTCAGGACATTGCGAAGGCTGTTGCAAGGAAGGTGGGAGCCCTCTATCGTGCTAGAAAACTAATCCCACCTAAGAGTATTCTGTACCTCTACAAGGCCACCATTCCCCCATGCATGGAGTATTGTTGCCACATCGTGACTGGTGTATCTAACATTAGCATCTCCCTCTTGGATAGGGTTAAAAAGGGTCTCCAATCTAATAGTTCCCAATTTGTCAAGTAGGTTATTACCTCTGTTCCATCGCCGCAATATTACATCTATGTACTTGTTTTATAAATATTTTAATGGAATGAGCTTTGATGAACATCGACATATATATCCCCGATAAACGCGCTTGACAACAAAATCAAACCTTTTTACTGTCAATACCAGAAAGCTTTCTACTCTTACAGCTTTTTCCCTCGAACAGCTAGACGTTGAAATTCCTTTTCTCTTAACTGCTTCCTTGACTGTACTGATATGTAGATGTTCATATACAACGTAAAGTAACGTTTTTATAGGCAGGCTCCCAAATAGTAGCGGTCCTGGATACGACCTTAAACTATATCCGATGGTGAGGCTCCGGCTTGCGGGCTTTGGGGAGTGTGCAGCCACCCTTTAATTAACCATTGCTCCCAGGACCACTCTGACCCGGAGTGGTAGTATCTGTTAGGGTCCCAACTATAGGTTAATAGAAATCGACTTTAAAAAACAAAAACAAATATACTCTATTAAAAACCGTTCTTCAAAATCATTGGATTCGGCATTAAATAACCTGAAAAGGGTTGATATGCCGTAAAACAAAAACAAACAAACCAAATAGTAGTAATATATCTTGTTTGGAGTGAATGCAAGTAAAAAAAAATCCTGGACGTAATTCTATGACATCGATCGACAACTCATTCAACCCCATATGTCGAATAGCGGACTGAACCAGGGTCATTAATTAAGAATCAGTGAAAATCACATATGCAGATCACTGTAAATCTAAATATTTCAAACCATAACGAAACTAAATATCGAGAAATCAGAAAAACGAAAGAAAAGCTAAAATTAAACAACACATTAGAAAAACTGATTCTCCCCAAGGAACGCCAAAATACTTCAAAGTGACAAAAATTGTAACGTAGGTGTCACACTTTAACTATGTCGTTACATTTGAACCACTCGGACCTGCACGTTGTATTATGTTTCGTTGCAAATAACAAACAACAAAGAGAAAAAAAATGAAAACTCGGCATTCTTTTAAGTGCTAATGAAAAATGCATTTATTTGTGGTTCTTCCAACAGTAACGCATTTCATTATCTTTCGAATGTCTTTTCGCACACACATGTGTTTTACAACGCTTTGCCATATAATATGTGCTTTTTAAACGTCTCTATCCCCGCCACCTCAAGCCAGCCATAGCCAACGCTTTCTCGCTCTCTTCACGCACGTTGCTTCTTCTTTTCCTTGGCCACATGCTGTTCTGTTTCTGCGTTTTCTACTCCTACTCGTGACGTCATCATGTGCACACTTGCTTAATTTGCATATGTGCTAAGATTGCTTCTGCTGTTCATATTCTAACTAGTAACCTATCGTACATTTTCTGCTGGTTTCCTCACATGCCTGCCATACGCGCCATCTTACAAAATCATCCAAACCGAAATAGGTAAAGTTATGATGTGTATGTTTGAAAACTGGTATTGAAAAGTTAAGAAGATCGCCGATTGAAAGTAGCAAGGGTAAGCGATGGAGGAATGAAATAAAAAACCGACTGAGACAACATTGTCCTTTTGAAACTATCAAATCGGCTCTCAATTTTTGTTTTATGATTATATCCTATTATTTTTACGCAGATATGAGAGTGGTTGGGTTTTACTCATAGCTTTCAAATTCGGCTGCGTGAATAAGAGGACGATACAAGCTAGCTTTTTGCTCACTTCGAAAAGCCTCGTCTCTCATGTTAAAAATAAGAGTCATTAGTATCCAGGCAAAATGCCTTCGCGGGCTGTAGGTTGCCGACTCTTGTTCTATGATTTTAAAGTAATACTAGTGTCAACTTTGTCGAAAAATGCTTTGATTTTCATTTTTGACGAAGAGGGTAGTGCTTACTTGTCATGGATAATTTTAAACTATAACAGAAAAATAACGAAACTTATGGAAAATGAGTATTCAAACACTCCCTCCGTACACAGAAAATGCAGTCATAAATACGTGCATGTACGTCACCAGCTCTGACTAGTGCCACAAAAAAAATGTCATAAAGGATCAAACAGGATTTTTAAAAAGGTCCGAGGAGGGAGCGACCCAACTAGACTTCCACTGGAATGGTATGGAGAGTACAGAGACCCTGGGGGGGGGGGGGCTTATTGCCATTTAAATTCGAGAGAAGACGAACAGCTGTTGGTAGCTATAAATAATTTAAAAAAAAACATGGAAATGGTTCAAGACACTACAGGAAGCCACTAGAAACTAACAAAAACGGAAAATGGCTAGCATAAAACAGAAAATGTCTGTTGACGTTGGCCTTTTAAAAGCTATGGCTGGTTGGTTGGTTGGTTGGTTGTTTTTGTTTTACGGTATATCAACCGTTTTCGGGTTATTTAATGCTGAATCCAGTGATTTTGAAGAAAAAGTTTTTAATAGAATGTTTTTTTTTCTTCTTTAAGTTGGTTTTTATTTAATCGATAAATTAAAGAGTGGTTCCACACTTCCTAAAGCCCACAACCTGGGGCCTCACCATCGGATATAGTTGAGGGCATATCCAAGACCAAAAAGCTAAGCTTATATGTATGCGTTAGGTATGAGTTAAAAATAAATTCAGCGACTACAATTTTCAAAAAGCATGCAATTCTAGAATAATAATTCAATTGGATGCCTTCTTCACTTATGCTGATTTATATACATGATGCATAAGCAATTTCTTTGTCACCAGAAACTGTTCTTTATTCACAAACTGAAATTACATTTGGAGTGGATTATGAAACTCACATATAAAAAATATTAATTAAATATATATAAAAATAAAAAATAAAAATTATATGTTTATTAAAAAAACATCTTCAGCGGATTATATAATAAAATATTTACCGGAATCATCATCTAACCATAGGAGAACCCAAGGAATTATGCCAACTTCGGATTGTTACCTTGTGTGGTAGAAGAGTCAAGATACGCATTGGATCCTTTTCCTCACTGCTACCAAAGACTTTCACTTCGAGATTTACCATACAATTTGGATATGAAGTTCAATAATTATTTTCATTCTGAACCAATATCTCATTTACCTTACTCTATGATCTCAAAACTTTTTTTAAAAAAACTTTTAATAATGATTTTCTATGTTTATTGTATTTAGAAAATTATGTATAAACCATTTATAATATTTGCTAATATTTTCTCTTCTGAGGAGATGGGTAGGCATCGAAAACCTATAGGTTAAGGAGATATACTTATTGAAATATATTCTTTGCATTTAATAAAAATTCAAATTTGAAATTTAACCATTTACATCATGAGATTTAAATAACTAAATTATGATATATATATATGTGTGTGTGTGTGTGTGTGTGTGTGTGTGTGTGTGTGTGTGTGTGTGCGTAAATGGTTTCTATTCGAAATGCCGTTCAAATTCCTTAGTTCGACACAATTCAGCTGAAAAAGATCGGAGGTGACATCGACCGAAAAGTTGCGAAAATTTCACTAAAGATGAGAACAGTAGTCCAAATAATATTACGAATAACCAATCCCCATGTGAAAAATTCAGAAACGTAAGAAAGACCATTAGGTCAATGTATCAAACGAAGCAAGAAATTGATCAGAAAATTCTGGATAAAAAAACATGGCATAATAGTATTTACAGAAAATATCTGAGACTAGCAACATCACGTCTGTGAGAGAAAGAGGTTGTAGAGAAGAAAGAGTGGCGCGTAAATCAAATCACTGATAGTTTCTGCAAACGGGACATATATCCACTAGTTGAAATATAACGATAGTACCCTATACATTGTCTGATAGAATACAGTTTAGTAGAAATAATGGTAAACGGCTGTTACGATAGCACAAAGTGATTTTCAATAATTATCTTAAGAGGTGATGAATGTTTTAAATTCGGGGAAACTTGTCACTATGACTAGAGAAACACTATTGGCAGGAAATATTTACTGCTGACACCTCGTTTGAAAACTCCTAGGGAGTGAACAATAATAGACAATGCAAACATTTGACAATTCTGAATTTTTGAGATGAGGCATTATTTGGATTAATATGACTATTTTTCTCATCTTGAGTGTTATCGGCACAACGTTTCGGTCGATGTAACCTTCGACTTTTTTCAGGGGTAAAAGTCGTCATGCTTGGCTAAGCAGGGGAGGGAATGAACTCTATACTCCGAGGTTTTATATTTTTCCCTTTTTTTTTTTAATTTTCTTTTTTAAAAAATATGAAACTTCAGAGTGTAGAGCTAACACCCGTTTTCTTCTTGCCGAAACATGGCGACTTTTACACCTGAAGAATGTCGGAGGTTACATCGACCGAAACCTTGTACAGATAACACTGAAGATGGGAACAATTGTCCAAATATTAATTAATACAATTCTTAAGAAGAACACATGTCATATAATATTTTTTATTGTCATTTCACCCCAAATAAGGCACAAGGCCACCTAGTTGTGAGGGGCTACTATTTGGGACCAGATTTGGAGGGAAACTATTTATGGAGTTAAGCAGCGAAATGTCTGTTCACGTTACACTGGAATTTCTGCATGTCATTACAGTCAGGGAAGCAAGAATCCGTGGGGGAATTCCAAAGTGCAACTGAGGAAAAAAGCTATTCGAGTAAAAGATTTTACGTCATCTAGGGATCTCTTAAGTGTAGGGGTGGGATTTTGCTGTTTGTCGGGTTTATCGAGGGTATTGTCGTCGACGAGATACTAATTCACAGAGTTCGTCATAGCACTTGTTCTTGAAACACTTGTAAAACAGGCACAAGGATGCCAGTTTCGGCGATGGGGCAGGGGTTCAAGTTTAGTTGATAATTCAGAACCTATTAGATTGACATCTTTTTAGAACCCTGTCTAGGAGGGAGAGACTAGTAGCAGATGCTCAAATGTGGCAACAATACTCCATACATGGGCGAACCGTGGCCTTGTAGAGATACATGATACTCTCAGGCATGAGTAGCCTTTTAGCATTTCTTTCACGTGCCAGTCCTGGCAATTGCCTCAATGTATTTGTTCCAATTCATGTTGTCTGTGAATGTTAAACCTATGAGCTTGAGGGAAGTACTTTCGGGCAGTGTATCATTAGCCATGGCAATCAGTGGTTGAGAAAGTTTCTTGTAATTATTAAAGAAAATGAGCTTAGTCTTGCCAGCATTACTGCTCCATTCCACTACGGACTGGAGGTCTTCCTCTGCAGTTTTAGCAATGTTCTTATATATGTGTCCATTAGTTTGTTATAGAGTGTCTTGTCATTAGCAAATATACCTATCTACGAAAAAAATTATTATAGAAAAGACTGCGACTAGCAACATCACTTTTTTGAGAAAGACGTTGCAGTCAAGAAAGAATAGGGAGGGGCAATAAAACTACAGACACGTTTCTGAACGTCAAATGGGACAGATATTCACCGACCCAAATAGGACAGCAGTACCGGAGAAAAAAATCTGATGAAAGAGTCGATAGAATTTAGTAGAAATAATGGAAAATGGCTTTCATCATCATCATCATCATCATCATCATCATCATTAATCCGAAGATTCTATGGGTGGCATTGGTTTTCCCGATATTTTTCTTAGTTATAATTATTTGACATCAGGTGTTACGGGAAAGACCACTTGAAGGTTATGAACATTCTAAGTTAAAGTGACTTTTGTTGGCATGATCTGGATTCGAATTAGGTACACCCATGTCGTTAGTCCGTGTCGTTAACTACTTAGCCACCGTCAACGCAAAATGATGTGCAGTGGTTATCGCAAGTCATGGGAGACTTTTCGTCACTCTGATTCCAGAGAACATCACTTTTTTTTTATTATTCAATTTTCACCCCAAACAAAGTACAGTGCTTCTTTGAAGTAGGGGCTACTATCGGAGACATAAGTTGCAGAGGTATTATGAAGGAAGATGTGCAGGAAGATGTCTGTTCACATTACACTTGAACTTCTGCATGTCAGTACAGTTGGGAAAGCAGAATCCCGGAAGGAATTTCTAAAGTATAGGAGTTCTGGGGAAGAAACTATTGGAGTAGAAGGCATTCTTACACCTAGGGATCGCTACTGTGAAGGGGTGGGATTTAACTGCTTGTCGGGTTTGTCGGGGGTATTTACGTCAATGGGGGTAAAAGTGCTTGCAGTTCGTCAGAGCATTCATCATTAAAGTACTTGTAGA
>NC_136506.1:106070412-106072912 GCF_053919585.1 Euprymna scolopes
TAAATTTATATAATAATAATAATAATAATAATAATAATAATAATAATAATAATAATAATAATATAATTTATATTTATAATTATATATATACAGATAACACAGTGTACAGCCTCCCTATTAATATTCTTATAAAAATATACAAACTTGTTACTTTAAGAAAATTCTATAAAAACGTTTGCACATACATACAGGGAATACAAATTGTACACACGTAAACATGAATAAACTATCACATACGAAAGTATATGCATATTCATAAACGAAATATACATCTGCTCCTCTGTCTATTAACAAAATATATATTTTTAAGAATAGCACAAAGAAAGTATTATCACAATCAAGTTCTTTATAGATATTATTAAAGTTATTATCGGTGTATACACGCATGCATCCATGTGTACACGAAACACAAAGTGTACGCATACAAATGCAAATGAAATATTATACACAAAAATATTTAACTATTTATAATCAGAAATAGATGTAAACACAATATACATCCATACATTTTCATCTCCAGCTTCTATCCCTCTTCTCTCTCTCTCTCTCTCTCTCTCTCTCTCTCTCTCTCTCTCTCTCTCTCTCTCTCTCTCTCTCTCAATAGAATATATATATTTGATTATAAGAATATCTTATAATAGTATTATAAAAACTAAGTTGCATACAAACATATATTAGTATAATAATATACATTATAATTATTGTTTATATACATACACATATATACATACATTCTTATATATATATATATATATATATATATATATATATATATATATATATGTACAAAGAGGGATAGATATATTTTTCTCTAATCGTTTATGCTTTTGTATACGCGCACTTGCTCCTACCATATGCACGCTTCCAATTCACGTGTACTGCGCGCCGCAACTCAAAAACATCTACTGCCTCTACTTCTGCAAGGAACCGCGTTCCGTGGAACTTACATCAATACGCATACTTCGGATGTACCCATCGTTACGGATGGTAACAAGGAAGGAGTGTGAACCGGAGTACATACAAGTGGAAGGTTCCTTTTTCTATTTCCTCGGTGAAAGGAATCTTCTACGCAGACTCCCTTGTTGCGTATGTGACACGAACGCAATTTGTTTAAAAAAAAAAGTCACAGCGCTTGCTCAAACGCCATTTACAGCTTTTACGTTGAAGTTCTGATAAACTTCGCTAAACTATTGTCTCTTTTTTTTTTTTTTTTTTTTACCGGCGGTTCCAGCTCTTGTTATTTTATTTTATTTATTTTTTATTTTTTTTACCGCGGTTAAACTTTCTTCTCTTCGAAACAATTTGGATTATTACCAATCATGAATTACGGACATACAGCTTCGACTTCGGTGCCTATTAAATCGTCCAGTGGGAGCAAAAACAAATCCCACGGACAGACACCAGTGGATTTAGAGGTAGGATTTATATCTACGGGGAGAAGGGATGAACCCACATCTCTTCGCATTTGTTTTGGTTTACGTTGCCTTGGTCAACAAACTCGAGTCAATCATGCGTTATAAATCTTTTACTCAACAGAGTCAATATTCATTGTGTGGCCCTAATTTGTTTCCTAGATATGTAAACATTATTTCACAACGTCTGTACTAGTTATTCTGCGTGGGATATGACAAAATAGTAGACACTGTGATAGGTTTTACAAATGTATATAATTATAATTAATAAGTTTAAAGTGTGATATAATTATAATTTATATTTTTAATGTGTGTATATAATTATAATTAATATTTTTAATGTGCATATATAATTATAATTAATACGTTTAAAGTGTGATATAATTATAATTAATACGTTTAAAGTGTGATATAATTATAATTAATATGTTTAATGTGTGCATGTCATAAGAATTAATATTTGTAATGTGGGTATGTCATTATAGTTAATATTTTTAAATAGCCACATAAATATTTACCTGTTAAGCATGAATCAGAAATGTAGGTAGGATAAACTAAAACACAGATCGCAGGTGTGCAAATCCGGAACGCCGAGGACGACGTTGACATCTCCAAATGTTTTTGCCCCCCACGCCCACTGAGATAATCATCCGAAGAAATGTATATATTTATATTTATAATATTTATACTGTCTCCATAAAGTTTTCATATATATATATATATATATATATATATATATATATATATATATATATATATATATATATATATATATATAAAGCTGAACGTCTGTGTGTGTATCTGGTCACGAATAGGCTCCTATATAGAAAACTGATCACATATAATGATAGAAGATGTATCGAGACACAGGAATGGGTATGTTTGATCTGGCATGTTGATGATTCATTAAAATTGTGGGGTCTGCATACGCGCCAGGTCCACAAAGTATGGAAATAAAAAAATTAAAAATTAAAAAAAAAAACGTTTACAAGTGTTTTTGATATAGATGTACATAATAATACTTTAATAAGTATGTTTTCACTTAAATAGGGATGGTATAATAAAATTGTGGGGTCTGCGTTCGCGCC
>NC_136506.1:106075412-106080412 GCF_053919585.1 Euprymna scolopes
TGCGATTTACAATCCATTAGACTATCTTAGGTGGGATATAGATATGTAAAGTACCATGTCTACTATGATAAACCAGACACAACAGACCACTTGAAAGACAATTGAATGTGTAGAATTTGTGAAAATTGGACGCTTATATTACAGCATAAACGCGCGAGCCGCGCTGCCATATGTTCAGAATTGTATTTAAATTATAAATGCGAAAATGAAGCTTTGTAATAAAACACCTTATATATATACATATGCATATATATATATATATATATATATATATATATATATATATATATATATATATATATGCATATGTATATGTATATATATATGTATGTATATGTATATGCATGTATAATTATTGCCAAAGCAGAGTATATGCTGCTGTATATAGACTAAATTGTCAGCTCTGATAAGGATACGACATCCATAGGAAGTGGGTTTATAGTGGTTGTTTAAACCTAGGCATCTCAAAGCGTAATACTTCACTTAAGGAAAAAAGAATTTAGTTACAACCAAATAAATGCGTGATTTAACACGTAAACTACCTTTTTCTTTTCTCTTTTTGAAGAGAAGCATAACACTTCGAAATGCCTAGGTATAAAATTTTTTATATACATTAGCCTCACCTATATTTTGAGCTGTTTTTTAATCGTTATAGATCTCCTTTAAAAAGCATATTTTCTTTATTTCACAGACACCCTAAAATATCCATATATATATGCATATATATGCATATATATCCATATATATATGCATATATATGCATATATATATGCATATATATATATATATATATATATATATATATATATATATATATATATATATATATATATATATTGATGTTATTTGATTTTGTTTTTGCGGGTTATAAATGCGAGTTGGGAATAATTTGATACCCCCATATGGGGAGTGGCATATATATTGTTTTTAAAATATAATATATATATATATATATATATATATGTATATATAGAGATAGATAGATAGATAGATAAATAGATAGAAAGATATGCCTCTGTAAATATATATATTATATAGACGGAGCGAAAAGATAATGAAATGCACTTAGCTTAAACACTCCAGTTTCCTTTTCGAAAATAACTAAAGAAAATAAATACACATTAAATCATATTGCGCATATATACATATATATATATGTGTGTGTGTGTGTGTGTGTGTGTGTGTGTGTGTGTGTGTGTGTGTGTGTGTGTGTGTGTGTGTGTTTCGATGCACTATCGAGTCGTTGCATGATTTGCGTTTCTTCAGATGCCGGTCCAGTGGAAGCTGACAGTTTCTCCTCATCTCAATTATACAAGCTGATAAGTAGTGTGCAAACTGCTCTGAAGTTTTAATTCCCCTGTCGCTATTGACAATATGACTTTTGCCATGCTCTATTAACGAAGCTGAATACTGCTCGAAATATTACAACTTAGAAACTCAATAAAATGAAATTTGCGTGTGTATATATATATATATATATATGTATATATGTACACACGCGCAAATTTTATATATATATATACACGCAAATATATATATATAGATAGATATAAATTAACTGCACAAAGTAGGAATGTTACATTATATATATATATATATATATATACATACATATATAATGTATATATATGTAATGTATATATTATAATTATATATAATGTATAATATAATAATATATAATATATATACATTATATATATGTATACATATATATATATATATATATATATATATATATATATATATATATATATATATATAATGTAATATTCCGGTTCTCGTTTGTTCGATTTCCACAACCCTGTTCGAGAGGAATTTAGTTCATTCCATAATCTAGTTTCACCGTGGCTTGCTTGATGTGTGTTAGTTACTATACTTTATTGTGTGCGACGTGGTTGCTCAAGTGGCAAAGTACTGGTTTTGCATGCAAGAGACCTCGGTTTGGATGTGTTCAACTGATGAATCCAAATGAGGGCGAAACTCGAGTCCTGGACTTTTGGTTTGTTTGTTCTCATTGCACTTTTGAGCTGCGACGTTATTCGACTGTGGATATATATATATATATATATATATATATATATATATATGTGTGTGTGTGTGTGTGTGTGTGTGTGTGTGTGTGTGTGAAAAAACGTTACTATTGTGAACCAGCTAAAAACAATTTATTTTTATTTATTTGTTTACTTTTCACGGATTTGCGCTTTTTTACTTGAATATTTCATTGACAATACATATGTGAGTAGAGATATAAGTGACCCGATATCATATTTTTGAAAATAAAGGTGCGTGACTTTTTTACTCACAGCTAATAATTATGGTAACTTTAAAAAAAAAACATATCTTTTTATTTTTAACGCAAATAAGTAAATAAATAAAAATAGATTGTTTTCTTGGGAATTTTAGTTGAATGTGGAACTCGTGTTTACTTTAAGAAGCCTCCTAACTTTATACTCACATTTTGTCTTTTAGGCCTCACATTCTTTGAACGACGTTTCAGACAAAGGGGCAAACATTGCTGTTCTCTGAGTTGCAATCTGTTCATTTAGCGGCTAGCCTTTTCTGTGAAGTAATATTTTTAGTTTATTATATCAAGTCTATCAAGTATACCTTGTCTGGAGCGATTTCAATTAAAAAAAAATGTCTATTTTCTTTTAAAATATTTTATGCCGCCTAAAATAACGTTTAATACAAATTCAGTTTTCTTTCAATAGATAAAATAGCAGCTTTTGTTTAATTAATTGGATACCATATAACCTTTTTGTACGCATCAAGCCAAACAGATTGGATTTTAACAGCGATTAAGTAATCACATCGTCTGTGTAAGTATCCATTAGCGGATACTTATGTCATCTTTCTTATGTATTGTGCTTATTTTAAATGCGTGATTAAATTTTAACGCCTGTGTCTGTTTCAATTCAAGTTCAATGTAAACAAGTTCTTGTTGGTCTGTACTATTAAATAATTAAATTCTACCCAATGTCTATCACATAGGATCAATCCCCTTCTGTCTTGACGGCCCCGTGTACTCAGTAACCCTTATCCTCGACTGGCCTTTGGGTCTGGATAATTGGTGACTTTTGTGTAAAAAAATATACAGCTCCTTACGAGGACAGAGTCAGACACTAAGTCATTTTTTTAAGTTGGCAATATTCATTTTACAAGAAAAAAAACTTAGATGGCAAAAAGACTTTTGCTTTAATAACTTCTTCATTCGAATTCCCTCCGCGTTTGCTGCTGCTCTGACTGTGCTGACATGCAGTCGTTGAAAAGACAATGTAAACCGACCTCTCATCCGAAGAGAGATTTTTCTAACAAAATGAAAGTATAATTTTTAGCAATAGGTATCTAGGAAAAGGCCACTACATATGTTATAAATTCCAAATTTCCACAACCTGGCAAATACTGGTACACGCTAGCACATTTAGATTTGCAATTACAGAATATGATTCTAATTTTTTCCTTTGCTCTTTATTCTAACACTACACTAAGTTTACTGTGTTATTTCGCTACAGTTGATATTGTGTAGAACAATAAGAAAATCATAGTGAACAATGCATTCAACAAAATTTCACACACATTTCTAGATACCTATATCTAATAAGTTCAAAAGAAAGGACACACTTAGGGAGGTATTTTGGTGGTCAAGTCACTAAATAGAGATTAGCTGGTTTCCCGGCATAGCCCAGGATGTAATAAAGATTGACTGAAATACATGTTCTAGCTGGTTTCTAGGCGTTGCCAGGGATGTAATATAGACACATTATGTTGTATATTACCTGTTCTCTTCTCCCTAAGGTAAAACAATTTCATATACATGCTGTAAATTACCTATGCTAGGGATAAAACATGAACAATACCAGTCCTAGGGTAGATAAAACAAATAATACATAGAGATGAAAGATTCCTCTCCCCTAACATATGTTCAATATCTGCTTTTGTTTTTTTATTGTTTATACGGTCCCGAGCAGACAGTAACCTTTTACGCCTGTGACAATGTTCCTCATAAAACAAGACAAGACAAGAGTAAAAAAAAAAAGTGAAGCATGCTTGCCCCCCTCCCCCGTGAGTGCACAGTGAACGAGTCATAAAAAATTGACTAAGTTCAGCATTTGCCCCACTCCATTTATCCCCCAAAATCCCGAGGGGACGTCAAATCTTGGTGAAAATGAATAAACGGTGCAGTTTAAGACCTTAACATATCTAAATTTGAGTTCTGCACCATCCAAAAAAAGAAATGACATTTGCCCCTCCCCTATTTAGCCCCAAAAGTCCCCAAGGCCTTAACATATTTAAATTTGAGTTCAGCCCCATGCAAGATTGCTAAATAGACATACACATAAAATTTTGGACAAATATAGTCTAATAATCCCAAAAAAATAGAGTGTTTTTATTAGCTCTAAAAGAGCCCATGGGGCACAACCAAGAAGTATAACCCAACAAAATTATATAAAAATCAGTGAGTTACAACTTTTCAGAAAGTTTTATAAAAATTCAAAGCATCATGTTTTTGTAATAAGCACAAAAGTGTAAATTTTAGCCATTTTAACCCGAAAGGCACCCCTAGGGGGAAACAAGAGTTTTCCCGGAAAATCCGTTCTGTAATTTTTTTTACTCATATCATGTTTAATGTTTGTGCAAAATTTCAAAAAAAAAGATCCAAGGCATAGTTATTGAGAAAAGTGCGGACAGATGAACGGACAAGGATGAATTTACAGGTCCACCCTCCTTTTGTCGGGAGGCCAAAAAAAAAACAGTATAATAAAATAAATAAGCAGGCACTCTGAAGTAGGACAAAAGTTAAAATTGCCTCTGTCCAGAAGGATTTCTCACTCTCTGACGAAGGATAGAAAAGACAATGTAGTATCCGTTCTGATACTTCATATTTGCTTCTCTTAAGGCTCTGTCTAGGTGTAGATTTTCAGCTCGTGGACGCGCGAACTGCGCTGTTTGATTGAGATTATCGACATGAATTCTTGCGCACCGGTTGTAAAATTGTTGAG
>NC_136506.1:106090412-106102912 GCF_053919585.1 Euprymna scolopes
CAGCTGCCAACATTGCCCCGCTTTTTTATTGAAACTAACCGAGAGCTCTTTTTAGTATCATCGCTGTTCCCTTAAGTGCAATTGTCTGAATCTCTTTTGCACTTGGTTCACCAGGAATATTAGTTAGGTAGGACTTCAGGTTCTTCTTCATAAGTCCTGTGGCACCTATGATAACTGGTATGCTCGATATCCCCTTTAGGTTCCAGTTTCTTTTCATATCATACATGAGACATTGGTATTTGGTCTGTTTCTCTCTTTCAGCTCTGTTAAGACCGCCATCATTAGGAACACTCACTTCAATCAAGGTTGCAACTCTCTCTGACTTATTCCATATAACTATGTTAGGTTTCACAGCAGCATTTTCAAGGTAGGTGGCTGTAGGGATTACATGGTCGTAATGTATGGTATATAAATCATTTCCAACTGTTTTTTATGTGTGTGTGTGTGTGTGTGTGTGTGTGTGTGTGTGTATGTGTGTGTGTGTCTTAGTACAAAAATATATTTACGGCAAATATTTTAGACAGCGGCGTTGACGTTTTATCCCCACAGGCCAAACGCACGTATTTTATTTTATATTGCCGTAGTGTTCAGTCTAGCTACTAAACAATTAGATTGTTTTATGTCTATTTATCTATATATCTATGAAAGTAAAATTGTCTGTCTGTCTGTCTGTCTGTCTGTCTGTGTTCGTGTGTGTACATTTCCCTACCAATAATAACTCTGTCAATTTTCAGTATACAGACTCGAGATTTGACATAAGGGGTACTGAGATTTGGAGAAAACCCTTTTAATCGGTTTTCGACCAGAAATTTAACTGTCAAGGGGGCAAAGTTCAACGATTTGACATTTGATAACGCTACCAAACTCCTCCGCCATTTTTGGGACTAAACACTTGAAATTTTTATATAGATTACTTGAACATGGATCAAATGTTTTAATTTGATTTCAGCCAAAACAATAAATGTTAAGGGGTCAAAATTAGAGTAAAAGTTTTTAAAAAATTGACCTCTGCAGTCTCTACAAAATTACCCAGCAATTTTGGGTCTAACTATCTGAAATTTTGCATAAAGTGTATTCAGACATAGGAAAAGCTTTTAAATCCGTTTTTTGACTGAAAATTTGGCTGTCAGGGGGTCAAAGTTAAAAGAGTTTACCTTTGGGTCTAAACATTTGAAATTTTAGATGTAGATTACATGGATATGAGTCAAACTTTTTAATATGTATAGACATATGCACATAAAGTTATGAACAGAATATAGGGCCCGAGCAAAGCCGGGCTGAACTACTAGTATATATATATATATATATATATATATATATATATATATATATATATATATATATATATATATATATATGCTCAAGACTGTGTAGCAACATATTAATGCGTATGTATAAAAAAATAAAGTGTATATCTATCCATCTATCTATCTATATATATATATATATATATATATATATATATATATATATATATACAAGTGAACGTGTCTGTTTGTGTGTGTCTGTGTACATTTCCCTACGCAATAACTCTGTCAATTTTCAGTCTACAGACTCAAAATTTGATATAGAGGGTACTGAGATTTAGGAAAATCTTTGTGATCGGTTTTCGGTCAGAAATTTGGTTGTTAAGGGGTCAAAGTGCAACGATTTGACCTTTGAGAACTCTACTAAACTCCTTCGACAATTTGGGGTCCAAACACTTGACATTTTAGATATAGGTACCTTGGATATGGATCTAACTTAACAACTCGATTTGAGCCCAAAACAATAAATGTTAAGGGGTCATAATACGGGTCAAAGTTAAAAATATTGACCTTTTTTTATTTTTTTGCTCAAAACACCCGGGAAACGCCGAGCACCCATGCTAGTATATATATATATATATATATATATATATATATATATATATATATATAAGTACGTCTGTAAATATATATATATATATATATATATATATATTAATGTATATAGTTAATAAAGTTGTTTTAAATTGACTCAAATTAGCTCAATAAAAATGGGTTTACACTTGCAGATTATAAAATTTACTCACACGTAAGCTAAAAACGATCTCGTGAATTTATCGAACCAAGTTAACTTAATCTATTACGATAAATACATTAAATTATATTTGATTAAATATACACATTTTTTATCGTATTTTCTGTATTATTTTTGTGAATAAACATATGTATATAAATATATTTTATATGTACACATATTTAAATTAACATGTTTTGTATATACACATATGTAAATAAACATATTATTTTTTTAAAAAACATATGTAAAAACATATCCACTGAAAACACATATAAAACATTATTTTAAAAACCACATGTAAAAGCATATTCATTTCAAAAACATATGTAAATAGACATATTCATAAAATACACATGTCAAAAACATATTGATTAAAAAACACATGCATAAAACATATTCTCTAAAACACGAAAAAACATTAATTTCAAAACATGTGTAAATAAATATATTTATACAATACACATGTATACTCATACATTAATTTCATAGCTCACATAACACACTGACCCAGCGGGTTATAATATAAAGACGAATATGTGTGTGTGTGTGTGTGTGTGTGTGTGTGTGTGTGTGTGTGTGTGTGTGTGTGTGTGTGTGTGTGTGTGTGTGTGTGGTCACGAATAGGCTCCTATATGGTTGACTATTTTTAAAAATTGATTACATATAATGATACAAGATGTATCGAGACACAGGAATGGGTATATTTGATCTGGCAGAATGGTGGTTCATTAAAATTGTGGGGTCTGCGTTGGCGCCTAGCCTCCATAGAATGGAAATAGGCACAAACTTTAATAAAGACTTTTCATATCTATCTGCGTAAGTATACTTTGATAATTATGTTTCAGTTTGAAGAAATATGGTATAATAAAATTATGGGGTGTTCGTTCGCACCTAACCTTCATAGAATGGAAATATGTCACACAGTTTTACAAGGTTTTTTAATATAGATCCACAGAATATTTTGATAAGTGTTCCAGTGTGAACATGTATGGTTTAATAAATTATGGGGTGTATCTATTTTATTTTTACTTTCATCATGTTTTGCTTTGGTTTTGATACCCCCTAATTCGAAGCTATGTCATTACAACCCTTCTTTTTAATAACCTATCATACTTTCATAAATCAGAGTCCATTTTCTGTAGGCTGTTTTTGAACCCAGTCAACGACGGGTACTTTTGCTAGTATATATATATATATATATATATATATATATATATATATATATATATATAAATATAAATATATATATATATATATATATATATATATATATATATATATATATATATATATATATATATATATATATATATATATATATATATATTTGATTTGGGTGCATTATCCTGAATCGAAACAGATACCAAAATTTACGAAGAAGAAAAAATATATGTATAGGTATATAACTTTAGTTCCTTCAGTTATAATGAAAACTGAAACCAAAACTTATGAAGAATTCTTTATTGCAAGAAATGGAAGATCATAACAATTAAACGACAGTCAGAGGAAAAAAGATGTAAGCGTGACCAAAATAAACACAAACGCTATCGTAGCAATATATGGATTCCGATCCATGCAATATTCTGCTTGAGTCTTCTATTGCTTGTCTGTACGTTATCTATAACTTTGTCAATTTTCAGTCTACAGACTCGAAATTTGATATACAGGGTATTCGGAAAATCTTTGTAATCCGTTTTCGGCCAGAAATTTGACTGTTGAAGCTCGACCTTCCAGACGACAAATACCGAAGAATTGGCTAAAACCATTAATTTCCTCACCTTAAACTGAGCACATTTCTACAGGGAGGGGTCGCTTTTTTCGCCGATATTTTCGAAAGTCATCCCCCCCTTTTCGAGTGGCTTGCCTTAATTTAAACTTACGTCACCTCCGGCTTGGCGGTGGTCGTAACAACAAAGACGTTGAAGAGACGTTGCAAGCCTAACTTTGTTTTATCGTTATTTCCATGGCAGGTGCTCGTCTGAGCTCCAATCCCTGGTCCCCCCTCGCCAATCTTTTACGAAAAATACTCGTCTAGCTGAATCCACTGTCAAAAACTTTCCCCGTCTTTATCTATGCCTAAATCAAAACGTAGATTCCATGAACAAAGCTTCTTTCTTAGAACTACACGCCTGTGGAACTCTGTTCCGTCTTCCTGCTTCTCACCTGACTACAACCTTGATGTCTTCAAGTCCAACGTAAAAAATTCCTGGTGAACCGCCCCCTTCAATAGACACTTTATTAAATCTCCTCACTAACGTACTGTACTTACAATAACCCTTATCCCTAAGTGGCTTTAGGGCCTTGATAAATGGTCACCACCTTGTAAACAAAAAAAAGACGTCACGTTTTTTTTCTCCGTTCTTTTCCTCCTTCACGGTACGGGTTCAAGCCTGCCTTCCTCTTACCACTTTTTTTTCTTGCTCAACACACACCATCAAACACCCTGGCAACGCCGGGCACCCATGCTAGTAGTTTGAAAAAGAACAAATGCAATTTTGGAAGGCCAAACTCTTTCATAAATGCCAAATTAACAAAATGTTGCTTTTAAAGAGTCATGGTTACATTGTGCTCTTAAAAGAAATATTCGTCACAAATGCGCGCCTATCATAATCAAAGTTTCTACTGTTGATTTTATATGCTGGGCATTTCTATTTCTGCGGTAATAATGGCTTGAATTAAAGTTTTAAACGAAAAAAGCAATTATTCTTGTTAAATTGTGCTTTAAACAAAAGTATTCATTTTTGAACGTGCCCCTTCCATATCAAAGAACCTGATTTTATATGCCGGACCTTTTTTTTTTTTTTTTGCTTTTTTTTTTTTTTTAGTAATAAAACTTTTCAAATCAGATGTTAGGCTGTATAAGACGTTTACTTTAGTCAAATTCGATTGTTCTTTTTATCATCAGATATTTTCGATTATCGATTATCGGTTCTTATCGAATACATTCGGATACAAAACCTATCTAGAAATACTACCAGTAAAGTAGATTTGTGTAAATATTTTTAAATATCAGTCCAGACGTTAGCAGACAAAACCTATTTAAAAACACTACCAGTAAAGTCCCATGGCCCTTGAGCCGCTAGAGTGGCATAGACCGTCTGCAACTTTTATAGATGCTTTTGTAGCGATATTTTTTTACAGGGTGGGAGTGCTGGCCCCACGCCCAACCTTCCCAGAAGGTACATACAGCACCTAGCCTTCCAAATGGTCACCCATCTAGTACTGGTCAGGCTCAACGTTGCTTAACTTCGATGATCTGGCAGAACCGGTGTATCAACGGAATTGTGCCGTACACTAGTAAAGTACATGTGTGTAAATATTTTTAAATATCAGTCCAGAGGTTTAGGAGTCCATAGGAAACTCACTCACATACATACAGCGAGAGAGATAGAGAGAGAGAGGGAGAAGGGGAGAGAGAGAAAGTTTCTTTTATATAATGGTAGAGATATATAATTAGTCCTAAAGTCCGTCTTCTGTTTTAGAATGTGATGTTTAAATAAACGTAGAGTTGATAATACTGCAGGACAAATCGAACCAGACTCTGCGACTGTTTGGCATCGGGAAATTATCGGAATTTTAATTGGTTTTGAAAGTAGACCAATCAGTGCAGCACGTTTTTGTTTACTTTTTTGTCTATCGATTAATCATTGTTAACCTTTTTTGTTTTGTTGTTGATTTGATCTTTTATTTGGAAACGAACTACTCGCAATGTCAATTCGTTGATTATCTTCCTGAGTTCATCGTGCTTTCATCTTATGTGCACAGATCATGAATAAAGGAGAACGCGATCGTATTCATAGATTGAGTTTTTTTTTTTTTTACTTTTCTTTTTGCATTGTTTTAAACTTTTATTTTTTTCTTTTATCTTTTCCCCCCTTTTGTTTTGTTTTCTCGCTTTCTTTCTATTTGGTTTTTAGTTTTATTTATTTTCTTTGTTCATTTTTATCTCTTGTTTTTTTGTTTTTTTACACAATGAAGCCTAAATATAAACCTAAATATAAAATTGTTTCATTGTTCCTATTTTTGTTTATTGCCCCAGAATGAAAGTCAAAATAACAACCACTAAAAGAGAAAAACTGTGTCCCAAATTTAAAGAATAACAATTTTATTCAGCATTTTCTGTTGACTCCATCTTTGGAACTAAAAATTATGGCTCTCGCACTTTACTTCCCGATCAGCTTCAATTTTTAAGTCATTTCTTTACATCTGATCGTCTCAATGTCGCAAGTTAGACGCATCGCGTTTAACGCATATCCTATCTGACGCCACTTGTAACAGAAAAACGATTTCGTCAAAGGTTAACGAAGTGATCTTGCGCTGTTCGTACATCCTGCATGCTAAAATGTTTACTGTGATTTTAATTTTACTTTTTTTTATATATGTTGTTATTATGAAATAGAATTTATTTTCTGTATGAAGACATTTTTTATTTCACTTCTGCAGTTTAGTAAATTTTAAGGTTCTTTTAAATTTAGGATATCGAGTTTTTCGTTTAGACATATTCTATACGGCTCATCTACATTTTTACACGAACTGGATTGATGTACTTTTTTCCACACATCAATCAGCGAGTGACGACTTTCTTTGAGCTATTATTAGTGGTTCGCTAGTAATTCTTTCATTCGGGTTTTTCGTTAATGAACTTCTGTGGTGGTAATATCTGTGTGTTTTTGATCATACCTACGTGATGTTTCTTGTTATTCGAGTTTTTTTTTAGCAAATATGTGATTTGGTAAACGATGCGTTTAGTTATAAATTGATTTTGTATCGAACTATGTGTTCGATTTCTAAATTTCCACTCTTTCTGCTTAGTATTAATGTTTATATTTCTATTATTGTTATTATCGTTACTGTTCATATTTCTATTATAATTGGTTCTATTTGAGTTGTCACTATTTCTTATGAATACATTTGTATCCTTTATTGTTTTTATGTTGGACACTTTCTGATTAAAGTTCCTCTTATTTGTCCCAATGGTCCTATTTAATATTTAATTGTCTGCTTTAATTATTATTACTATATTTTTATAGCAACTTAAAAGCATTTGTTGTTTTTATTGAAGATTGTGTGTAATGGTTAGATGAAGTGTGTTTCGATGAGATTAAAGAATTTCTTGTCGAGTTTGGTTTTCAACATCTGATTGTTTGACTTCTTCGATACATTTTCGTCGCAAAATAATCAGAGAAAAATTTTAGTTACAAGTCAAGTGAACCTTTGTCGGATAAACGCATGGCCATTGGCTACTAAAATAGGCGGGTAAATATAATAAAAATCTGATTAGCAAAGTTAACACAACGTGAATATAAAAATACACACAGTAACGTCAATTCCATCCAATAGCCTGACGAACACTCACTAGGGTGAAACGTGAAAAATGCTGTCTAGCTTAATCGCCATATATATTTCTCATAATGGTGTGTAGCTCTACTTACGCACTGAGCACTATTGACTAAACACTGGAAATCGATGTATAAAATACTATATATCCCTTATAAAATTTTATATCCCCTTATAAAATAGAATATATCCTTATAAAATATTATATGCCCTTATAAAAAGTTATATACCCCTATAAAATAATTTATACCCTTATAAAATATTATATACACTTAAAAATATTATATGCCCTTATAAAATGTTATATACCCTTATAAAAAAGTTATACACCCTTATAAAATATCATATGCCCTTATAAAATATCATATACCCTTATAAAAATGTTATATATCCTTATAAAATGTTATATATCCTTATAAAATGTTATATAACCTCATAAAATGTTATATAACCTTATAAATTATCATATACACTTAAAAAATATTATATGCCCTTATCAAATGTTATATACCCTTATGAAATATTATATATCCTTATAAAATATCATATACCCTTATAACATGTTATGTATCCTTATAAAATGTTATACACCCTTATAAAATATCATACCCCCTTGTAAAATGTTATATAAACTTATAAAAAAGTTATATAACCTTATAAAATATCATATACACTTAAAAATATTATATGCCCTTATAAAATGTTATATAACCTTATGAAATATTATATATCCTTATAAAATATCATATACACTTATACAATGTTATGTATCCTAATAAAATGTTATACACCCTTATAAAATATCATATTCCCTTATAAAATGTTATATAAACTTATAAAAAAGTTATATACCCTTATAAAATATCATATACCCTTATAAAAAAATGTTATATATATCCTTATAGAATGTTATATACCCTCATAAAATGTTATATAACCTTATAAAATATCATATACCCTTAAAATATTATATATCCTAATGAAATGTTATATACTTTTGTGATGTAGTCGGAAGTCATATTGGGTCAGCATATGACGGGGGCTCAGAACAAAAGACGGTAATGACATCTATATACTATTTACATCACCACGACGACTGTGGCGATTCTTGGGAGAGGCTTCAACAGTTCTTGTTAACACAGATAGAGGGGAGAATCAATAATGATTATGGTGGTGGGGACACAGAATACTTGAGAGAGTTTTACAAAGTTCGTTTACAAGATGATAGATAAAACACATTTGCCTTTTCCTTTTTGGTGGAATGACGACAGTCGAAGACAACAGTTTACAAATATACATGATTTTTTATTTATACCAGCTGGATGATGTTAGTGATTAGGGATTCAAGCTTTTACAATTGCATTGTTGTATCTTTCCCCCTTTCGCCTCCAAGAGGGTGTCAGTTCCCAGTGTGACTGACTCAACTCTAAGTCGCTCTCTTACTGTGTCTGTCTCTAACTTCGAACCCTGTCTCAATATATTGGAGATCTCCTTTCCTGATGACGTCAGAGGCGTAGTCCGCCACATGAAATTTATCCACGTGGACTTTATCTATGCATGTCCAAACACACCTTTGGCAAACAAAGAATTCCTCAATTGCATTGTATCATCTAACCTATTTGTTAATCATTATTTCTAAACTCGTATTGTCCATTCTTTTAACTGACATATTTATAATCCAGTTATTTCTAAAAGAATGAACAAACTACTACATTCCTAAATTAAATATCTATCTCTGACCTAAATAATATTTAGTTATTTCCAAGAACAATGAAAATCGTTCTGCATTCTTAGGATTTCAATATGCATTCTTCTTTAACTTTTTTACAGGGTTCGATTCTAACCTTTTTCAAATCTCATTTTTAAACTTATCTAATTTGCTCTTTTACTTACTGGAATCTGTCCCTTTTTACATAACAATATTATAAAATATTATATCCCCTTATAAAATATAGATGCATAAAATATAGTGCTCCACAAACAAACTATACCACAGCTCTTCAGTACGGTTAGACTAGCACCTATCCTGAGGCAGGGCTGGAACCTACAATTACCTAGCTGATAGTCAGCAGTTCTATCTAATTGACTATGGGATCAGTGCCTGCAAACGATCTCTTCAAATGTTTATTTATTTATTTTTTACATAGGAATCACCACTCATCAAGGCCCGGAGGTCACTCGAGGATAAGGGTTAATGGGTATACATTAGTCAATGTGATTATAGCGTAGAAAACATAAGTAGTGGGAATTTTGTGAATTGGATTACTTGGGGGGGACGGTTCAATAGGAACCTGTTTACATTGGACTTGAAGACAATGAAATTGTAGTCAGCTGGAAAGCAGGCAAACGGAAGAGAGTTCCACAGGCGTGCAGTTCTAAGGAAGGAGCTTTGTTCATGGAATCTACATTTGAGTTTTGGCACAGATAAAGAATGTGGGAAATTAATTAATAGTGGTTTCGGTTAAACGAGTGTTTTTTGTGAAAGTTTGGGGAGGAGGAGGGGCATAGATTGAGTCTCAGATGAGCATTTGCCATGAAAATAACGATAAAGCAGCGACAGGCTCGCAACGTCTCTTCTGTGGGAAAGAGGTTGCGGGGAAGAGAAAAGAGAATCCCCTACTAAACTACGAAGTTTATTTTGAACTCTGTCAAGGCAGGATAAGCTGCTTCTAGCAGATCCTCACCAGATGTAGTAACAGTATTCCATCGTTGGCCGCACCTGGTTTTTATGTAGATAGAGAATTATAAACATTTGACGATATTTTTAAAATGCTTGATTTGTTTGTTTATTTACAACCAAATAGTTTCGCATTACGCTAATTAAGCAGATGACAATATATTTTACTATAGAGATTTGCTCATAATTAGATACATTAGCTTGTCATTTTAAGATTGCTGCAGACAGATCTCTTCAGACGCAAGTGAATAAGAACGAATACAATTCTGTATTCGATTTCACACGCAAAATTCAAATATTTCAGAAACAGTTTACACTTGCCGTTTTCCTATCGCATTAAATTAGGATATTCAAGGTATACTTATTTCGTTCGAGTCAAACATTATAAAAACACACTTCTTATAAAGGCTTTCTAACACGTGACAAGATGATGATGATGATGATGATGATGATGATGATGATGATGATGATGATGATGATGGCAGGTGGCATTTTGACACCGAAGATATAAAGCTGCAAGTGTATGTGACAAGCGTGTCAACAATGCAATAAATAAAAACGCGTTCAACACAAACCTACGTACAAGTTCATGTGCGTGTAGGTGTCTTTTAATCCATAATTAAAATGAATTTTAAAATGCATTTAAAAATTCCAGATTTATGTAATATGCTAGCATGGATATTTGGCGTTGCCCAGATGGACATGAAGTTCGATTTGGACATAGTTGCTATACTAACGATATTGAGAAACCCCCCGCAAAGTACGGAATCGCCCCCAAAACAAGATGACGACAACTTCTCCACCAGATATTTTGGCAGCGCGGTTGCTGGAGCCCCCCACCCAACATCAAAACAATATTTCTTTCAATCAAAATAGCAGCGCGTGCCTGTGTAATCACAAAAAAATTAACCGCAGTCGGCAGGCTCGAACCTGAACCACGAAAGAAAGAAAAATCGTTACTGGCAACCGCTTTTGCGAAGACTTTGACATCATGACCTTTCAAAATAATGGGTTTAACATATATTTAGTTTGCTAGGCGTGCGTGACTTGCGAAAATCTTAATGAAAAAAGTGCCCCCCTTGACAGGAATTGTCAACCTGACCCCCAACAGAAGTAATTTTTTCCTAATTTTCACATATTATGCATCCCATGGATCACTGTCATATTGTACCGGTTTCGACCCGGTCAAATACAGCTAACTAAAGATTTTAGCGGACATACGGACACATACAAAGACACACACGCACACAAACAGACGTTTGAGATTTATATAATAGACCAACGGGGGCTCTCGGCGTTGCTGGAGTGTTTGGAAGTGTTCTGTGTTAAAAAAAAATGCTGTAAAAGAAAAAAGTTTTAGTAGGAAGGTAAGATTGAACCCTGAAGCCTTGACGCGAAGGTGGAAACAAGTGGAGAAGAATTGATAAGTGTGTTAAGTTAAAGTTAAAAAGTCAAAGAGGTTTGATTGACAGGTGGTCGCTTGATAAGCTTATCGGAGGAGCGTTACGATGACGTGGTAGGTTTTTATTTACTGCGGAGTAGTCTTTTGGGGTTTATTCACTTTGTTTCAATGCAAGGCAGTTTTGGCTTCCCCAAGATGATGGGGGTGGAAACCAGCTGATTGCTTTTGGACGTTCCCGGCGCGATCGCCGGGAACGATGCGTTAAGCTTAGTTTGGCTTTTATATGAAAAAGCCGTATCAACACGCGGCGATCCAAAATTGTGGAATATTTAGCTGTAAAAAGTCGGCCAAATTAAATAGACAGGCGACCCCCGTTGTGAACTCGTAGATATTACGATTTTCACGTGATATAAAAAGTGTTAAGAATGAGCGAGCCGAGCGAGGCCCAAGCGGAAAAAAGCCTTTTGCGGACATACACAAACAGGGAACATACATACACACACATTTTCGCTTTTATATATATAGGTGATGCATTTGAATATATCCAAGAATTCCTTCTCGTCGAATACTCTTTAACTCTTTATATTCTCAGTGATTTGAGAATTATAGCTAATTAGTTTTCCTAAATTTCTATGTCACTTTCTGGTGAGCCTTTACTTTGTGACTGGATTCGAATTTAGGAAGTAATTATCAGTCCAAAACTCTACCTAAACCCATAAAGGATTTGTTGGAAGCAATGCTGGTGTACAAACAATAGTTATTATATAAACACTACACACACCCAGGCGCATATATATATACATATATATATATATATATATATATATATATATATATATATGTATACAGTATCGTCCAAAACTAAGGGACGAAATTTTAAAACCTAATATTTGTTAGAAATAACAATTGTGAAAAACTGAAATTTTGACAAGTGATAGTCGTTATCATCCATAATAACATACTAAATTTCTCAATTTTGTCCCTTACTTTGCGACGTTCCTATTTTGAAAACAAATAAATAATTGTTACAATTCTTTTTCC
>NC_136506.1:106107912-106115412 GCF_053919585.1 Euprymna scolopes
GACATTGGGGCAATGGATATCGCTGTAGAGTTTCGGACGAACTCTGCCGTGTTGAATCCCGTACAAGAGTTTGAGAACTACAATTTTAATCCCTAGGTCGTAAATAAAATTGTGATTTTGATTTAACTAAAGAGTTTTGAATCGTAATTAGGTTTGTATATTATTAAATAAGTAAAGATAGATATGAAACGAAGCCAATTTAAAAACAAATTTGAGTTTTTTATTTTTTTTATTATTCTTTTTGTTTCTTTTTTCCCCTTTATTTGCTTTTATTTCCCTTTTCTTTCTCCGTGAGCATAATTTTATTCAGTATCATTTAATTCAACATTATTTTATTCAACATTATTTTATTCAACATCATTTAATTCAACATCATTTTATTCAACATTATTTTTTTTTTTTTTTTTACAAAGGCATCACCACATTATCAAGGCCCAGAGGCCACTCAAGGATAAGGGTTAAAGAGTGTACAGTAGAAGTTGGTCAATATAGTAATCATTAGTAATGAAAATTTGGTAAATTTAATAACTTATATGGAACGGCTCATCAAGAACTTATTTACCTTAGACTTGAACACAACCATATTGTAGTCAGCCGGAAAGCAGGAAAACGGAAGACAATTCCACAGGCGTGCAGTTCTAAGAAAGAAGCTTTGTTCATGGAATCTATGTTTAGGTTTAGGCACAGATAAAGAGTGGGGGAAATTATTGATAGTGTTTACAGCTAGACGAGTGTTTCTTGTGAAAGTTTGGCGAGGGGGGACCATAGATTGAAGCTCAGTTGAACACTTTCCATGAAAATAACGATACATCAATGACAAACTCGCAACATCTCTTCTGTGAGATAGAGGTTGTAAGGAGGAGAAAAGGACATCTCCTACGAGGCTACGAAGTCTATTTTGAACTCTATCAAGGCAGGACAAGTCCTTTCTAGCAGCTCCTGCCCAGATGTGGCAACAGTATTCCATCCTTGGACGTACCTGGCTCTTATATAGATAGAGAATAGCATCAGCAGTGAGATATCTACTGGATCGATAGAAAGATCCCACCATTTTTCCAGCGGCCTTGGCAACAGATTTGATATACGTGTTCCATTTAAGATCAGGAGTAATGGTCAAGCCCAGAAGCTTGTCAAAACTTGAGGCCTCCTGAAGACGAGAGCCATTCATTTCAATTGATGACAAATGTGGATTAAAATGTTGATGATGTAAAGAGAGAAGCTTGGTTTTAGATGCATTAAAAGTAACCAGCCACTCCTTTCCCCATTGTACTACATGCTCAAGATCAGAGGAGAGAGAATTGGAGAGTACTTGCTCGTTTACTGTCTTAGATGTGGTACCATAAATGGTAGTGTCGTCAGCATAAATGTCTACAAATGATGTAAGGATATGATTTGGAAGATCATTAATGTAGATCAGGAAAAGAGTTGGGCCCAGGATGGATCCCTGAGGGACACCGGCATTAATACTGTGAGCTTCTGATTTTTGCCCCTCAACTACTACTCTTATGAACCTATCAGAAAGAAATGATTTAATAATTGAGAAGACTTTTCCAGCTATACCATAGCTAGCGATCTTATGAAGTAAACCTTTATGCCATACCCTATCAAAGGCTTTAGATATGTCAAGAGCAATTGCCCTAGAAAGATTGCCACCGTCGAGAGATTTGCTAATCCTATGCGATATAACTGTAAGGACATCTGCTGTAGATCTAGCAGAACGGAAACCATATTGAGTGTCACTAAGAAGGTTATTTTTGTTGATATGTTTGATTACTTCTGTATTTAACACAGATTCTAGCAACTTACTCATGACGCACAGGAGACTTATTGGCCTGTACTGAGAGGGGGATGAGCGATCACCTGAATTCTTAAATACAGGGCATACTGATGAGATTTTCCAGGGAGATGGGAAACTATTCTCCTTAAGACAACGTTTAAACAGTTTTGTAAGTATGGGCGCTAGTTCAGGTTAAAGTTTTTTGAGTACTATAATTGGAATACCATCAGGGCCAGTTGCTTTACTGGAATCAAGGTTTTTGATTAGCTTGGCAACATCACGTACAGATATACGTATATCACATAGCGTGTTTTCTGATACAGGAGGAAATATTGGGGGTTGGTTTTATTCAACATTATTTTATTCAACATAATTTTATTCACCATTATTTAATTCAACATCATTTTATTCAACATCATTTTATTCAACATCATTTAATTCAACATCATTTTATTCAACATCATTTTATTCAACATCATTTTATTCAACATCATTTTATTCAACATCATTTTATTCAACATTATTTAATTCAACATTATTTTATTCAACATTATTTTATTCAACATTATTTTATTCAACATTATTTTATTCAACATTATTTAATTCAACATTATTTTATTCAACATTATTTTATTCAACATTATTTTATTCAACATTATTTTATTCAACATTATTTTATTTAAAATTATTTTATTCAACATTATTTTATTCAACATTATTTTATTCAACATTATTTTATTCAACATTATTTAATTCAACATTATTTTATTCAACATTATTTTATTCACCATTATTTTATTCACCATTATTTAATTCAACATCATTTTATTCAACATTATTTTATTCAACATTATTTTATTTAAAATCATTTTATTCAACATCATTTTATTCAACATCATTTTATTCAACATCATTTTATTCAACATCATTTTATTCAACATCATTTTATTCAACATTATTTAATTCAACATTATTTTATTCAACATTATTTTATTCACCATTATTTAATTCAACATCATTTTATTCAACATCATTTTATTCAACATCATTTAATTCAACATCATTTTATTCAACATCATTTTATTCAACATTATTTTATTCAACATTATTTTATTCAACATTATTTTATTCAACATTATTTTATTCAACATTATTTTATTCAACATTATTTTATTCAACATCATTTTATTCAACATTATTTTATTCAACATTATTTTATTCAACATTATTTTATTCAACATTATTATATTCAACATAATTTTATTCAACATTATTTTATTCAACATTATTTTATTCAACATTATTTTATTCAACATTATTTTATTCAACATTATTATATTCAACATAATTTTATTCAACATTATTTTATTCAACATTATTTTATTCAACATTATTTTATTCAACATTATTTAATTCAACATTATTTTATTCAACATTATTTTATTCAACATTATTTTATTCAACATTGTTTTATTCAACATCATTTTATTCAACATTATTTTATTCAACATTATTTTATTCAACATTATTTTATTCAACATTATTTTATTCAACATTATTTTATTCAACATTATTTTATTCAACATTATTTTATTCAACATTATTTTATTCAACATTATTTTATTCAACATCATTTTATTCAACATCATTTTATTCAACATTATTTAATTCAACATTATTTTATTCAACATTTTTTTATTCAACATCATTTTATTCAACATTATTTTATTCAACATCATTTTATTCAACATTATTTTATTCAACATTATTTTATTCAACATTATTTTATTCAACATTATTTTATTCAACATTATTTTATTCAACATTATTTTATTCAACATTATTTTATTCAACATTATTTTATTCAACATTATTTTATTCAACATCATTTTATTCAACATCATTTTATTCAACATTATTTAATTCAACATTATTTTATTCAATATTTTTTTATTCAACATCATTTTATTCAACATTATTTTATTCAACATTATTTTATTCAACATTATTTTATTCAACATTATTTTATTCAACATTATTTTATTCAACATCATTTTATTCAACATCATTTTATTCAACATTATTTTATTCAACATTATTTTATTCAACATTATTTTATTCAACATTATTTTATTCAACATTATTTTATTCAACATTATTTTATTCAACATTATTTTATTCAACATCATTTTATTCAACATCATTTTATTCAACATTATTTAATTCAACATTATTTTATTCAACATTTTTTTATTCAACATCATTTTATTCAACATTATTTTATTCAACATTATTTTATTCAACATTATTTTATTCAACATTATTTTATTCAACATTATTTTATTCAACATCATTTTATTCAACATTATTTTATTCAACATTATTTTATTCAACATTATTTTATTCAACATTATTTTATTCAACATTATTTTATTCAACATTATTTTATTCAACATCATTTTATTCAACATCATTTTATTCAACATTATTTAATTCAACATTATTTTATTCAACATCATTTTATTCAACATTATTTTATTCAACATTATTTAATTCAACATTATTTTATTCAACATTATTTAATTCAACATCATTTTATTCAACATTATTTTATTCAACATCATTTTATTCAACATTATTTTATTCAACATCATTTTTTTCAACATCATTTTATTCAACATTATTTTATTCAACATTATTTTATTCAACATTATTTAATTAAACATCATTTTATTCAACATTATTTTATTCAACATCATTTTATTCAACATTATTTAATTCAACATCATTTTATTCAACATCATTTTATTCAACATTATTTTATTCAACATTATTTTATTCAACATTATTTAATTCAACATCATTTTATTCAACATTATTTTATTCAACATCATTTTATTCAACATTATTTTATTCAACATTATTTTATTCAACATTATTTTATTTAAAATTATTTTATTCAACATTATTTTATTCAACATTATTTTATTCAACATCATTTTATTCAACATTATTTTATTCAACATTATTTTATTCAACATTATTTTATTCAACATCATTTTATTCAACATTATTTTATTCAACATTATTTTATTCAACATTATTTTATTCAACATCATTTTATTCAACATTATTTTATTCAACATTATTTTATTCAACATTATTTTATTTAAAATTATTTTATTCAACATTATTTTATTCAACATTATTTAATTCAACATCATTTTATTCAACATTATTTTATTCAACATCATTTTATTCAACATTATTTTATTCAACATTATTTTATTCAACATTATTTTATTTAAAATTATTTTATTCAACATTATTTTATTCAACATTATTTTATTCAACATCATTTTATTCAACATTATTTTATTCAACATTATTTTATTCAACATTATTTTATTCAACATCATTTTATTCAACATTATTTTATTCAACATTATTTTATTCAACATTATTTTATTCAACATCATTTTATTCAACATCATTTTATTCAACATTATTTTATTCAACATTATTTTATTCAACATTATTTTATTCAACATCATTTTATTCAACATTATTTTATTCAACATTATTTTATTCAACATTATTTTATTCAACATCATTTTATTCAACATTATTTTATTTAACATTATTTTATTCAACATCATTTTATTCAACATTATTTTATTCAACATCATTTTATTCAACATTATTTTATTCAACATTATTTTATTCAACATTATTTTATTCAACATTATTTTATTCAACATTATTTTATTCAACATTATTTAATTCAACATTATTTTATTCAACATTATTTTATTCAACATTATTTTATTCAACATTATTTTATTCAACATTATTTAATTCAACATTATTTTATTCAACATTATTTTATTCAACATTATTTTATTCAACATTATTTTATTCAACATTATTTTATTCAACATTATTTTATTCAACATTATTTTATTCAACATCATTTTATTCAACATCATTTTATTCAACATTATTTAATTCAACATTATTTTATTCAACATTATTTTATTCAACATTATTTAATTCAACATTATTTTATTCAACATTATTTTATTCAACATTATTTTATTCAACATTATTTAATTCAACATTATTTTATTCAACATTATTTTATTCAACATTATTTTATTCAACATCATTTTATTCAACATTATTTTATTCAACATCATTTTATTCAACATTATTTTATTCAACATTATTTTATTCAACATTATTTTATTCAACATCATTTTATTCAACATTATTTAATTCAACATTATTTTATTCAACATTATTTTATTCAACATTATTTAATTCAACATTATTTTATTCAACATCATTTTATTCAACATTATTTTATTCAACATTATTTTATTCAACATTATTTTATTCAACATTATTTTATTCAACATTATTTTATTCAACATTATTTTATTCAACATTATTTTATTCAACATTATTTTATTCAACATCATTTTATTCAACATTATTTTACTCAACATTATTTTATTCAACATCATTTTATTCAACATTATTTTATTCAACATTATTTTATTCAACATTATTTTATTCAACATTATTTTATTCAACATTATTTTATTCAACATTATTTTATTCAACATCATTTTATTCAACATTATTTTACTCAACATTATTTTATTCAACATCATTTTATTCAACATTATTTTATTCAACATTATTTTATTCAACATTATTTTATTCAACATTATTTTATTCAACATTATTTTATTCAACATTATTTTATTCAACATCATTTTATTCAACATTATTTTACTCAACATTATTTTATTCAACATCATTTTATTCAACATTATTTTATTCAACATTATTTTATTCAACATTATTTTATTCAACATTATTTTATTCAACATTATTTTATTTAACATTATTTTATTCAACATCATTTTATTCAACATTATTTTATTCAACATAATTTTATTCAACATTATTTTATTCAACATAATTTTATTCAACATTATTTTATTCAACATCATTTTATTCAACATTATTTTATTCAACATTATTTTATTCAACATTATTTTATTCAACATCATTTTATTCAACATTATTTTATTTAACATTATTTTATTCAACATCATTTTATTCAACATTATTTTATTCAACATAATTTTATTCAACATTATTTTATTCAACATAATTTTATTCAACATTATTTTATTCAACATTATTTTATTTAAAATTATTTTATTCAACATTATTTTATTCAAAATTATTTTATTCAACATCATTTTATTCAACATTATTTTATTCAACATTATTTTATTCAACATTATTTTATTCAACATCATTTTATTCAACATTATTTTATTCAACATTATTTTATTCAACATTATTTTATTCAACATCATTTTATTCAACATCATTTTATTCAACATTATTTTATTCAACATTATTTTATTCAACATTTTTTTATTCAACATCATTTTATTCAACATTATTTTATTCAACATTATTTTATTCAACATTATTTTATTCAACATTATTTTATTCAACATTATTTTATTTAACATTATTTAATTCAACATTATTTAATTCAACATTATTTTATTCAACATCATTTTATTCAACATCATTTTATTCAACATTATTTTATTCAACATTATTTTATTCAACATTATTTAATTCAACATCATTTTATTCAACATTATTTTATTCAACATCATTTTATTCAA
>NC_136506.1:106120412-106127912 GCF_053919585.1 Euprymna scolopes
CACGATTTCTTGTTTGTTTCATTTCAATATTGGCTTTATATATAATAAATAAGAATATCTGTAAACTGTTGTCTTTAGAAATATGTTAACATGTATTGCATATAATTTTTTTTACTATTGTTTATTTAAATAATTTTATCCCATATATTTTTCAAATACACACACACACACAATAATATATATAAGAAGTATATATATATATATATATATATATATATATATATATATATATATATATGATGATGAAAATAATGGAAATAGTATTCCGACAAAATAGAGAAAATAAAAAAGGAACAAACCGTATTATGTGTTCACCAACGTTTCGTCTTTATTTCGAGACTTCCTCTGGGTGAATGAGATTAAGAAACCAAAAAATATACCAGTAAAAAATATTTGAAAAAGTTTCACGTGCACAGTGTGACGCAGTTCTATTTAAGAGAAACGGAATAATTTTTGAATTTCCAACATCAATTTTTCCGTTTCTCTTAAATAGAACTGCGTCACACTGTGCACGTGAAACTTTTTCAAATATTTTGTACTGGTATATTTTTTGGTTTCTTAATCTCATTCACCCAGAGGAAGTCTCGAAATAAAGACGAAACGTTGGTGAACACATAATACGGTTTGTTCCTTTTTTATTTTCTCTCTCTCTATATATATATACCTACTTAATTTACTCACATAAAATTAATATACGAAAGTATAGATTTATGCGTAAACTTTAAGTATTTACTTCAAAAGTGCTCAATACGTAGGTAGAGCTAGTTAGTAAGTTATAAAATGTATATGGCGATTAAGCTACACTGAATATTCCGCGTTTCATCCACTCAAGGATTCTTCAGGCTTATGCGCGAATTCTGTGGGGTTTTTTTTTGTCGTTTTTATATGCGCATCTTCTATTGAGATTTTAGTTATCCAATCAGCTTTCTAGTCCACCGCGCACTTCCTATCAGACAATGAGCATGCATTTATCGGAAAAGGCCTATTTGACCTCTGGTTGACCTGTTCCTTTGTGTGTGCTCGATTTAGCCTGGATATTTAGTTTCTTGATCTGTTTTAAATCTAGGTTAGTGTTTTTTTTTATTAATGTTAGTTTATATACAATGCATTTAACAGGTCAACCAATATCTACGAAACGGCCCTAAAAATAGTGGATACAAAAATATCGATATCAAATATAAGCAACAAAACACCAACAACTATAATAAAATTAAAAATAGAAGAAAAAGAACTATAATTTGGTATACGGCCCCATACAATCAAATGTTAAAAATAAAACTTGGCAAGAAATTTCTAGATCTTATTGAAAAACACTTTCCCGCAACCAACCCCTTACACAAAATTTTCAATAAAAATACCTTAAAGTTATCCTACAGTTGTTGCGAAAACTTCTTTTTTAAATGGGTTAGGGCTCCCTGTAAAAACTTCACATAACTCTGTTCTTAAGTAAGGATACGAAAATTAGGCGATACATTAATATTTAAATGGGCTTTTCCGTAACCACAACCAAGGTAAATGTTTCTCGCATGCCTTTCCCGTTAGGGATTCCCTCCCGCCTTTTTTCTTTCTATTCAAAAAATCCTACATTGCCTAAAGTGTGTTTATTCATAAAGTCTGAAGAAATGCTGGTTTTCGAAAATTTTCAAACGATATAATGCTTGAAATTGTCGAACTAGACATTGAAACAATTGTAACGTAAAATGAAATACACTTTTTTTGTCATCAACACCTTGTCATGAAATCTTGGTTTTGCAACCACTGTATATATATATATATATATATATATATATATATATATATATATATATATATATATATATATATATGTATATATATATATATATATATATATAATTGTCTTTTGCAAATAAATATTTTTATTAACATACTTTGCACATATATCAATTTACACAACTTCAATGAAACATTGAATGTATTTAAACAGTTCTAAAAATAAGATATATTTTTAAATCTTTAAATTTAATTACGGATATATTTTTTTACAAGGTGCTCACCACTTATCAAGGCCCGGAAGCCACTCAAGGATAAGGGTTATTGTAGGTATAGTACGTTAGTGTGGATATTTAAAGTGTCTACGGGGGCAGTTCATCAGGAATTTGTTTACGTTGGGCTTGAAGACATCCAAGTTGTAGTCAGGAGGAAAGCAGGCAGACGGAGCAGAGTTCCACAGGTGTGCAGTTCTAAGAATGAAGCTTTGTTCATGGAATATACATTTTGAATTGGACATAGATAAAGAGTGGGGGAAGTTTTTGACAGTGGATTCAGCTAGACGGGTGTTTTTTGTAAAAGATTGGCGAGGGGGGACCAGAGATTGGAGTTCAGACGAGCACCTGCCATGTAAAGTACTGTAAGTACTTTTGCACTTATTGAACCGTGCTGGAATAACATTTAGAAAGCCATTCTTAACATGGGGAGAGGAGGGTGCTTTATAACTAATCTGTACTTTCACCTAGCAATTAAAAAAAATCGTAAACCACCTTGAAAATGCTATATAAAAATAGTGCGGTTCAATAAGCGCACAAGCACCTTCATGTGTCATTCGAAATCAGAAATCTCATTTTTGTAGCATTTCTAAACTTAAAAACACATCTAAGGTTGCATAAGTGCAGTTAGAACTGCACACCAAAGTATGACGGTTAGTCTCCAAAAGACTTGCAAAATGCATTATTTTTTATTTTTTTGAGAACACAAAAAAGCTTTAAAAGTTTTCAATAAACACTAAGTTTCATGTTGGATGGGGGGGGGTTACCATACATTGTAGTCACATTTCCGCCATGCTACGTTAAAATAAAATTATACAGTTACTTAAAACGGATTATATAAATATATATATAAAAAAGAGTATATGTCTATTAATATGCAATTGTTTGGTTAAAGCCATTACAAAAAAAGATTTGTTAATTCTTTTTTTCTTTTCTAACCAATAACCTTAGTTCAGGGCAAAGACCATACAATACTTATTTATTTATGATATGATTTATTTTATCATATTGAAATTATACAAACACAAGCTCGTGGATTTTTTTTTCAGAGGAGACACCAAACTGGCTGCCACCGTCAAATGAGTCTATATGTGTTATTGCAAACTTTTGACTTACCTTCTACTTTCTCTTTATACTCCTCATTTTTTATTTTTATTTTTCATTTGCTTTTTATACTTTTTATATAATCATTTCATCTTGTCATTTTACTAAACTTATTTATATTTCAAACTCCTACTTTATTTTTTTTTATTCTAGTTACGCATCTATTAATTTCCTTTTTTATTATCCTGTTATTAAATCTCTTTTTTAAATGTTTTTCGTTTCTGCTTCTTCGTTGACGCTATTGTAATCTGCGTCGTTAAAAATCGCCAAGCATCTAATTCTCTTAATTTTCTATAATTTCCATTCAAATGTCTTTGTGTGGCTTTTTTGTGGGTTTTGTGGCACTATTCACTCGTTATCATTCTTGAATATTTTATTCCTTTTTTTCAGAGCCCTTCTTTTTTATTCTGGCGTAGAAAAAAATTACTGCAGATTTTCGCATGGTCTGATAAGCCAATGGCTGAAACGAATGAGCACGAATTCGTCCTAATGATATCTTCTAGAGATAAACATGTCGACATTGTGTACGAATAAAAAAAACTTGAAATGAAAAAAAAAAGAGAAGGAAAGTCGCGGGGCTAAACTCGATCTTGAATAACGCATTTTTCAAAATATTGGTTCAAATTCCACATAAATCAGGGAAATAAGGCACCTCGTTATGCTCTTCCAGTGTTATACCAATTTTCACTTCTCTGCGTTTAATAGCAATTTACAAAATTAAAAATATATTGACCTGCAATAAAGCGATACACAGGGTTTATATATACGACATGATGACATTATCACACCAGTTCCGGTTTGCTCAAGTTTAGCTCCGTTGAGGTTAGACAGTCCTAAAATGGATGGCCATTTAGGAATAGTAGGTGATGCGTGTACTGTCCGCTTATCTTGGAAGTGTTTTAAGTAGTCTTAAATTTCTTATCACTGGAATCAGCCAGTGTCGATTTGGAAAAAATAAGCAGTTATGAATCGCGCAATCCTTACTTCACAACTCAGTGCGTAGGAACGATCATCCCTTTAGTGTTGTTAGATATTCCTGGTCGTTCCGGCGGATTAGCATCCTACCTCGATATTTGCTGATGAAGTCGGACGCAAAGCTACAGGAAATATGAAAGAAGGCATATAAAGAAGAGAAAATAGCTCTTTTTTTTTCTTATTTAATTCTTCCTAATTGCGAGCCTGTCTCTGCATTATCGTACTTGGATGTGTTGCAGAGTGTGGGGATCCTCTGTTGCAATCGAGTGGCCGCTCACAGACTCTGCGTATAGCAACAAGACTCGGCGCCAGCCCACAAATCAAAAGAGACCCAGACTTTGCTTCAGAATGAGTGTTACGACTTAGTACCCTTCTCTCAGTAACCCCCTCTTCCCCGACTTCGTAGCTTAGTAGGGGATTCCCTTTTCTCTTCTCTGCAACCTTTTTCTAACAGAAGAGATGTTACGAGCTCTGCTTCATCGTTATCTTCATGGCAAGTGCTCGTCCGAGTTTCAATCTATGGTCCTTCCTCGCCAAACTTTCACGAAAAACACTCGTCTATCTGAAACCACCATCAATAATGTTCCCCGCTCTTTATCTGTGCCTTAACCTAAATGTAGATTCCATGAACATAATTTTTTTCTTAGAACTGCACGCCTGTGGAACTCTCTTCCTTTTCTCTGCCTTCCAGCTGACTACAAGTTATTGATGTTCCGTTCCCTTAAGTAATCTAATTTATTAAAGTTCCACTATTAAGCATCAGGCTCGCAACGTTTTTTCGGTTAGAAAGAGGTTGCAGAAAAGAGAAAAGGGCATACCTTACTAAGCTACGAAGTCTATTTTGAACTCTGCCAAGGCAGGATAAGTTATTTCTAGCAGCTACTGGCCAGAGGTGGTAATAGTACTCCACTCTTTGACGTACTTGGCTTTTATACAGGTAGAGGATTGCATCAGCAGTGATATATCTACTGGAGCGGTAGAATGATCCAACCATTTTTCCAGCGACTTTAGTAGATCTGACGGCTATTCAATGTAGCCGCCTTCAGCCTCAATTACTGCCTCAATACGGATCCGGAACTGATAGGATGCCTTTTCCACAAACGTCAGCGAGAGCTAGGTAAATACTCGGCGAATACTCATTGGTATTGGTGTTGTGGGAGGTCATGTTGGTGATGTTCTCGACGTGTGACCAAACAAAGTAATCCAGTGTGTTCAGGTCGGTAGAAGAGGGGGTCAGTGAGAGAAGGGTACAAAGTCGTAGAATTCATTCTGAAGCAAAGTCTGGGTCTCTTTGGTCTTGTTGCTGCAGGCAGAGTCTGCCAGTGGTCACTTGATTGCACGAGGGTATCTCCACATTCTTCAACACATCCACGTACGCTTTTGCGTTGATTTTCAAGCCGACTTCAAAGATGTGGCATGCTGTGGCCCTCACTTGAAACCACACCAAAGATCATAACCGTAGGTCGTCCGATGCGTTGAGCTGTGCCTTAAAGCGTTGAACCGTCCGAATTTACATTTTGAGGCTGCTGGCAATAATCCTGTTGTAACTTGGATCAGAAGAGAGCATGAGTTGTACAGTGGCGCATCTCTGATCTCGCTCGTTGCACATTGTTTCACTTTCAGACATGATAGAAGGCTTTTATTGCTAATGGTATTTGTACACAACTGGCTAACTATTAGATGGTATTAAACAACAAAAAAGAAAATTAGTTTCTATCAAACGGAAATGGAATCATGTCGTCTATTCTCTGGCGACAATTTTATTGTTCCATCCTGTACAAGAAAATTAGACAACAAGAAGTAAAAAACCCCATGCACGTCTAGTGCATCAAATTGTTTCAACGTAATGGTCATCGATTTATTTATTGATAACATAAGTGAATTTCCCTGATAAGTTATAATGCGCTGGAGAAACGCTTAGGTAATTTGGTCCATGATTTCGCTGGTCTTAACTGATTTTTTTTTTTTTTTTTTGCAGTTGTATATGAAAACAAAATGATAGAAAACAATGACAGATAATTGTGACAGTTTTATCGATTTATTTACGCATGCGCATACATGTTTCGAATTGAGTCCACGAGTTCACAGCAGGTAAAAGCGCCCTCCATTGCTTTCATCGATGCTGATACGACTTCTATTATTTATTTATTGTGGCTTTTCTGACGCCTCTTAATTCAATCAATGATAACTCACAGCTGTTCATGAAAATGCATAATCGCCCTCGTCTTCACACGGACTGATTTGTGAATCACGGCTTGTCTGTGTAGCTAGACAGTCAAGTCCATCGCGCAGAGATCAAAACCAATTTATTCTCTTCAAAACGTTGAGCCGTTTTTAAATGTTGCCAGTCTAAAACACTCCGGGGTAAGAGGAATTTTACTATAAACAACATTTGTTAACGAAGGATTCTCTAGTAAATTTTTATATGTAACGCGAATAAGATATCTTCAATGTGTTTGGAATGCTGCTTCTGCCACTAATCTCTAGCACTATCAAAGGGTTTTTTAAAAAAGTTGCTAACCTAATATATACCACACTAGTAATGAAACTCCAATTTCTGTCCCATCGTTGAAATCTTGCATGTCTGTGCCTGTTTCACAAGTAGTCGTTTTTCACAATGTATGAATATATATATATGATAATTGCATTGTCTTGTCAGACGAGTGCCACTCCCTCAGACTTAAAATCCATGAGCCCAAAAATTACTTCTTTTTTTTTTTTTAGTCATACCGGTGAATTTACACGCTCAAGCAGGCAGGACACTGAAGACGATCATTGAGATCAATTATTACATGCTTCCAGCATTTCAAGCCTCCATGCGTCAATACTTGTCCATCGCCACAGGACCACTTTTATAGACAAATGCCTGATGGAGTATCTATACACAGATGATGTTACAGAGTTTTAGCTTTGTACGACAGCTAAGTCTCCCTCTCTCTCGGTTCAAAATATTGAGATCCAGCAACAAGCAAGAGTAAGATAGCCAGCAACAAGTTAAACTGCAGACCAGCTTAATGCGGGTACTGGTCTCCCGCTTTATGTTTTTTTTTTAATCAGAGATTTGCTTCTCCTAGAAAGGTTGCCTTCAACATGGCTCCACCCCAACACACACACACATACAAACACACACGGTGCTAGTTGGCCGTTTATCCCGAAAAAGGGTTCATTCGCTCTTTGGAAGTCTTGTTTTTAATCCTTCAGGAAGACTAGCCACCCTCCTCACCAAACAACTCTTGTGAGAACCAGTTTAGTCGCCGGTGACCCGACCATGAGGCAGGTAGTACTGGGTTACATGGTAGCCGTAGCATATGACATGACCTGACATACACATATATATATATATATATATATATATATATATATATATATATATATATATATATATATTAAAACCTACGTGTACATCTAAACTTTTTTC
>NC_136506.1:106130412-106145412 GCF_053919585.1 Euprymna scolopes
TGAGCGGAAGTCCTGTTCTAAATCATGTGACGAAGCTATTAGTAAGGGATTATGTGTATTGGTTGTTGGATTATTCAAAAATTAAAAATTAGAAAAAGAATGTAGCAGTCGAAATATAAAAAAAATCTTCGAATGCGGAAACCCACTCCCATACAAACGATTATCAGCCATAGAAACACAGAAAAACATTAATCCGAGCCTATAGTAACTTTTATGCTAACGTTTATTAGGAATGAGTGTAGTGCTCCAACAATTATTGGAACTACAGCGTTTTTCATTGTCTACCGAAATCTTTTCAGTTTGTGTACATTTGCTTCGTTTTCTCTTTTTTTTACATAGGATTCACCAGTTATCATGTCCGCGAGCCTACTCGAAGATAAGGGTTAATGAGTGCCAATGGAACAATATCTTAGTAATCGTTAGTAGTGGACATTTGATAAATTGGATTACTTAAGAGGATGGCTCATCAAGAACTTGTTTACATTGGACTTGAAGACGACCGTATTGTAGTCAGCTGGAAAGCAGGAAAACGGAAGAGAGTTCCACAGGTGTGCAGTTCTAAGAAAGAAGCTTTGTTCATGGAATCTATGTTTAGGTTTAAGCACAGATAAAGAGTGGAGGAAATTATTTATAGTGATTTTAGCTAGATGAGTGTTTTTTGTGAAAGTTTGGCGAGAAGGGGGGCATAGGTTGGAGCGCAGACGTTTTTCACTCTGTAAGCTGCTGTGACGGCGTAATCGACGATTTGGCAAGTTGTTACCATATTGACTATCATCATATTGGGTTTCATTGCTTGAATGGATTTGTCTGTCTATGGTTCCATATCCCAGCGATTTTGTTTTTTTAATACTGTGTCCGATTTCTGCTGGTTGCATTTGTCTATATGTTCAAAGTGCAGGGGTTTGCATAGTTCCCAATGAACTTTCTTTCCCACATTTTTGTATCTGTCTTTGTATTATTTTGGAATTTATTTGCTGCATTCGGTTTTTCTTATTTACTGTTTCGTCTGTTTTGTTCTTGTATTTTTATTTATTTATTTATTTATTTATTTATTTATTTTTATTTTTTGCTGTTGCTGCTGATATTGCGCCAAACAAGTACATTTAATCCATTTGAGTAATATTTTATTCAATGCCAAGAAATGTCCACTCTGGTAATTTGATGGATTGAATAATTCGTCCATTGCATGTGATACTCACCGCGTAAATAATGCATGATAGTCAGCAAGTTCATATCTAAGATGGCGGAAGGAAAAAATACATTGGACATCAAATTAAATATTTCTTGAAAGATTAGTTTATTGATAGAAATTGGCACGAACGTAATCTAATTTTTTAACTAAACGAGATCTGCCCCGAGAAAAATAAAACCAGAAAAGGCGGCTACGGTTATTATCGATGGCATCATGGGAAATGACGTTTTTTATGTCAATGTATACCAAGTTCAAGCGGTTAAAACTGAGTTAACATGGAATTACCATTGATGTTCCTTTTTTTACTATTACAGGACATCGTCAGAAGACGGCGGTGCAACAATATATGTCTGGCTTGTGTCTCGAAGAGTAATTGCTTACGAAAATTATAGTTTTTCTTATAATCTGATTTAATATCCAAAATGTGTTACTCGATAAAGGTATACTTTATATATACATGGCATATTTTTAAAGGCGGCGAACTTTAAATCAACAACTCTGTTTTCTTTAAAAAAAAAAAAAAAAAAAAGCAACTATTGCACATTTGGAAACTATTGGTTATTTTGAGTTCAGCTTGGTTTGGCAATTCATCGTAAACAGACTGGCATCCGATCAGCGTTTCAAAATAACACATTACACAATTAATTTACTGAGAGAGAAACATTTAATGAACGAATTTCATAAATGGGCCTTATTTAACCTCATTCGATTATTTACATTGGGGAAACATTATTTACATATGAAAACTCCCATGTTTACACTGATAAACCAGATGAATATACCACTTTGAAGGCAACATTAGCCGCGTAATTGCCGAAATACGGCCTAATTAAATGCATAGAGTTTGTGAAAATTGTACCGCGAGCCGTGAGGTAATATTGTTGCATATTATTCTGGGTGAGGTCCGAATTATTGCTGGTTGTATACAAATGCATATGGAACTGAGTGCATTCACGCACACTGTGCTGGGTGCACACATGCAAATATTGTTGACAAGTCTTTAAAACAAGAAATGTCATCGGAAATCATAACATTGGAAAGAATGTGCAAAACTTTGGAATTCAACCTTCTTCCGCTGACCATATTTTCGAAAATGTAAACAACCATTTAGAATGTGGCTTTGATTTGACACTTGTGAAGATGTGTCAATATAAACAAATGAATGCGGGTTGGACGGGGAGTTAAAAAGACAGCAGCGGAAACCAACCTTTTGTCATCAGTCGTCAACAAGCCGCCTACCATTTCACATCTCTCTCTCTCTCTCTCTCTCTCTCTCTCTCTCTCTCTCTCTCTCTCTCTCTCTCTCTCTCTCTCTCTCTCTCTAGCATACTGTGAAAGTATGGTTGAGAGAATACAATTGTCACTTTTTTATATACCCAAAAATTGGATGTTATATATATATATATATATATATATATATATATATGAATAAAATAAAGCAAGATATAAACGATGCTTTAGACGTTATCTGAATAAAAAGCAAAAACCTAAAAGATTAAAAACAAAAATAAAATCAACGTTTCGTCCCTATTCAGGGGACATCATCAAGATTTCTAGGCGAGGATGTACAGGAAGTAGATATAAATTCTCTTCTCATCATGAAAGTTTTTTCTCTCTCCAGAACAGAAAGAGAACTGAACTTCTCCTCTTTCGCATGTGATATATGACCGGCTTCCTGTACATCCTCGCCTAGAAATTCTGATGATGTCCCCTGAAATAGGGACGAAACGTTGATTTTATTTTTGTTTTTACTTTTAGGTATTTCCTTTTTATTCACACACACACACACATATATATATATATATATATATATATATATATATATATATATATATATATATATATATATATATAAGCCAAGTACGTCCAAGGATGGAATACTGTTGCCATATCTGGGCAGGAGCTGCTAAAAACAGCATATCCTGCTTTGACAGAGTACAAAATAGATTTCGTGGCTTAGTGGGGGATGCCCTTTTCTCTACCCTGAAACCTCTCTACCACAGAAGAGACGTTGCGAGCCTATCCTTGTTTTATCGTTATTTCCATGGCAGGTGCTCGTCTGAACTCCAATCTCTGGTCCCCCCCTCGCCAATCTTTCACGAAAAACACCCGTCTAGCTGAATCCACTGTGAAAAATTTCCCCCACTCTATATCTGTGCCTAAATCAAAACGCGGATTCCATGAACAAAGCTTCTTTCTTAGAACTGCACGCCTGTGGAACTCTGTTCCGTCTGCCTGCTTCCCACCGGACTACAACTTGGATGTCTTCAAGTCCAATGTTAACAAATTCCTAATGAATCGCCCCCTTAAGTAAACACGTCATCAAATCTCCACACTAACGTAATGTACTTGCAATAACCCTTATCCCTGAGTGGCTTCCGGGCCTTGATAAGTGGTGATCACTGTGTAAAATATATATATATATATATATATATATATATATATATATATTAACCGCACAGTGTTGCACACGATTTATGAAATAAATAGACACAGTCCAAATAATTGAAGTGCAGCATAACGTAACAAAATGGCTGAAGTTATATTTAAATTATAAATGCACAAAAATTAGTCTCGAAATTAAATAACATATTTGTTTAATTTTAAAAAATGTTCGTGATTTATTTTAATTTTAAGTTTGCCAGAGTCGACATGAAGTTCGGTTTGGCCACACCACTAAGAATATTGATCAGTTTTCCATTATTATATGTTAAATCCATCGTTACCCCAAGAAATAGTATCAAATAATCTTTATACGCTGTGAAATTTACTTTATGTGTGAAAATCAAAGAGGGGCGATATATATATATATATATAACATATGAGAAATATTTGGTATCAAGTCTCCCCTACTTGTTATTTCAGATCATTTGAAACCATAGCTACAAGTTTTAATCTTCCGTTTATAAAAGCCAGATATTTTGAGGAAATATCAGATATTTTGTAATTTATATGCAAAACTAGGGGAAATGACTATGATTGAAATATTGATAAAAGTGCAGTATCTTTCTACCCTCGAAAATTTCTTTAAAATTTCCACTATTACTAGTTTTCGAGATTGCTTGAAACGAAAATAACAGTTAAAATCCCAGAGAACGAATAGTTTCTAAAATATGAAGAAATTATAGTTTTAAACAGTGGGGGGGTCTCTTTTCTACATTAATTTAATGTAAAATAAACATCCACTTTATAGCCACTTTTTTAAGTGGAAGGTGCCTTTTATTTTATTTTTATTGGGTGGTTTTTATTAAGTAATTGTTACATGGTAGACAAACACAAAATTTAACTTATTTCCATAGGTTTTCGGGTGTGCTAAAAACGAATATCGCATTTAAATTTTCCATAAAAAAAGTATTTTTCTGGGTCTAAAACAATGTAATTCTTTATGGTATTTTTGCCTAACACTGGAAAAATACTTATTTGCGAAAGATTTGAATTCGTTATTCTTTATTATTACACACGCAAACATATGGAAAACAAGTTTTTGTGTTGGTCTACCAGGCCTCAATAAATACCACTCCTAAAAAAGATATAACAGACACCCCCCCCCCCAAAAAAAGGCGGCCATAAAGTGGGTGCTCATCTTGCGTTAAATTGCTATGGAAAAGTGATCCCCTTTTTGAAACAATAATTTGCGATTTTAATTGAAAATCTCACATAGTCCACTACACAATTCAGGTCAATACCTTTCTAACGAGCCTTCATCTGTTAAATTCTGATCAATACTCGCTGAGACTTTGAACTTGCCAAAAAATGTAGTATATGTATACATGGATATATCTATACTCATAGCCAAATTGAACATTGAAATGCTCATATCTTTGGTTTTATGTGACGAAACTACATGAAAATTTGCAGGCTTTTTAGAGATTATCATACTATTCTCTGGTGTAAACTTTTTAACAATTTGTAAAAAAAAGAACCTATATTTTCAAACCAATAAAATATGCACTAATTTGCCTACATTTGTATATATAGTGTCCTTATAGGCAGCTTCTGTTTTACTGCTTCGGTTTTCTCTCCTGCATTTGTTGGTTTTGCTGCTTCGGTTTTTTTTTCTTCTGCATTTGTCGATTTTACTGCTTCGGTTGTCTCCCATGTGGTCTTGCCAGGTCATTAATATATATGTGTGTCTGTGTCTGTGTACAAACAAAATTGGCAGAGAATTTCCAAGAACTATTTTCACTATCAGAAGAAAATCAATCGATTAAATTAAAAAAAAATATTATTGGTGAAAATAACGAGCAGCAATGGAAAATTTAATGTGCCAGGGAATTGACCATAAGCGATAAAAATAAATTTAATTCAATATTCGTTTTAAAAAATGATTTAAAATGCATAGCGTGGATAGAAAAAATAAGAGGGAGTCAAAGTTCCACAAAACGTTTAATTTTTTTTTTTTTAATCTCTCCTGCCAGCACAAGGAAGATTTACGAATTGCAAAAATGTCGATTAAAAGAAATCCATGAAAACGCTGAATCTCTTTGGGAACTCAGTTTTAATATAACTCTAAGCGTTGTATTCTAAACACAAAAACACGCGCACCCGATGGTTATGGGGGAAATATTTTTATTCAATTATATTCACCTTTTTTTCATACCGATTCGTTAATTTATGAAGTTCGATGTAACTACACAGCCCATAAAAATAAATGACAAGGAGAAATATATTAAAAAATTGACATAATAATTATATGAATAGTTCTGCGCTACGAAACAGGTGCTGTCAAGAATTGAGCCTCTCAACGTGCTTAAAGAAATAAACGGTAAGATGCTCAGCATTTTGAAGTTTGGAATATACAATTTTCATTGAAATATATATATATATATATATATATATATACATGTATATATATATATTACGGTTTTATCTGCATAGTTACACGTGTTTCGATTACCGAATCATATCAACTATCTGATGATTCCATTAGACTTTACAGAAATAATTATTATGATTATATGATTTCGGTAAAGTCTTAGGAAAGTATCAGATCGTTGATACGATTCGGTAATCGGGACATGTATAACTAAGCATATAAAACGGTAATATATATATGTGTGTGTGTGTTTTGCAATAGTATTGAGCACTCTTCAGGTTTTTGCTAATTACCATTTGTATATATATATATATATATATATATATATATATATGCACTGCAACTTATTCAAATATTTTATATACGTTTTATGAAAGTTAACTTTTGTTTTGGTCAACGCCGGGAAAACATCGAATGTATTGCACGCAAATCAATGATCTGGGTAAAGCCAGATGTTAAATTCTAGTGCTTACATAATTCATTTCAAGCGAAGAAATCAAGAGATATTCCGATCGAAGCGTTGGGATCATGTAAATTGACCTAAAACAGAAACAATCGGACGCCCCACATTCTAACCTGTATAGAAATTGCTAAAACTGAAATACAATAAAACAATAGCCACTGCGATTAATAAGAATTCCAATATAAGAGAAAAAGAAGGAGAGTCGAATGAAAAGCAAAACCAAACACGTCCTATGCACACACTCTCACTTTGCTTTTCACTTTGTAAGCCTTGTTACCAAATGACATTTATAGTCAATAAATTATTTCTTTAAATTTAAGTGTGGTTGTTATTAGAAATATATGTCTGTTAGATTTAAAAGTGCTACTGACATTTCTATTTACATTCAACAACGATACAGTGTGATATTCCAGAAATTCTCCAGTTTCGTTATTTTGTATTCCATTGTGTATGTTGGTACACGCAATTAAATTATACAGACTGAAAATTATTTTAGGGTAACATAAATGAATTATGTTATCAAAATGTTCGAGCAGACATGTTTATTACTTTTCTAAATCTACAATGAATAATGATTATTTTGTTATTTATGCTTGTATTTATGCTAACTCATAGTTTAGCATCCTCTTGGTATAACGGTTGAAGTGTTCGTTAATAGATCGGGAGATCGGTGTTTAACCCTCGGTTCAATAATACCATACAATAAAAAATGGTACTTGTGTTACGTACGGGAGTATATTTATTCGATACACTTTCTCCTTTATAACTTTTCTTCTTTATAATGTATACTTGACGCGTATGTAGCGTACGGCTGTGTTTAACAAATCAGATGACAACTGGCCTTATTTACCAAATGGTGAATGATTTGATGCGGGGTGGAGGAAAGCTGATTGTTGTCGAAAGTTAAAAATGCATCCCACACGTGTTTCTCTCTCAACAGTAACTGTTGTTTCGTTCAAACTCGTCTTTTTTTTTTTAGTACGCAGTGTCATCAAAATCGAATAAATTCGATTTTTGTTTGTGGTGAATTTTTTTTCTTGCGTCAGAAGTCAAAGACTAGAACGTTCTTTTGTTCTCATTTTCTATTTTCCGCTGAGTTTCCGGAGCTTTGACCTCATTACTAATCGATATTTGAACATGAGAACAAGCTGGGGGGGCAGTTAAGGTCTCATCTCCGTAAACCTCCTTCTGTCGCGTCGTCCAAATCACGCCTTTCATAACTGCTAGCAAACACAGAAAAACATAGCGTTCTTCTTTCTTCATGGTCGGTGCCCAGTTACAGCACGGGGAAACCGACTCCAGCACAAAAAACCGCCCGCTCAGCATGCGAACCGGGAAGCCTTCAACTAACTCACACAACGGTCGAACGATGGCGCAGTGGAAGAAAGCATGATCAAGGTCTTCCTCCCAATCTCCGCATCGGACACAAGTAGGTGTCCCGGTAAAACCCGCTGTGTAAAGTCTTTTGGCGACCCAGAGGGCATTTCGTATTACCAGCCTGTAATTATAAAATGAGTTGGTGTGTAGTAGGTAATAAAATAATGCCATTCAGCTCTCCCTCTATTGGGGTCATGGAGTATTGTTGCCGCTTTTGTGCTTATGCGCCAAACATTTCTTCAAAAATTGATTCTAATTTAGTGAGAGCCGGAATAAGATCTTTTTATTGGCTACTACACCAGGTGTTGCACATATGTTTGGATATGTAATTTGGATTATGTGCATTATTTGGACGACTGTTCTTATCTTGGATGTTTCGGCAGATGAAACTGTCCACCTTCTTCGGGTGTATCTTGTCAAATTCTGCGGAACTCGAATCTTTATTTAATTCACAGGAATATCATGCTTTCGTTCCATCAACAATGACCGAGTCAAAGTCTCAAGTAATTCGCAATTTTATTTTTTGTATCGTCCGCACGTAGGATTCAACCGTCACACTCCAGATATGCGTGATTTTCAACTAAATAGTACCTTGTACGCTGTATGATTAAACCTCAAGACTAGAACAGTAGTACGAATAATGTAAATAATCTTGTATACAACACGATAATTTTGTTTATAAAAGTGATACCAATCGATAAAATCGACTCCGACTCTAAATAGTCCCATATATTACCATTTGAGCATAAAATGTATTTAGAACATGTATTCTATTTTTTGTTGTTTTAATGAATAAAAAATATAAAGTTGGTTTGGTTTGAATAAAATTTACAACGAGAGAGAAAGGGACGTAAGCAAGGTTTGAAGCTGTGTTCCACTCAATAAAATAATGTATGAATATATAAGGGCGGATAAACAGTTTCGTCGTTGAAACCTTTTTAGTCGGCAAAAGTACGGCTGTAGATGCAAGGATAAATACACTTTGACAGTTAAATCTGTTTTTAGAACAGAAAGGGCGATATCCTTCTGGATTTCTTGGTACCAAAGTTGATGTCAACTCTGACTGAAACGTTGTCAAAGCTGAAGACACGGATTCCCCGTGCAAGGGTAGAGAAAAGGAAAACATTCCGTTTGCAATACGAAAACGCCAGAGCACGGAATACGTGATGAAGTTGGGATGGTTAGGACCTCTGAAGAACCTATTATGTGTGTCAGAAACTGACCTTATGAATGCGTGAAAAAATATGTAATAATTCGACCCCCTGTCTTCCCAAGCTTATGACTACTCGAAAAATGTAAATCAAACGCTAATGTTTTTTTTTTCAATTAAAGGAGCAAGGACCAAGGTTTCATTAAAAAAAAACAACGTGTTTTTTTTTAAGTTTTAAACTTCGGATTTACATGTAAATTTCTAAAAAACACTTGTTTTGTTATTTTAAATTTGAATATATTATTTATTGACCTTTTATCTTCAATTTGTGATATATAAAATTTTGGTGAGTAAATTAATTATTAACTTTTTAATAGACATTTCTAAATGGGGGGTTGAATTGAAAAATAAAACGTTTATCTAAAATATTATATTCGGTTTATTGGAAAGAACATAAAATTCCACATTGACCCTAAAACTATCGTAAAAATTGAATCGATAGAAAAATTTTGATAGATTTGTAAAGTTTAAAAATTGAAAAATATTTAACTCGTAAAATTCAATTGATTTCATTACTGCTTTTTAAAAAATAAAAAATATTTCTATTACGTTTTGTACAACTTTAATAGTTTATTTTGGAAGTATAACTCATAAAGAAAATAAACAACCTACTTTTAAAAGAGAAATTACGAGATTTTATATTTTATTCGCAGTTTCGTGTTAGGGGTGTCAAAAATTCCCCCAAAATTCTGATACACCTAGGGCAGCATTTCATTGAAAACAGCGGCATAATCGATTATGCGTAAATACAATAATTGAAATAATGTAGATTTCTGATTTATTATAAACCTAATTTCCGTAGAAAAGTTAAATTCCTTTGAAAGTTAAGTAAAAATAAACGGAAGGAAATTAAAAGCAGTGTTTGAGAGTTTTTTCGAAAGAGTTCATTTTTTGTATGTAAAAAAAAAAATGATTGAGCTAAAACTGAAACCTAAACTTAAAGGCAAGGAGATAAGCAGGATAACTATTACACGAGTTTGACACGATGTTTAAAACATACTTATTCTTAACAGAAGAGATATGTCATGTTTCATGATCGCGCATGCGCAGTAATGAAACAGTATAGCAACAGATAAGAATCCGATGACTCTCAAATATCATTTTTACATTTTTTTACCACTTAGCAGCCTTTTTGTCGGATGAGAAGTGACTTAAAATTTTCCACATGTCTGAATACCCAATATACCAAAATTCTAGTCTGTAGATCAAGTATTCGTTGAGTACATACACGTATCTTCGCACACATACATTCTCATTTTGATAGATATATAGATATATTAAAATAGCTGAAATAGATTATACCTATTTCAAAATGATTCGTTTCATAAAATATGTCAGATACGTATTAATCCATTTCGTATAAAATGTTCTAATGGATATAAACAAGCGCCAGAATTTTTGAATTCTTGGAAAATCTTGATGTCGAATATTTCTGGATTTCTAGACGCCTTCTAAGATTTTCGTGATGCCTTTTGAAGACAAATTTGAAAGTAGACTCTCCATTCGAAGAATCCAAGATTTTCAGTTTTTTCTTTCACTTTTAGAATTGGGAATTTAAGAATATCTACGATTCTAATCTTTAAAAGCCTTTTCATCTTTTTTAATGTATTTTTTCGATGAAATCTTTTTCTTTCTTTTTTTTTACTATTTTATTTTATTTTAGACTTTTCTTGCGTAGATCATCTCTTTCTTGGATGAGAACTTTGTTGCAAATAATAAAAACTAAGTTCTTAAAAAAAGGATATCCTGAAACGTATCATGTAAACTTTGTATATATATATATATATATATATATATATATATATATATATATATATATATATATATATATATATATATATATATATATATGAGATTAATCGAAATAGTATTCCGACGATATAAAGAGATAAAAAAGGAACAAACGAAGTCACGTGTTCATCAACGTTTCGTCTTTATTTTGGATGAATGAAATAAGGTAAATAAAATACCAGTGCAATATTTGCAAATATGTTTTTTGTGTAATTCTGAAATAGAACAAAGTAATACATTTCATTACATCAAAAATATATTTTCAAATAACTTGTCTCTTTTTCTTTTATCACCCTCTCTCTCTCTCTCTCTCTCTCTCTCTTTATATATATATAGAGAGAGAGAGAGATAGATAGATAGATAGATAGATAGATAGATAGATAGATAGATACACATACATATATATAATATATGTGTATGCGTGTTTCTGTGTGCGTTATACCTCAAACAAATACACATTTTAGATCATAATCAATATTAAGTAATCTTGCTCGAAAAATCTCGGATCAAGGAAATATCTATGTGCACAGATGTTTCGGAAAAATGGGAATCCCCAATAATATTAGAAAACACCATATCACTTAAAATAACGATAAATACATCAAATAAAATACCCATATTATTATTATACAGATAGTATCTCTGCGTTTATACATTTTTCATTTTTTTATGGCTAGTTATAATATTTAACTATGACCATGGTAGTTTCCTTCAGTCTTGACAGACTATGGATACCAACTGTACGAGTGCCTACGCGTGTATTTTTGTGGCAAGAGTTTCGCAATCTGCACCCATACCTCTACTGAGTTGGCGCTGTTTAATATAAGTGGCAAATTGAGGGTCAATTCTACCGGAAACAACACCAATATAAGCAGAGAGCACATACATTGCTTAGAATTCCCAAATGGTCATGCATCCAGGCTCAACGTTGCTTAACTTCGGGAATCTGACAAGAACCTTGCGTCAGTGTTATTATTCCGTATATTATAGACATACACATATAATACATATATACAACTATGTAGTTATGATAAACATTCATACAAACATTATGGACTTCATATGTGCAGACATGTTTCTGTTACCACAGATTTAAATAAGCAGAGTGTATTAAAGCCAAAATTTAAATGGTTCTATTGAAAATTTGGTTTCATAAAAAGATGCCGTCTAAAGATGCGGCTTCTCAAAAGGAATTACAGCAGAAACATGTATGCATATATGTAGCTAATATTATTTGTATAAATAAATATACTATAATAATGCTTTGCTTGTCCTTGTGAAAAACACCAGCGTTTCAGTGAATTTATATTTAGGAAACGGCAATACATCTATCTATCTATAAAAGTTAAATTGTCTACCAAATTACTCTGTCAAATTTTAGTCTGCAGACCCGAGATTTAACATGTTAAATCTCGGTTATGCAGACTAAAAATAAAATCTTTTTCGTTGGTTTTCGGTTTTGGGTGTAAAGAGATTAAAGTTCAACGATTTGACCTTTGAACACTACCAAACTCCACCGCCAATTTTTGATATAAACACTTAAAATTTTACATTGGACATAAATTTTAAGAGGTCAAAATTGTAGTCTCTAGCAAACTATTCAGTCAATTTTTAGGTCGAAAAATTTGAAATTTTACATAAAAAGTATTCAGACATGCAGCAAACTTTTTAATCAGTTTTTGGTCGAAATGTTGGTTGTCAGGAGGTAAAAGTTGGAAGAGTTGACTTTGTAGAATCTACTAAACTCCTCCGCCAATTTTTGGTCTAAACATATGAAATTTTAGATGTAGGTTGACATGAGTCAAACTTTATTTTTTGTGCATATAAAGTAATAAAAAGTACATAGGATCCGAGCAAAGTCGAGGTGAACTGTCAGTTATATATAATAATAAAACCGTATTCCTGTTTGTTTGTTTGTTTGTGTGTTCACAATGACGTCATAGAATATAAGATATATATTATGACGTAACGCATGATAACGTAACATGCTGGTAAAGCTGATGGTGTCACGTATGACGTCATGTATATAAAGGGTAAAAATGAAAGTACACTATCAAAATCTGAGTTTTATTTCTCGCTCTGACATTGATATCATAAACCTACTTTTTCTAATATAGCTGCTAAGGGGTTGACTTTGGCAGGATGAAATATATATATGTGTGTGTGTGTGTGTGTGTGTGTGTGTGCGTGTGTGTGTGTGTGTGTGAATATGTATGTGTAAATATATATATATATGTGAATATATATATATATATATGTGAATATATCTACGTACACACGTTTGTCTTTTCACGTGTTATCGATGTGCTTAAACGTAGGACACCCATCAGTGCCGACATCTTAACGTTTATCACTACAAATAATGACTATCAGATACTCTACTCTCTAAGCAAAAACAAAATTGCTATTATTACTAAAACAAATCGATTTGCCATTTTTCATTTGATGATATTAATATCTTGCGAATAACCTACATATATATATATATATCTATATATATATATATATATATATATATATATATATATATATATATAATTTGTGCAGTTGCGTGCTGGAAGAGATACTATAGCGTGCCAAATTATTCTAACAGTGCGTAATATTTCTTTTTTGTTCCTAATTTTACAGAAGTTCCATAGAATTTTTTTTTTTTTTACCTTTGTTTTACCCGCTAAACCTTTGGACCCCTGCGCTCTAAGCTTTATAAAATTATATCTGCATAATCACAAAATATAGAAGACAAAACATGCACATGTTACGAGGATTGTTCCAACAGTAAGGCCTCCTATTTTTTAATCAATAAATTGAAGAGCTACAAAGACTGAAATGCCATAATTTTTAACAAAAAATATTGTTTGACAGCACACTCAATATGATTGCCCTCTGATTCCCTCTCCACTGATCTTGAGCGTGTGTTACAATGGGAGAATAAGTGGCTGGTTACTTTTAATGCATCTAAAACCAAACTCCTATCTTTACATCATCAACGCTCTGATTCCCACCTAGCATCAATTGAAATGGAGGGCTCTCGTTTTAGAGAAGCCTCATGTTTTGACAAGCTTCTGGGCTTGCCCTTTACTCCTGATCTGAAATGGAGCACGTACATCAAATCTGTAGCAAAGAGCTCTGGAAAAATGGTGGGATCATTCTACCGCTCCAGTAGATATATCACTGCTGATGCCATTCTCTATCTACATAAAAGCCAAGTCCGTCCAAGGATCAAGTATTGTTGCCACATCTGGACAGGAGCTGCTAGAAACAGCTTATCCTGGCTTGACAGAGTACAAAATAGACTTCGTAGCTTAGTGGGGGATGCCCTTTTTTCTTCCTTGCAACCTCTTTCCCACAGAAGGGACGTTGCGGGCCTTTGTCTTATCGTTATTTCTACGACAAGTGATCGTCTGAGCTCCAATCTCTGGTCCTCCTTCGCCAATCTTTTACGAAAAACACTCGTCTAACTGAAACCACTATCAATAATTTCCCACACCTTTTCTAAACCTAAATGTAGATTCCATGAACAAAGCTTCTTTCTTAGAACTGCACACCTGTGGAACTCTGTTCCGCTTGCCTGTTTCCCAACTGACTACAACTTGGTTGTCTTCAAGTCCAACACAAACAAATTCCTTATGAACCGTCCCCTTAAGTAATCCAATCTACCAAATTTCCATTATTAACGATTTCACATAAATTACTGTACACTCAATAACCCTTATCCTCGAGTGGCCTCCATACCTTGATAAGTGGTGACTCCTATGTAAAAAAAAAAAAAAAAGAAATATTGCGGGTTTTTTTTTTTAATCTGTGGAGTCACAAAGAAATGCGTCTTTTCAACAGGGGAAAGATGCAAACAAATGATAATTATAGCGAAATTATGAATTTGCATAAATCAAAACTGCATTATATGAAAATTAATCATATTTGTAAAAATAAGTTGCCTCGTATCAAATTGAAAAAGAAAAAATTTTAATAGATTTTTTCTACAGATTAATTCGATAACGATCGTTTGGAATTTGGAATTTTGATAACTGACTATTTCTTATGAGAAAATTGAGTCTTATGAAGAATTCGCCTTTTGGAACAACCTAACCGCTGAATATCCTTTCATTTGTATTTTGTTTTATTTTTTTTTACTTTTTACTCCATGAACTTTT
>NC_136506.1:106150412-106160412 GCF_053919585.1 Euprymna scolopes
TGCTTCTCTTACTCTGATGCCTGTTGGCAGTTCTATCTAAATCCGTCCGGTCAATCGAAAATAGCATTTGCATCGCTAAAACAACAGATTGAATGAACGCATCTAAATTAAGATAAGTTCATTCAATCTTTTTGGGGAGCTCTGTTGGTGTGCCTGGCTAAATTGTTTAAAATAGTATTATCGTAGATCAGACACAAGGCTTAGTATGATTTTCATTTGTCTGTCACGTTAAGTTTTCAGTTGTTATTTGATTGTATTTCTGGCGATTAAGTTTGGAATACTATTCGAGTTTATCTCTCACTTAATTTTGAAATAGTATTTTGGTTTAAATTATATTTTCTTTGGGTTTTCGAATTTTAAAATTTGTAAGTAGTTAGGGGTTTGTTTGTCATGGTAATTTTAGGGAGGGGGCACTCTACACTAAATTTTGAAACAGTGTTTTTGTTTGTACTTGACGTTATAAAATAGCTTAATCGTTAATTTCTCACTGTTTGAAATACTATTTTCCTTGTTTGTACAATTGCAAAGGCCGCTGCAAAAAGGTGGGTTCCCTCTATCGAGCTAGAGGACTACTCACTTCTAAGACTAATCTGGACCTCTAGAAGGCCACCATTCAGCCATGCATGGTATATTGTTGTCACATCTGAGCTGGTGCATCTACCAAGAGCATATTCCTCTGGGATAGCGTCCCAAAAAGAGTTTGCTATCTAATAAGTCCAACTTTGTCAACTAAGCTCCACCTCCAACAATGTTGCATCACTGTGCCTGTTTTACAAATATTTTAATGGAATGTGATCTGATGAACTTGTTGCACTTGTGCTCCCCTTGATGTACGTATCCGCGACAAACCTGCTTAGCAAGAAAATATCACTCCTTCACTCTTGAGGTCCATAAAGTTTTCTTACTCTAATAGCTTCGTCCATAGAACAGCTAGACTTTGGAATCCTCTTCTTTCTACCGGTTTCCCTGACTGATTGATATGCAGAAGTTTAAATGTAATGTAAACAAATATCTTGTTAATCTTTCGTATGTATAGCCCCAAATAGTAGCCCCTTAAGTTCAAATCGTTGTATGCCTTGATAGGGGGTGAACGTGACTAAAAATAAATATGTTTGAAATACTATTTCCTTTGTATTCATCGGACTACTGTTCTCATTTTGAGTGTGATTTTCACAACGTTTCGGTGATATTGCAAACCCGTGGCGCTGTAGTTAGAGTACTAGAAAAAATCAATTGTAAAAGTGATATTCTCTTGAAGGTTGAAGGTTCAATCCTCAGTGTGGGTTACCGAAATATACATTTGCGAATTACTTGGGACCTCTATCCAGTTATGACGGAACAAGAGCACGCTACTCCTGTTAAGTAAATAAGGGTTCCGCTCGAAATTCCGTCCAAATTCCCGAGTTCGACAGAAATATTCCCGAGTTCGACAAGATACATCGGAAGAAGATCGGAGGTTATATCAACCGAAACGTGAAAATCACAGTCAAGATGAGAACAGTAGTCCGATGAATAATAGTACATATAACCAATCCTCATCTAAAAAATTCAGAAACGTTATTTCCTTCGTGTGTTACAATTACGTTTGAGATACAATTTTGTCTTGGTCTGTCATGCTAAACTTTTAAATATTACTTGTCTTTGGGCTGTCACGTTATAGCTTAAAATACAATTTCATTGTTCTGTTAAGTTCACATTTAAAATAATACTTTCCTTTGCTGTCAATATAAAGTTTGAAATAATATTTTCCTTGGTCTGTCATGCTTAAGTTTTAAATACAGGGTGAGTCACGGGAAATGGGCGTTTTTTTAAAGAAAACAAAACTCTGCAAATACTTCAACAAAAATTATATGATGTACTGTTATGGCTTGCAATAAGCCACAAAGAAAACAGAACAACGGAATAGAGTTTAAACGATAGATTACTGGAATAACAACGTAAAAAGGTTACAACTGAAAAGAGTAGTAAACGTCACTGGGCAGGCGAGGGTCTCTCTGGTGTGTAATCCACAGCTGGGATCAAAAGGTCTATGGTTCATATAATTGATAGAATAATCCATTTGGAGGGTGATGCCATTAAGGAATATTTAGAGCAAGGAGCGTTTTAAAAATATCCGTTTCCCGTGATTTATCTTGTACTATCTTCCTTGGTCTGTCACAGTAAAGTTTGAAATACCATTTTCACTGTCTGGTACACTAAAATTTAAAATACTATTTTCATTGGTCGCTTACTTTTAAGTTTGAAATAATATTATCATCGCTGCAGGATAAATGGACGCATTTTACGAATATGTCTCTTGTTTGTTTGCAACGTAATTACTTACCCGTTTTATATGGAAGCCTCCAAGTGCAATAATTTTCACACAGATGCTAACACCTTGTAATTAGCGTATAAGACATTCAGTTGAAAATGAGGATGAAAAACAGAAAATAAAACTAAAATTCGAGGTGAGAACGTATATTTATTCTTGATGTCTTCAATTAACGCATTTTCCTCTTTGGCGCTAAACTCAGTCTCTGTTGAAGCGTTGTTCTTCCAACTGATTCCAGTGTAATATAGTCGGTACATGTCAACACTCGGGCCCCACACGTTGTATACAGACAGTCACAAGGAACTAAAGACGAGGAAAGAATTCAACTCATTTTTTAGTGGAAACAGCAGACATTTATTTACAGGTACTTAAAGAATAACGTCTTGTCTCTTGTTCAAAAGCCTTCTCGTATCCCAATATGTTTAAGAAGACTGTCGTGTGTAGCATGTGGTGCGCTGTCTTTATCTGGCCATGTCTCAGCCCATGTGTGCCACGTGTGAATCTCTGTCTTTTTCGGCTCTTTTTCTTTTCTTTTTCTTTGTTGTGACGTCAGCTCACACAGATTACTGCTGCTGAAATACGCGCGTCCACGCTCTGTTACACTAGTAGGTATCATCTGAGTTACATCTAGGAATCATTCTGGTGGAGGAAAAGTGTTATATACCCGCTTGGCTAAACTTTGTCTCTTCATTTTTTTTAATGGTGCTCAAATTTGAAAAAGTGTTGCAGAAGAAATAAAAGAAATTGAAAACAAGTTTTTGTAGTTGTTGGTTTTATGTATTGTTTATTGCAGATAAATTTGTATATTCGTTTTAGCACAGTCCGATTCATAGTTGCAATTTACACCTACCATCTGATCCGAACGAGCAATAGACGAAACCTATGTTCACTTCGGTCGCCAACTTGGCCTTCGGGCTAAGATTAAAGTGTACTATCTGATCTTCAAATGGTACTTAAATTTCTTGTTCTCTGTCAGTCGAGGAGAAATCCTTCACGACTGAGACAAGTTTTATTTTAATCTTTTTCTCCATGTTAGAAAACGCCCCTAGTGTCTTACTCTGTCCCGTGGGGAGGTAAATTAAATAGAAACTATGTTATTCCTTTTTGATACGTTTCTTAAATATACAATTGCTCGAATGAGCATACTTCATAATGAAAAACATTTACATGTTGAAAATTTTCTAATTCAGTTTCTAACTTGAAATAATCAACACGCATAATAAGGTATTTAGTTTGTGACACTTCAAAATTGTGATTGTAGAAAAATAAATAAATATACAAATTACCCATCTCAAAGATAGCGGATAGCGAAGATAGCGGTTTCAATGCCATTCTTTACCTATTTGGCCTTTTGGCCAAGATCAAAGTGTAGTATCTGTTCTTCAGATGCTGCACGTCCATTTCTTATTCTCTTGTCTGAGACAGTTTTTTTTTATTTTTGTACGTTTTCTCCACGTTAAAAAACGACCCTGGTGTCTAATTCTGTCCCGTAGGGAGGCATTGTAAATAGGTACCTAAAGAGAAAGATTCTAACGGCAACTACATCTCTCATTGTTATCTTTGGTAAAGTAGTCAAATCCAAGGATGATTGTGATGTTGACCCTTGTCCAGCTCTGATCCATAAATCAAAAGTTCTAGTCCAAATATACTTTCTGAGCTGTCGTTCATCGTTATAACAATTTCTCATTGACTTTAGTTGTTGGACTGTTGGTTTATGTCCATGATGAAGATTGCGTTCTATCACTAGTAGTCTTTCTCTACTCGACTGATAACTTCCCGCCTGACATGATTACACCAGTGTATTATCTTTTTATTGATGGAATCCTTTGTTTATTTATTTATTTATTTGCAGACTGTTATCCTCATCTTCATAGTTGTTGTTACACGACGTTTCCGCCAACTATTCCTCCGGCCTTCGTCATGTGGTTAACCACGACAGGATTGGAATGCTGAGTCTTTTAACTGTATCCTCATTAATTACTGCCTTCCATAGTTATTGTCGTCTCACCACGTTTTGGCCAGCTTTCTTGCCAGCTTGGAGTAGGATTGAAACTGCTATCCTCTAACGATGGTCACGTGGAAACGTAGGCATTCAACGTCTCTATCCACTCCGCCACGAATTATAAAAGACAGTAATTGTAACTGAATCTGTATGGTATCATTCCGCTGGATCACCGAAGTTAAGCAACGTTGAACCTGGTTAGTACTAAACGGGTGACCATTTGGGACTTTCAGGTATTTTATGTGCTCCTCACTTATCTTGGCATTGTTTCCAGTCGTCCTGGACTTCTCCTTGCCACTGGACTCAAACAGTGCTGATTCAGGAGAGGTGTGGTTGGAGATTGTGCAACCCTTGACTCACAATTACACGCACAGCTTCCCCCACATGTGAGAATCCTTCGTCTTTCGAGACTGAACGGAAGCATAGAATAACCACACGACGAATATCAGGTGAATAGTTGGCCGAAATATCTCGAAACAATTATAAAGATGGCAATAATAATCAGCAAATAAACAAATAAATAAATAAATAAATAAATAAATAAACAAATAAATAAACAAATAAATAAACAAATAAACAAATAAATAAACAAATAAATAAATAAACAAATAAATAAATAAATAAATAAATAAACAAATAAATAAATAAATAAATAAACAAATAAATAAATAAATAAATAAACAAATAAATAAACAAATAAATAAATAAATAAGCAAATAAATAAATAAACAAATAAATAAATAAATAAACAAATAAATAAATAAATAAACAAATAAATAAACAAATAAATAAATAAATAAATAAATAAATAAACAAATAAATAAATAAACAAATACATAAATAAATAAACAAATAAATAAATAAATAAATAGACAAATAAATAAATAAATAAATAAACAAATAAATAAATAAATAAATAAATAAATAAATAAAGAAATAAATAAACAAATAAATAAACAAATAAATAAACAAATAAATAAATAAATAAACAAATAAATAAATAAACAAATAAATAAATAAACAAATAAATAAACAAATAAATAAATAAATAAACAAATAAATAAACAAATAAATAAATAAATAAACAAATAAATAAACAAATAAATAAATAAATAAACAAATAAATAAACAAATAAATAAATAAATAAACAAATAAATAAATAAATAAACAAATAAATAAACAAATAAATAAACAAATAAACAAACAAATAAACAAATAAATAAATAAATAAACAAATAAATAAACAAGTAAATAAATAAATAAACAAATAAATAAACAAATAAATAAACAAATAAATAAACAAATAAACAAATAAATAAACAAATAAATAAATAAATAAACAAATAAATAAACAAATAAATAAATAAATAAACAAATAAATAAACAAATAAATAAATAAACAAATAAATAAACAAATAAATAAATAAATCCACAAATAAATAAATAAATAAATAAATAAAAAAATAAATAAATAAATAAATAAATAAACAAATAAATAAACAAATAAACAAACAAATAAATAAATAAATAAACAAATAAATAAACAAATAAATAAATAAATAAACAAATAAATAAATAAATAAACAAATAAATAAACAAATAAACAAACAAATAAATAAATAAATAAATAAACAAATAAATAAATAAACAAATAAATAAATAAATAAACAAATAAATAAATAAATAAACAAATAAATAAACAAATAAATAAATAAACAAATAAATAAACAAATAAACAAATAAATAAATAAATAAACAAACAAATAAATAAATAAATAAATAAATAAACAAACAAATAAATAAATAAACAAATAAATAAACAAATAAATAAATAAATAAACAAATAAATAAACAAATAAACAAACAAATAAATAAATAAATAAACAAATAAATAAATAAACAAATAAATAAACAAATAACTAAATATACAACCAGTGTTTTTACCTGATATTGTCTGAGTGATATATCGTATAAAAAATATACAATGGTTCATTTGAGGATGCGGCTCCTTTTTAAATCGTTGCGTTGTATTTTCTTGTGTTTGTTTTTCTATTGTTTTATGCGTTTCTAATCCAGAATCTTTTCAAAAGAAAAGTTCTTTGTGTACTTTATTCATCTTTTCTTCTGACTTTCAGGATTGGTCCTTACAACTTTACATGTTTGATTTTTTTTTTTTTTTTTGCATCTACATGAAACACGTCGAGTTTTCACTTCTGCTTCTTCTTCCTGCAATCACATTTTCTTTCTCGACGGTTATTTTTACAATCAATAAATAAAAATAAACGTTTTTATTTTTACTTTAATTCTTCCAAGATTTCAAACGAGCTAAGCCTATCCTGTGTTGTATAATGGAACAATATATATATATATATATATATATATATATATATATATATATATATATATATATATATATATATATATATATAGTAATGTGATTGATAATTTAAAATTAAAATTAAAAATCTGTTTCATAAGGAGGAACGCAACAAAGCCAATAATTTGTACGATCGTTTCGGAAACGATGTTTTATTGCGATAGACATTAAGTCATAGACAATAATTTTGACATATACTTTTTTTTTGAAACAAAGTCTCCTCATCAGCCAAAGTATTGGGTGGGTTTTTAATATATATATATATATATATATATATATATATATATATATAAAAGACACCATAAATAAACCTACCATTTTTTAAGTAAGACAGATGTATCCTTTAATTGTTCGCCCTTTGAAAACCGTAATTATCGTCAAAGCATTCATTTGGATGTTGATTGTAGCTTGTAAATTCACGAATATATATATATATATATATATATATATATATATATATATATATATATATATATATTTATATATATAAAGTTTGCAAATTCAAAATGGCGAAATGTAAGCAAACTATAAGGAATGGCAGCTTCTTTCTCCAATTTTCGGAATTTTTAATCATGTCCAAACGCATTTTATTTTCTTTCGGAGGATTTATTGCTGCTAATGCTTCTTATAAGTTAAGGGCAAAATAGATTCACTGATTGATAGAATAATTAAGTTATTTGTTTGGTGCTACGAAACAGATGCTGTCAAGAATTATAAGTATCAACTGAATTATAGGAATAAATTGTAAGATTGTCAACATCATGAACTTTGGAATATAGACTTTTGTCATTCATTCATTATATGCTCTGTAATTACATTGAGCTTTTTAAATAAGGAAAACTGAAAAGGAAATATAGGCAAATAAAGAATATTTCCACAAATATATATATATATATAAACGCGCATATATATAAACACACATACATAAACACATATATATAAACACACATATATATAATAATATATAACAACACATATATAAACACATATATACATATATATATGTATATATATATATATATATATATATATATATATATATATATATATATATTAGTAAAGTCAATGAAGAATATTTCCATAAATATATATATACAAATATATATATAAGGTAAAATTAAAAGCCAAGAACAATGCGAGATTTTTTTTTTATAGAGTAAAATTAAATGAAAACAAAAGAAATAAATTTCTTTCAAGAAAAAGGACTAATAGGTCTGAAATATATTGAGATTTATAACACCATTGAATACAACAGAAAAAAAAATTGCTGTTATTTAGAGTTAAAATTTGTGTGAAAAAGAAAAAACAAACAACAAAAAAAGCAATTTATTTCTTTTGTTTTCATTTAATTTTACTCTATAAAAAAAATCTCGCATTGTTCTTGGCTTTTAATTTTACCTTATAATTTTCTTCAACAATGCTTCAAGCAAACTACAATCTACTTATAAATATATATATATATATATAACACATATATATAAACATATATATATATACTAATATATAAACACACATATATATAAACACATATATATATATATACTAATATATAAAAACACATATATAAACACATATATACATATGTATATATATATACATATATATATATTAGTAAAGCCAATCCAAATATCTATATATAATCCAGTATATATGTATGTATGTGTGTGTATGTGAGTGTATCCGTACATAAATAATACATATACTGTAATATGAAATAAATAAATTAACAACAAAAAATGTGTAAATGAATATCTAATCCTTACTATTATATAAATAAACCTAGTGTGTGTAAGTTCCTTCCCTATAGACCCGAAACGGCTGGGCTGATTTTAATGAAACTTCACACAAATGTACTTCACGTATCTGGCAGTGTTTTTAGTTTGTTTTTGCATTTGAATATCTTGAAGAAGTACCGATAAATGATAATCGAAAAAAATCCAAAGAAAGAAACAGGCGATTTTGACCAAAGTCTACATATTATGCAGTGTTACGTCACAAATGCATTTGAGAATTTTTCATCGCACAAGCAGAAAGGTCCGGCAATTTAAATCAGCAGTATTTTATTTAATATGACAGTGGCGCGTTCAAAATGAATGTTACTGTTCAAAGCACAATTGAACCAATATACTTAACTGTTTTCATTTAAAACTTAATTCAAAATATTATTTTACACTGAAAGTGACGTCATTACGCAGGCCTTTTCATACGCGCGTCCGCACTATGTTAGACGTGTGGTATACATTTACACAAATGTATAAACATTTGCGTTTGTTACAAGCAGAAAAAACTGAACAACATTTAACAGACATTCTTCCATCTACAAATATATTGACTACAAAGAGAAAATATTTTTGGTATATTTTCTTATATCATATATATATAATTATTTTTTACTATAATAATTACCTACAGACACTAGGGTTTCATCCTTTCGGGAATCTTCAGTACAGGGTGTCACGATTAATACCAGTCGAACGATTCGAACCCCGCAACACGAGACATCTCTGGCTCGATTAGCGAAGACCTAATCAATTCGGCTACCATTAACCGTGTGAAGTAACGTTGAATGTAAATTAAATTTTAAATGTTCATTTACGTCAGTCAGACAGTGATCTAATCGTTATACGATGATCTATGCATAAGAGCTAAATTGGCCGACTTTAATTCAACTGAAAGTGCTCAACGATAAGAAACGAATTTCTTAAAGGGGCTATATATATATATATATATATATATATATATATATATATATATATATATATATATGATCTGCCTCACTGAGATTATTTTCGGCCAGAAGCTGCAGCCTCCTCTGCTGCCAATCGTTGCGGATTCTCTCCACTGGAAATGAGCACTGGAGGTTCAGAGATTGTTTATCTGATGCGCAACAGATACTACACCTAAACTGCGCAAGCAAGTTAGGAACCAAGTTGGGAAGCCCTGTACCGAAGTATAAAGCACTGAGGCCTCGACTAGTCATCGTCAAGGCTGACGGACTGCATGATGGTGATATATGAATCAATTATCATATATATATATATATATATATATATATATATATATATATATATATATATATATTGTGGGGATATACACACCCTTATAATCACTAAGACTTATCCATTAGCCATATAAGCAGCAAGTATAGACCTCAATGAGAGCTACCCGGATGTCGTATATAGACGACTTCCCACGGACTTACTAATTTTCCTGTATCGATAACCCTGTTCTGGATATAAATGTTCTTCGTATTCTCAGCAGTCGTCGTGCTTTCCTACTTTCACCTTTCCCGACTCCACTACATATATA
>NC_136506.1:106165412-106175412 GCF_053919585.1 Euprymna scolopes
ATAAATCATGTAGAATATCTGTATTAATATAATTACACGTAACAGTTAACTAAAGATGATCATCCCATAAGAAAACCGAAAATAAACTAATAGGGAATTAATTTAAATGAGTGTTTAAAAGAATATGCAAATTAGCTAGGTCACATTGTGGAGGTCACATGATTGTTAAACTTGTCCAATAACTAGTGCTGGACTACAATGGATTCATGAGAAGGTGCAGAGATTTGTAAAAATCATATAGCATTTCATTACATAATCTAATAATTTTGGATTATCTTTTATTCTGTCGTAAAAACATTCACGAAGGTTATAACTTTGTTGTTTTTATTATTTTTGCCTTCACGTGCGTTTTGCCTTATTTAGATGGTGGAAGGCGTAAAAGGGCAACTCTAAGTTTAGTAACCGCCTATCAGAGTCGTTAGAGTTCCAATCTCTTGAATGCAAGTTCTTTGCTTTTTGCTAGATGCACTTTTCTATGTAAGAATTCAGCCACTTAAATATGGCCATGTTGTAATTAACAGAGAATTAGTCCCAAGGCAATGTGTTTCTCAGGGTGGATACTCTTGGAAAAAAAACACTTTGACGTTATTCACGTAAAACAAGGAAAATTCTGAAAAGGAATTGTACGAGGAAGAGAAATTGTTAATATAAATCTTTTAATTAGATGGAAAAGATGGTCAGACGGAAGATGAAGAACACTATGAGCGTACTAGCATTAAGGAATGGTAGGAGTTACGTTTGATTACAGAGAGTAATTTGGTACTTGGACAGAGTAATTTGGTAGGGAAATATATACACACAGACAGGCACACATTCAGAAAATTTCACTTTCTTGACTGTCGTACGGGCGGTCGGGGTCCGATCCTGGCTTGAAATAGTTGCCTGTCTAACCGCACTGATGAGCTGTGATACAACGAAACAGTACTGTATGTGGATGACTATAATGCTTCTCATCTTGAGTTGAGCATATTAGGAAGTTACTCACGAATTACCATTAGCGTATTAAGCGATGCTCTTTGTGTAAACAAATCGAGCTCAGGTATTTCGAACGATGTCAAAACATCGTTAGTTCATTACTTGCACAGCAGCCGCCGATTAAGGTAATGGTTAGAAACCTTGACTGTCGTACGGGTGGTCGGGTTTTGATCCTAGCTTGAGGTAGTTGACTGTCTAGCCGCACTGATGAGTAGTGATACAGCGAAACAGTACTGTATGTGGATGACTCTCTCTCTCTCTCTCTCTATATATATATATATATATATATATATATATATATATATGCGTGTGTGTGTGTGTGTGTAATAGTGTATCCTAAATACATTGTTTCGATGTATCATAGCTCTTTAGTGTGACTAGACTAGATCCAAACTCATCCAGAGTTCGAACTTACAACCATCACGTTGATAGTCGGCAGTTCTACCTTCTAGCTCATAGGATGGGTTCGTCAAATGTGTATATATATTTGAATGTTGCTTTTACTGTGTTTGATTTGTTTGTTTATTTACAGTGGATAAAATCGCTTACGACAGTGCTCTACCAAAAAAGAGAATTATATATATATATATATATATATATATATATATATATATATATATATATATATATATATATATATCCTTAGTGATCATTCAAAACAAGAATATATAATTATCACTAGTATTTTATTCATATTTTCATTAAATACGTAATATACGTGTTTCGTTATATGACAAGCCCACCAAATAACTTATCAGAAACAAATGTATATTCCTTAGTAGGTCTTACACGTGTTTCGTCTAATAACGACAAACGATAACAAATAAACTACTTCAGATACACAGTTGTGTTCCTCAAAAAAATATTGAAATGTTTTTTATATGAAATGAAAAATTATTTAGAGAATAAATATAGAAACGATATGGAGATGCGTCAAATCTACAAAAAGAAAACACAAATGAAACGACTTTCTTGTTGTAGTGTTTATAGACATCCCTCTGACAAATGATTGAATTCCAAACGCGCGTGAGGAAACTTTTTATTTGTATACTGCTATATTGGATTATATATATAAATATATATATATATATATATATATATATATATATATATTTAATCTTTTTTTAATTTTCTTCCTTTGAAGATTGTAATGCTGGGTATGGGGCAGCCAAACCAGCTGCCAACATTGGCCTGCTTTTTATTGAAACCAACCGAGAGCTCTTTTTAGTATCCTCTTTTTAGTATATATATATGTGTGTGTGTGTGTGTGTGTGTGTGTGTGTGTGTGTGTGTGTTCGTGTGTGTGTGTGTGTGTGTGTTCGTGTGTGTGTGTGTGTGTGTGTTCGTGTGTGTGTGTGTGTGTGTGTGTGTGTGTGTGTGTGTGTGTGTGTGTGTGTGTGTGTGTGTGTGTGTGTGTGTGTGTGTGTGTGGCTCTGGGGTAAAAAGGCTTAGCAAATGAAGCAAAAAGTATCTTCGTTGCTGAGTTCGAATCTCATGACTAGCAAAAAATTGTCTCTCCCTGCATTGATGATTGCTAAGCCTGGAACTCTAGTACCTGTAGACATAAAATATATAGGCAGAATTTTCTCTTTAAGAAATATTTCATTAAATAAAATAGATGTTTTTTTGTCAATCAAATCCTTTCCAACTTCCGATTAACAATCTTCACTTCTGGCAGGAAGTAGCTGGTGTAATCACCATATTTAGCATAAGTCCGAGTATTTTTCAACCCTTCGAGATTCTTCGTCAGGGATAAATCAATCCAACTGGTTTTGAACAATATATACATACATACATAATACATACATACATACATATATATATATATATATAATATAATATAATTTACTGCACGAGCGTCCCCCCACTTTTTTTAAAATTCATCATTCAATAAGATAAAAAGCTATAGCAAACATCTAAATGAATATTTTAACCATAGTTCCTGAATTCAAAAAGCGAAAAATTAAAAGGTAAATATCTCTATATATTTTTAAAGCAAATTTATTATGTAAATTCATATCTATATTTTTCTCTACTTATTTCTATCTCTAACCCATATTAATTTTCTTATAAATTTTAAATCCAGACCTTTTATTTCAATTTTTTTCAGATTCATCTGCCTTACTTTTAATGCTAGGTTTATTTATGGTGTCTTTTAAATTCAATAAAAACCCTTCAAAATTTGCTGACGAGGAGACCTTGCTTATTAAAAAACTGTATGTAATTATTGTACATAACTTGATGTATACCACAATAAAAAGCATTGTTTTCCGAAACGATCGTACAGATAATTGATTTTGTTATTGTTCCTTCTTATTATACGGATTTTTAATTTAATTATAATTTGATTTTTAAATTTTTAATTATCAATCACATTACTTAATATATATATATGTATGTATATGTATGTATATATATGTATATATGCATACATATGTATATATATATATATGTACATGTATATATATATATATACATATATATATATGTATGTATATATAAATGAAGAATAAAATTATATATAATTTTATAGAGACAATAAGGAAAAGTTGGGGGAAAATTTGAGAAAAAAACTTCTCAGTCTTCTATATTTCTGTTTTCACACATAAGTAAATTTCACAGTGTATAAGAATTCTTTGATACTGGAGATATTCATAATGGAGATAAAAATCATATGAAGAAATCTTGGAATCAAGTCTCCCCTTGCTGTTATTTTATATCATTTGAGACCATAGCAGCAAGGTTTAGTTTTCCATTCCATCAAGGCCATACATATATATATATATATACGTTTTATTTTTTATTACCATTTTTTCTGTTAAGTTACATTTTTGTTTCGGCTGCACGGCCGTTTTTTTTTGGCCGTCATGTAGCTTCCTCACACTTTTCGCATATTTGCTCTACAACAGTATCGAGCACTTTCTTCAGGTTTTTATTAATTACCATTTGTACAAAAAAACTATATATATATGTATATATATATGTGTGTGTGTGTGCGTGTGTGTGTATACACGGAATGATCACGTTGACATCCCGGTTCACATTAGATCACCAAAGTCAAGCAACGTTGAACCCGGCTAATATCAGATAGGTTATTATTTTGAAATTCTAGGCGCTGTGTGTGCTCTCCGTTTCTCTCGACATTTTTTTAAGTCCTCCTGGACTTCCACTTAACAAAGTTAACTCAGGAGAGGTGCGGTTGGAGATTGCGTAACTCTTGCCACAATCATTCTACGCACAGGCACCTTTACAGTGTGTATATTTTGTTCGTCGCCTGAAGAAAACCATTATATATATATATATATATATATATATATATATATATATATATATATACACACACACAGAGAGAAAAGAAAGAGAGAGAAAGAGCGAGAGAGAGGGGGTAAGGAGAGAGCTGAATATATTTAATGATTTCTGTATAGCTTAGCTACCATCAACATATTTTCATACTGCTTACATATGTCTTTATCTCTTTGCATACAGTCCCCCTTGTTTCTATCATTCAGCCGTTGATTATTGCAAAGCATCGATTGCACAACTAAATTTAAAAGGGGTACTAATCCAATAGCGACCGTACATGGTTCCGTTCATATTTGACCCCGAGGATAAAGCACTTAATCGACATCGGAAGCGCTCATCAATGTTCTAATTCGATCTGAAATATTCGAGTTTTTTCCCCTCTTTTCAATTTCTTTCTCAAACGTGTACGAATTCACATCTTTACCTCTTCCTCACTCGCTCGCCACACTACATTTCTTTGTTGTAAAACAATAACGGTCTGTTTCGTAAAGATGCATCCATTCAATTTACGCGTTTAACGGTGGAAGTGTTATGTACAAACTGAAGAGCGACGTGAATATCGGTCGGACAGAGTCTTTAATACTCAGGTTTGGGCGCCTTTACTAATTACATGCGTGTAGTTAAAAAAAGTAATCGTTATATAACGAGGGCTGTTCTTTAGATGGTAACTGTAAGAGTGATATCTTAGGAATCATCGATAACTCTGAAATGGAATTGACGAAACCAAGAAAATTTTCGAGAAGAAAACACATGTTCAGAGCCCCGTCACCAATAGTGGCAGGTGGTTCATTATAATTACATGTAGTGAGACAAACTACGAGGTTCCTTCAATAGGCTTCCAGACTTTTTTCGTATGGTCACTATTATTGATAGTACACACATGGAACTCTAGTTCCTTTCAGAGTAATCTCATCCGGCTGCAATTCACTCGTTGTATCGTTTCAACAACTTCTATAGACCCTATGGAAGTTTTCTTTTTTTGTGTGAGCGTGTCAATGACCGTCGTCACAGCCTTTTTCATATCTTTAATTGTCTCCTAACGACAGCCGCTAAAGTTTTCTTTGATCTTAGGGAATAAGCAAAAGATACAGGGAGTTTGGACTATACTGAGAGTGATGAACTGTCTTGATGCCCATCTTGGTCAAATAATCTGTGACAAGGATGGAGTACCCTTGGGACAAACTTTGTGCATATCTTCCGCATCTTCAATTCCTCGCGAATAAGTGTGTGTACAGTTCGCACACTGACATCAAACTGTGAAAGTACCTCATTTGCAATCTATTTGCTTTTATTTTTCTCTCACTCATGCGAAAGTTATCGTTATATAACAAAGGCCGTTGTTTAATGAAGTCGACTGACTGATATCGTAAGGGTCAAAAGTGACTCCAGAACACGGCACATGATTTCCGCGCGGAGAATTGAGGTCTTTTAGATAGCGAGACTTCAGGCAGGAAAGACGTGTTCTAAGTGTTGCAACCAATAGTAAGTAGTAGTAAGTGTTGCAATAGTAAGTAGTAGCTCAATATAACGTGGTGTAAAGAAACGAGTTATCAGCTTATTTGACTGTTTGTCCATGTATCTGTCTCTATCTGCACTTCACTCTTCTCTCTCCAATGCATATAAAAATAACCCGTCTTTCTAATATTTTGTGATTTTCTTCACTTTGTAAAAAACGTAATCATCGACGTCCGAGTAACGCTAGAATAAACTATGATAAAAATTGAAGAACAAAACTCGTGAGTGATGCCAGGTGACTAAAACAAGAAGATCAAGTTGAACGGAATCAGAGGTATGCGGTTAATAAAAACAAATGGGTCGAAACACAGACGCACAAAACGAATTTGTCATTTATTTGATAAACACAGAAACATGAAATATTTTGGAAATTACTGAAATGAATGCTTTTTGTATTCACCCAAAAATACTAAGTCGTAACTTTTATGTCCTTCCTTGTTTGTTTGTTCCTGCGACGGTATCAGAAAACGTGCAGGTCCGAGTGGTTGATATATAACGACACGGTTCGAATGTAACGGCCATGTTATAGTTCTGTTTTCAATCATGTGGTGAAGCTTTCCGGAGAGAGTGTGGCTAATTTGAATTATTTCGAGTTTAGCGATGAAGATTGTATTTCAAGCGTAGGCGAGACAGAAAGTTCGACAGACAAAGCCTTTTAACAAGTACTTAGACAAAAAAAACATAATGATGTAATAAAACTGGGAATATCGGGAAGAAAATGAAACCAAAACTACATTTTCTTGTTTTTTGCTAAGAGAGACAAACAACGTTTGAAGCGTTTGTTCGTTCACCAGTGGAACTCTTCATTCAAGTAACGAAAAAAAGGTTAAAAAGAAAACCTTCCGTTTCAGTGATTTTTTCAGTAGTTTTTTTTTTATATATTTTATTTCATGAATCATTAGAAATTGTTGGTGCGCCCCAAATCGCTCTAAATCGTTTCTATCGTAGGACAATGGAGTGACATTGTGTAATGTTTTCTTTTTTCCTCAGGGTGTGTTCTTGCAAAATGATCGCTCTCTCTCTCGCTCTCTCTCTCTCTCTCTCTCTCTCTCTCACACACACACACACACACACACACTCTCTCTCTCACACACACACACACTCTCTCTCTTTCTCTCTCTCTGGCACACACACACACACACTCTCTCTCTCTCTCTCTCTCTCTCTCTCTCTCTCTCTCTCTCTCTCACACACACACACACACACACACACTCTCTCTCTTTCTCTCTCTCTGGCACACACACACACACACTCTCTCTCTCTCTCTCTCTCTCTCTCTCTCTCTCTCACACACACACACACACACACACTCTCTCTCTCACACACACACACACTCTCTCTCTTTCTCTCTCTCTGGCACACACACACACACACTCTCTCTCTCTCTCTCTCTCTCTCTCTCTCTCTCTCTCTCTCTCTATCTATCTCTTTAACACATACACACACGCGTATTACACCCTTCTACTTCTACTACCCGGCATTAATTACATAGACATGGCAAATGCTTACAAATGAAAACCAGATTTTTTCGACGTAACGCATTAGCGAAATACGCATTAATGTGTCTCCATATCACCTGAACACTTGCCCAGTCTAATAAAACAAAGCATGGAACAAAAAACTGTACAAAATCACAAGCCGCCCATACCTAGAGTGTTGTTGCCACATTTCGGCTGTTGAGTCTACCACCAATCTCTCATACTTAAACAGAACCCAAAAGAAAAATTTCCAAACCTTATAATAGGGCCCGCGCTAATGGACAAATTCCAACACTTATCCCATCGCCGCCACGTTGCATTCCTGTAATTGTTTTCCAAATACTTTAATAGGATCTGCTCCGAAACATATATATATATATATATATATATAGTAATTTATAAAATATATATGGCGATTAAGCTACACTGAATATTCCGCGTTTCATCGACTCTAGGACTCTTCAGGCTTATGCGCATAAACCTGAAGAGTTCTAGAGTGGATGAAACGCGGAATATTCAGTGTAGCTTAATCGCCATATATATTTTATAAATTACTAACTAGCTCTACCTACGTATTGAGCACTTTTGAAGTAAATACTTAATGTTTAAGCATAAATTTATACTTTCGTATATTAATTTTATGTGAGTAAATGAAGTAGTTATATATATATATATATTGTTTTTTGTTTGTTTTGTTTTTTGTTTTGTTTTGTTTTTTTTGAAAAAGAGTAAAATAAATTGGAGTGACATAATGACGATATTACGTAAGAAACATTTTAGAAGCTAAGAAGAAATGAACGAAGTGAAAATACTCAGATGATATAATATTCGTCTATATTACTTACGTAAAATACGCTTAAATATGGTATTTTAATTTCTCCAGATTTCGTATGTATCATTATAGAGTCATGATTTCAAAGTATTTGAGGATCCATCACTAGAATCAAAACTCAAACTGTAGCATTCAAAGCTAGTGACGTTACCACTGTATCAACGTGACACGCAAAAAAAAAATAAAAATTAACGATAAATGTATAAAATGTATAACAATTTTTACAATTTTTACGCATTTATTTCCCCATAAAAAACTATTTTTACCGGCTAAAGATCCATAAAGTATCGGTCTGTAAAAAAATCCAATCATTTGAGACCCCTAGCGCCGCTCTGCGACTTTTAGTTTCGAAGGAGATAGAGTTTGTAAAATATGGAGACGGACAAGCAGACATATAGCCTTTTATATATTAGATGTTTAGCGTTTGATCAGTTAATATTAGACTAGAAAAGAAAAGGAAGAGCTGGAGAATCGTATTTTTTTTGATTTATACTTTTATTTTAAATATTGCTACGGAATGTGTAATTAGAAGTAAGAGGATCAGGGTTAGAGTTAAGGTCAAGGTAAGGGTCAAGGTTAGGGTTAGGGTCAAGGTTATGATATTTACGTGAAGAAAAGAAGTAAAAAGAAGGAGACAGAAGGGTACTTGTTAGTCATTATGATTTTCTTTGCTGTTCATCAAGAGATTATTATTATTATTATTATTATTATTATTATTATTATTATTATTATTATTATTATTATTATTATTATACTTTTATTGTTGGTGTCATACTTTTACGAACGTTCAATCGTTTTGATCCCTACATGAATATACTTTTTTATATTTACTTTTGAATGAAGCCATTGTTATAAAAGCTGTTTCCGTTTCTTGCTCACTCATTCACTATTTTTTCTCATTCACTAACTCTCATTCTCTCTCTCTCTCTCTCTCTCTCTCTCTCTCTCTCTCTCTCTCTCTCTCTCTCTCTCTCTCTCTCCCTGCTCTTTAACTCTTTTTGCCACTCTTTAATTCGCCCACTCTTTTATTTGCTCGCTGATTCATTCTCATTTACCCTCTCGCAATCATCCTCTCTCTTTCACTCATCCAATCTCTCTCTCTTTCTCTAACTATCTCACTCTCTCAATCTCTCCTTCCATTTCTCACTCTCTCGTTCACTCTTTTACACTGTCTCCGATCTCCATTATTCTCCTTATCAAATTCTCTATCTTCCAACTGAGTTGTCTCCCTTCATCTCCCAAAACACAATTACCAACCCTGTTTTCCGGTTTCACCATCCTACTGAGAATAATTAACATCTCACCAACCAGTGTTTTCTTTCAGTCAACAAGAAACACGTATATGTATGCATAAGTGTATACAACGCACAACATCTCGAAAACAAATGACATTAAATATTCAGGAGAAAAAATAGCTACGTTTTTTATTTGTTTTTCATAGTCGATTCCTAAATATATGTATATATAAATACGGGCAACAATTTCAAGAAATCGGGTTTTATTAGTTTTCTTTCGGCACCGTTCGATTTTATCATAATATATTTGCGTTTTTTTTTGTTTGTTTGTTTTTTGTAAAAGTTATATTAATATCCATGTCTGAATATAGAATTATTTCTTTTAATAATAGTGTATTAATACAAGAATCTAAGTCAGTTATAAGAACGCCTACGTCTGACTGACAAGATAAAGACACAACAAATTTTATTGGTCTTACTTCTTCATTTTTAATAAAATATTTCCAACCTGATGCCATAAAACCGTTGCTAATTAAAAATCCGACTTAAATGGAATATTGCATGCTGGGATCTGTCAACAAAATACATCAAATTTAGAAAAATCGAAAATCAAAATTTCTTCAAAATCTCGGCCAGGAGAGAACTTTAAAAATTTAGGATCA
>NC_136506.1:106177912-106242912 GCF_053919585.1 Euprymna scolopes
TAAAATCATAAGTTGTAGTATTGAAATCATAAGTTGTAGTATTGAAATCATAAGCTGTAGTATTGAAGTCATAAGTTGTAGTATTGAAGTCATAAGTTGTAGTATTGAAGTCATAAGTTGTATTGAAATCATAAGTTGTAGTATTGAAATCATAAGCTGTAGTATTGAAGTCATAAGTTGTAGTATTGAAGTCATAAGTTGTAGTATTGAAGTGATAAGTTGTAGTATTGAAATCATAAGTTTGTAATCATTTTGTAATTGTTTTCCTTTATTATTTACATTGATATCTGCCTTCATGAATTTCTATATAGATCTTTCAAAAATTTATATAAACGAAAATGACGCTATTTTATTTATACTGCCCACACAAATAAAGCAAGATTAGGGCTAAAACCGGAAATAAACAATTTTAACAAATGCACGACTCTTCTACGGGCATTTGGTAAGGAACGCCATCGTAGTCGAAAGCAGCAAGCAAAGCTATAGCTGGAGGATTACTGTTTAAAAATAGGGATACATAGAATCAAAAGTTCAAATGGATCCTAGACGTGTTTAAAACAACGAAGACAAACTAGAAATATCAGAGCTAGAGATAATTGCAGGGGTGATAAAACAAAAGCTGCGTGGATTACAAAATTACAAAGTCTGACATAGACGATCTATCCAATTTCAGTTTAAAGCAACTTGAGGGATAAAGGGTTCACGCCAGCATGGCCGTTAAAAGCTGATACAACTCTCATGCATAAAATAAGTACAGATACATTGAGAGCATTACCAAGGTGGTTTCTCTCTCTCTCTCTCTCTCTCTCTCTCTCTCTCTCTCTCTCTCTCTCTCTCTCTCTCTTTCTCTCTCTACCGTGCTAGAAAGCTACTTACCCCTGAAAAGCCCCCGTTCACTCATGTATGGAGTATTGTTGTCATATTTTGGCTGGCGCATCTGCTACTAGTCTCTCACTTCTTTTACAGTGTTCAAAAGACAGTCGTCAATTTGATAGGTCCATAACTGTCATCTAAGCTTCAACCTTTGTCCCACCGACGAAATATTGCATCCCTCTGCCTGTTCTACAAGTATTTTAATGGTGAATGCTCTGACGAATTCCGAGCACTTGTACCCATCGACGTAAATACTCCCGACAAACCCGACAAGCAGATAAATCGCACCCCTACACAGTAGAGATTCCTAGGTGTAAAAAATCCTTCTACTAAAATAGTTTCTTCCCCAGAACTGCTAGACTTTGGAACTCCCTTCGGAGATTCTGCTTTCCCAACTGTACTGATATGCGGAGGTTTATGTGTAATGTGAACAGACATCTTGCTGCTCATCTCCCTTCATAATATCCCTACAAGTTATGTCCTCGATAGTAGCCCCCTGATTCAAAGTGGCACTGGGCCTTGTTGGGGTTAAAATTGAATAAAGAAAAGTTATAGCAGTTCCTTAAACAGACTGTTGAGGCATGAGGAGTTCACACCAGCATGGCCGTTAAAAGCTGATAAAATCCTCATACGTAAAATGAATAACCCAACGTATAGACCTATTTGCTGTATCACTACTGCATACAAGCTTTTCATTAGCCTGTTTGCAGACGCATCTATGAACACCTCACTTCCGGCACATGTCTGGAAAAAGAACAAGAAGATTGCATAGAGAAGTGTTTAGAGTCAGAGATCAGTTGTTGATTAGCTAAATCCCACCCCTTCACAGTAGAGATCCCTAGATGCAAGAGAGCCTTCTACTCCAGTAGTTTCTTCCCCAGGACAGCTAAACTTTGGAATTCGCTGCCGGGTCACTGCTTCCCCAACTGTACTGACATGAAGAAGTTCAAGTGCAACGTGAACCGACATCTTGCTGCCCAACTCCCTACACAGTACCCCTGATGCCCATATCCCTGATAGTAGCCCCCTACAACAAAGTGGCAGTATGCCTTGTTTGGGATGAAAATGTAATAAAAAAAAATTTTTTTAAGTACTATCATTGTGGAATGTAGGAAGAAGCAGAGGAACCTAATTATGGTATAGATGTATTACCAAATTGGCAGAGTGCCCCACTGTGGTGCCTTGATTTATAACTATGTATTCAGTGATCAAAGAGACCATGGTTGTACATATAAAAAGATGCTAACAAATATGACATTAAACCACACAAATTGAACTGTAAAAATTCTTAACATCAAAATCATAAAAGGAATATTACAAAGGGATAGACCATCTTCTTTACTCTTCTTCCTAGTGAAATATCCGTTAAGCAAATTGCTCAATAAAATCCGGAGTGCCCATAATCTGAGCAGATGGCGTCAAAACCACCCTAACAAATGATTCAACCACCTGCTCTTCATAGATGACTTCAAGCTGCATGCTAGTACAGACGCTGACCTAAGTATACTCTAACACGCCGTTCATGACTTCTCCAGAAATATTAGAATGAAGCTTCGTTTTAAAAAATGTGCTAACTGCTCCATCACCGTTGAGAAGAAAGTGCAAACGGAAAAGATAGAGTTTGATGGAGATACTGTCAGCAAAGACATAGAAGAGTAGGAGAAATACAAATACTTTAACGTCAAAGAGAACAATTCAATTCAGCATGCCAACGTGAGTGAAATAAATGGCAATCTGTAAAAGTGCTCAAAAACAAAAGCAAGATCATCAATGTCATTAACTAATTAGCCATGATTGTAATAGCGTACGGATTTGGAATTGTAGAATGGCCACAAAAGGGCATAAACGGACTGGACACTAAAATATGGAGAATATATCAACTTTACGGAATAACATACAGAAACTCAGTGTGGGTGAATTGCATAGTACCTCTATACAGTCATTTATTACGGAACAAGAGTACGCTACCCCGCCCCCCGGGGAGTAAATAAAGGGTTCCGCTCGAAATACCGTCCAAATTCCTGAGTTCGACAGAAACATTCCTGAGTAACAATCTACACCTGAAGAAGGTCGGAGGTTACATCGACGAAAGTGTTGTAAAAATCACATTCAAGATGAGAACAATAGTCCGATGAATCCAAATAATAGAAATAACCAATCCTCATCTCAAAAATTCAGAAACGTCATGAACTAAATCAGTTGTATAATTTAGAGAACTTCTAAAAAGTAAAAATTGTTTCTTAGTGGTTGTTGTACTTATTATTATTATTATTATTATTATTATTATTATTATTATTATTATTATTATTATTATTATTCACTAGGAGATTAAACATAGACTATCATAAAAAAGTTCTCTTTAAACAAAAACCTGTGGTGTTCTCTTGAGTTTGAGTGACAACAAGTCTTCACAGGTTTCCGGTACTCTCTATCTCTTTCAGCTTTGAAAATTAGTTCGCGTTATCACAATAGCCATTTACCATTGGTTATTATTATACTTATTATTATACATATTATACTTATTATTATTATTATTATTATACTTATTATTATTATTATTATCATTATTATTATTATTATACTTATTATTATTATTAATAATATTATTATTATACTTATTATTATACTTATTATTATTATTATTATTATTATTATTATTATTATTATTATTATTATTATTATTCTAACGCATTTGTAATTTATTGATATAATTCTAATCATTTGTTTCTTCTTTTCCAGGTAAGTCATGGTTTCTACATTTGTATATTTCTATAAAAAATAATTCGTAAGTACATTTTTTTATTTTTTTAACATACGGTCACACGATATGTGTAAAAATGTTTCCGTCTCATTCGGAGTGGATTTGGAGGCAATACATAATGACTGAAAAAATAAAGAGGAGAAATTGAAACATTTTCTTTTTTATTGAGAAATTACAAAAACAAATTGTAATCCGTAGTTGTATTGGAATCATTCAAACACGATCAAAACGATATGGTGTGTTTTTTAGTTGAACTGTTAGAACGCAAAGTGTTACGTGCAATTAATTGATAAACAAAAAATATAGGCAGAGCACTCTTTACTTAGGATGTAGTTTTTCTTTACAATGTCAATGACGTACGTTCGTTTCCGATTGTATTATTTATGTATTTGTTTTATGAATTTCAAAGCAAATTAAGTGGAAATTTAACCTTGAAGGATATATATATATGTGTGTGTGTGTGTGTGTGTGTGTGTGTGTGTGTGTGTGTGTGTGTGTGTGTGTGTGTGTGTTACGCTTAAAGACGATATTTAGATTTATACATATTTCGTATTTATTTTTATAGAGCCATTTTTTAATCATTGTTATACAGCATCCAATATATCGATTGCATTTTATGTTTTCATTTTTCCTTATATTTGTGCCAAACATATATACGGTGTGATTTGTTATTGACGTAATCAATGCACACGATTATTCCCACCTCTATCTTAATGGATAATATCATAGAGCGATGACGTCATCCAGCATGCCCAAGAACAAATAACAATAACGATAACGCAAGATCCACACAGTTTATGTAGATGTCAGTTTATAGATGAAAAGAAAAAAGATGAGTAGAGATATTAATAGATAAAAACAGATTTACGGGGAGAAAGAAGCCTAAACAACTTTAGATGTGAACAGATTTAAAACTTCTGTATAGAATGAATAGTTGCCAAGCATCGATTGCGTTTGATGTTTTCATGTAACCTTGGATACTTGGGCATCCTTGTTTATACGCCTGAGTCATCGAGCTTAATTACTAGTATTTACTTTTCAAATAATACTGTTATTCCCCTCGGATGTGCTTCCCTTCAAAGTGACTGCTGTTATCATCTAACATGACGCACAGACATATGCGCCTAGGTATGCTCGGATTCACGCAGGTGCGTCAACTAGAAGGGTAAGTTGAAGATTATAGTATCCTCCGCACATCGTATGTGTGAAAAGCCGCTCAACAAGTGAAAGATATCGTCTGTGATTTATATAATAGTTTACTTGGTCTTAGTTTAGTTAGTTCGTACATTCCGCTTTGAAATTACTGAAGGCGAAACTGTTTTAAAAAAAGGCTAAATTAGCGAAATCTGGCTTGAAAGAGGCCAATCTGGCAACTTTGGGCGAGGGTATGAGTGGGTATTTATTTGCTTCCCCACTAAAGCAAAATGTGACACAAGGGCGTTTTTAATGTGGGAGTAAAAAACCAGCTCCCCTCAAAAGAGGCACTCTGTCAATTTGCAAAAATAAAATTGCCTTAGTTTAGAAGTGTTTCCCCGCTCCATTGACTGAGGACAATTAATTTGAGTGCAGCGTTCGTGCAGACACCACACTTCAGTGACCAGTCCAGTACAAGTACCGGATGTCGGCAAGAGTATGAGTGAGTTCCCTTTGATCTAGCCTTGTTCTCGAATATCTCTATAATATTCAAACTTCATTTGTTACATAGACATCACCACTTATCAAGGCCAAGAGGTCACTCGAGGGTAAGGGTTAAAGAGTGTACTGTATAAATTGGACAATATAGTAATCGTTAACAATGACAATTCGGTAAATTTGTCAACGGTTCATCAAAAACTTGTTTATATTAGACTTTAAGACAACCATATTGTAGTGTTTCTTATGCAAGTCTGGCGAGGAGAGACCATAGATTGGAGCTCAGCCGAGCAGTTGCCATGAAAATAAGGATAAAGCAGAGACAAACTCGAAACATCTCTTCTGTGAAAAAGAGGCTGCAGGGAAGAGAAAAGGACATCCCCTTACTTAGTATGTACGTTACACTTTGAAATCTTTCTCTTTAACGGAATGGTCGTTAGTGATCGGCCATGCCACCCTTCACGAATCGTCGCCATTAACTCTGGTCCTGCGCCATTCTGAGCAACTCAGCCACGCTAATGTCCGTGATGTCCTTCACGTTTTCTGACATCCTTGTTTTTGGTCTTCCACCTTCTCTTTTGCCAGGGGCTGTACCAAAGAGCAGATCTTTTGTTGGACCGTCTATCCTTGCTACATGTCCCAAAAATCGCAATTTCGTGCCAATGTTATCTACCAGTATTCTGCATGGTCCAATCTTCTCCAGCCTCCATTCATTTGTACGTGCATTTGTACATTTGTCCACCCAGAAGCATCAATTGTCTACTTTCTTCAAGAGCCAACGCTTTGAAATAGCCAAATATAATATTTTAAGGCCAAATTCACGAGATGTGGTTTTTAAAAATGCTCATCTGGCAACCCTAGACAAATATATGAAAGTGACCACCTTTTAATGTAGCCTTCTTTTCGAATATCATTTTCTTAATATATAATCATTGTTGTAACGGTGTGAGAAAAGAATTCGTACTAATTTCGACGCGCGACGGCTATTTTTCACCAGAGGAAAAAATTAGCGAAACGTTACGTAACAAAGGAAACACACGAAAGAAACAAGGTATAAAAAGAAAAACGTCTTAAGGAGGCTGCGAAGAAGGCAGGTTCTCTCTACCATGCTAGAAAGCTACTAACGCCCGAAATTGTCCTGTACCTCTATAAGGCCACCATTCAACATGTATGGAATATTGTTGTCATATTTTTTTTATTACATTTTCACCCCAAACAAGGCACATTGCCACTTTGGTGTACGGGGCTACTATCAGGGACAACAACTACTGGTGTACTATGTAGGGATTTGGGCAGCAAGATGTTGGTTCACGTTGCACTTGAACTTCTGCATGTCAGTACAGTTGGGGAAGCAGTGACCTGGAATGGAATTCCAAAGTCTAGCGGTTCTGGGGAAGAAACTACTGGAGTAGAAAGATCTTTTACATCTAGGGATCTCTACAGTGTGGAGGTGGGATTTTGCAGCTTGTCGGGTCTGTCGAGGGTGTTCACGTCGTGGGGGCACAAGTGCTTGCAGTTCATCAGAGCATTCACCATCAAAATACTTGTAGAACAGGCAGAGGGATGCAACGTTCAGTCGATGGGACCGAGGCTGAAGCTTAGATGCCAGTTTAGGGCTTATCAGATTTGCGACTCTCTTTTGAACCTTGTCAAGGAGCGAGAGACCAGTAGCCGATGCACCAGCCCAGATGTGACAGCAATACTCCATACATGGGCGAATGGTGGCCTTATAGAAGTACAGGATACTTTCGGGTATTAGTAGTTGTCTAGCACGGTAGAGAGAGCTTACCTTCCTTGCAGCGGCCCTGGGAATGCCCTCAATGTAATTGTTCCAACTCATGTTTCCTGTGAACGTTAGGCCAAGGAGTTTGAAAGATGTACTTTCAGATAAAGAGTCGTTGGCCATTGCTATAGGTGGTAGAGAAGGTTTCTTGTAATTATTGAATGAAACTAGTTTAGTCTTGGCGGCATTGAACGTCACCATCCATTTTTGTCCCCATTCCACTACTGATTGAAGGTCATCCTCTAGTGTTTCTGCCATTTCTTTAGATATATGTTCATTTGTTTTCCTGTCATGCCTGCTATAGAGTGTGGTGTCATCAGCATATATACCCATCTCAGAGGCAATTTTGTCGGGGAGGTCATTTATGAATATCAGGAACAGTAGAGGTCCAAGGATAGATCCCTGGGGCACTCCCGCATTTATATCATATTGTTTAGATGTACGACCGTCGAGGACAACCTGGGTTTTTACTCTTATCTAAGAAGGATTTAATTATGTTAAGTATTCTACCAGTGATACCGTATGATCTAATCTTCCTGAGGAGACCCTCATGCCATACCCTGTCAAAAGCCTTAGAAATATCTAGAGCTACCGCTCTGCCATCTCCCGCTTTGTCCAGTGAATGGTATATACGTTCAGAGATGATAGTTAGGATGTCTTCTGTGGAACGAGCTTGTCTAAATCCACAATGTTGGTCAGTCAGAAGTTTAGCATCTGTAAGGTGATAGACGAGAGCATGGTTAATTATGGTCTCAAATATTTTGGCAAAAAGTGGGAGGAGGCTAATGGGGCGATAATTTAATGGGTCAGTTCTTTCGCCAGAATTCTTGAATACTGGTACCACAGAAGCAGTTTCCAACAGCCCGGAAAGCAAGATTCATTAACGCATTTGTTGTAGAGTTTGGAGAGAACTGGAGCTACTTCAGCTCAGCACATTTTTGATAGCACAGCTGGGATGAGATCGGGTCCACATGCTTTTGAAGTGTCAAGGTTTTTTATGATAGCATGCACCTGAGCAGGGGTGATTTCCAGATCGTCTAGCGTGGCGTCTGTCTGCATAGGAAATTCAGGTAGGGGGTGGTTGGAAGGGTTCAGTGTGGAGTTTGAGGCAAACCGACTGGCAAGCATGTTAGCCTTTTCGGTTGCTGAGCAAACAACCTCATGATTGTTTGTTAATGGGGGAATTGTTGATTGCCCATTATTTACTACACTGTTGTAGATTTTCCAGAAGTCACGAGTTCCTAATTTTTGTGCTTCGATGCGTTTTTTAGTGGTTTCCGTAAATTCTCTCTTAGCTGTCGCTATTTCTTTCTTAACGTTACTTCTAGCTTCTATGTACTTCTGTCTGTTTGAACTGGACTTATGTCGGTTAAATCTGCGGTATGCATGCTGCCTTTGAGCAATGGCAGTTGCGCAAGTCGAAGTAAACCATTGGGGAGAATGGGGCTTGCTATAGAATTTCCGCATGGGAACATGCGCTTCGATTGCAGTTTTGAACCATTCAGTGGTCTCGTTTGCACACTGTTCAGCAGGAAGAGAAAAAATATTTTCCCATGAGGCATCTCTGATAAGATCTCTGATGGCTTCGCAGTCAGCCTTTTTATAATATCTCGTTGTTTTGAGCACTGGCTCTTCAGTTTTGGCTCTAGAGTTTAGGGCGATTTCAACCATTATCACTGCATGATCAGCGTTCCCAAGTGGGCTGTCGGCATTCGTTATACAATGATCAGGAACTGTGGTCGGAAACAGATCTAAAAGTGATGCGTGTTGTTCTTCCTGGTCAGGTAAACGGGTTGGAAAAGTAACAATTTGAGATAGGGAGTGAGATATAGAGAAGCTATGAGTTGTGCAGTCCGCTGCATCTGTGTAAGTAGAGAATCCAAGCCAGTTTTTGTGGTGGACATTAAAGTCACCAAATACATGTACTTGGGCGCTAGTGTCGAGGGAGAGTGCCGTGTCTATGCTGTCAGAGACTTTGTCTATTATGGTGCAGTCTTGGGTCGAGGGAGAGCGGTAGAGAAAGTAAAAGTAGCTAATGTTGTGCTGCATAATTAGTCTAAAGCACATAAAGGCTTGGTCATCCGTTTCTAGGTTTGTTTCTCTAGTCAAGGGAAGGGTATTACGAATGTAAACTCCAAGTCCGTGCATGTGTCTGTCAGAGTCCTTACGGCAGAGTGGGAGATATCCAGGCATGTTAAAGTAGTTAGAGGGGATGGAGGAGTGTAGGTTAGTCTCACTTAGTGCTAAGATATCCGGGGTATTTGTTAGGAGAAATGCTTCAACATCAGCTAAATTAGTTCTAAGCCCACGGATATTTGTGAATGCAAGCCTCAAGGGAGGAGGCAAGTTGGATTTGTTTGACCCCTAAGCCTGGTTTAAGCTTATTTTTAGATTGTACTGTCATCATATTTTTAACGAGTTTCAGTTAGGTAAGGGGGAGCTGAACAGGAGTTTATGCAGAGTATCACACATGCATCACAAGTAGACCATCAGCTGACCCTCCGTCAATTAGGACTGTGGCCTCAGGAAAGCCCACCGGGGATGAGTGCAGGGTCCCTTTCCATGCGCGACATGGCACTACAAACATCCCGATATTATACAACTGTTGATGGAGCAGCCGCTCTAATCGCTACCAAAGAGTTAGGGCCTCTGTACTACTAGTCGGAAACAGCAGCCAGTAACTGTCAATCCGGTACCCTCAACCCATCAGAGGAAGATCAACTCAATCTAATTGCTCAGGCATATATGGTACTCAAGCACTCTCAAGTGCCCAGTTTTAGGGGTGGGTGTGTCGGGAGTGGGGAAAGAGTTAGGGCCTCTGTACTACTAGTCGGAAACAGCAGCCAGTAACTGTCAATCCGGTACCCTCAACCCATCAGAGGAAGATCAACTCAATCTAATTGCTCAGGCATATATGGTACTCAAGCACTCTCAAGTGCCCAGTTTTAGGGGTGGGTGTGTCGGGAGTGGGGAAACGGCGTTCATTACCCAAGACAAGAAACAAGATCTACCACTGGGTGTTTCTGTCGAATCACGGTGATAGTGTCTCTGCGCCTGACTAATAGGCAAAGAAGGAGTATGGAAGCCGGGCGATAGACAGAACCTATCTACTCCTTAAGCAATTTAGGTTTGCAAACCGGTAATTTGTTTGAGTCACCCGCTCTAGGAATGTTGTCATCCAAGAGTGAAGAGGTCTCCTTCCCCTTTGGTTTAGCTTCAGAGTTTTCCTTCTCCTAGACGGATGATCTGGAAAGATCTACTGGGTCCGTCAACACTGAGAGGGTTTGCTCCGCGCCTGGGTTCTAAATCCAGGTATTTCTGTAATCCCGCGTGGTTAGTTAATATTACTGGGTTAGTTTATAGAGGTTATATATCTGCTGAATAGTTACTCCTCAAAGTCAATTGCTATTTCATTGTTACTGGATAAAGGGGTTGAGTAGAGCTCATGCAGTGTAAGCAACTATGATTGTAAGGAGATAATGTGGTTTGAGGCTTTCCCTTTATATGTTTTTTTTAAATTTATACATGTTAGCTTTGATCTAGGATAACATTAAAGTGTGAGTAGGTGTTAAGAATTGAACTACGAGTTGTGCCCAAACTATATTTTAGATATCAGCAGGGCTTGAGATGCGAGTGCAATATAGTACGGATAAAACAGTAAGTTTTGAGTTATGTGTAATTAGGTAAATAGATATATGGGAAAGTTTTTAGAAGATACGTATAAAGTTGAAGATACAAAGTGTGTTTCTATTATTGAGGGAAGATAATTTCAGCTTTCAAGTAAGAGTCATGGACATTTAGCATAACAAGGAGTATTGGTTCAGTTTCGTATTATCGTTGCAAAGCTATCTAGGAGGAGACATAGTTATGTAATGCAGTGCGTTTTGCTTCCGAGTACATACTTTGGCTGTTAAATACCTAACTGGAATAGGAATGAACTCCAATGCATGTCTAAAAGGTAGAATTGTATAGATGTTTAGTGATGACTAAGCAGTTAGCATGTGAGCATATTTGGACTGGTGTATCTGCTACTAGTCTCTCACTCCTAGACAAGGTTCAAAAGAAGGTCGCCAACCTGATAGGTCCTGAACTGTCATCTAAGCTTCAGCCTCTGTCCCATCGACGAAATGTAGCATCCCTCTGCCTGTTCTACAAGTACTTTAACAGTGAATGCTCCGACGAACTGCAAGAGCCTTCTACTCCAGTAGTTCCTTCCTCAGAACCGCTAGACTTTGGAATTTCCTTCCGGGTTCCTGCTTCCCCAACTGTACTGACATGCAGAAGTTCAAGTGCGACATGAACCGACATCTTCCTGCCCAACTCCCACATAGTACCCATGTAGCTTATGTTCCTGATAGTAGCCCCCTACATGAAAGTGGCAATGTGCCTTGTTTGGGTGAAAATGTAATAAAAAAGAGGTGCTTGCTGATGAGATAAGATCATGCTACTCTCATGATTTGAATAAATGATTGCGTCTGAAATTTCATGCAGGTTCCCGAGTTCGAGAGAAAGATTCCCAAGTTCGACAACATACACCTGAAGAAGATCGGTGGTGACATCTACCGAAACGTTATGAGAACAGATACTGACTATAATGAATCCTGATCTCAAAAATTGCTTGTTTCAATTTACGGCATATCAACCTTTTTCATGTTATTTAATGGCAAATTCAGTCATTATGTTTCAAATTGTTTGCATCTAAAATATTTGGGTCTGTTTTTAGTTTAGTTTTTTGTTTTTTTGATTTTGCTTTACGGCATATCAATCCTTTTTGCAATATAGTTATTTTACTAAATATTTTAACGCTTTCAGTTGTTTATATTTTCAAGTGTTAATTCATGGTTTTTAATTTGTTTTTGTTTTGTTTTTTGTTTTTAGAGAAAAATTGCTGTTTTTGTTTATGGCTTTGTAGGACATGATTGCGTTTTACAAACGGCAAGGAAAAACAATAGCGTCAATATTTGGTTTATTTAAGTCTGTGATCCTATATCTTCAGACAGCCTGATCTAGTATCTGATGGAGTCTATCGCCGAAAAATTAATATGCATATTTGTTTATTTTCATAATATTTCGTTGTAATTTGGCTTATAAACGTATTTTATGCGCATTTAATTTTATAATTAAGTAATGTTTATTTTACGAATTTGAATTGAGCAATGATGCGACAAAACTTGTATCTTGTGCCAAACATAAATAATTTTTCTTCTAATGAGTCATCAAAAAAATTAAAAGTTCAAAACTCTAAGATTTGTATTAAATGCATTGATTGACAGCGGAATGATGACGAATATTATTGTAGGATGTGAAATTTAAGCATACATTCAAAAACAGTCGATTCAATAAACAACCTCTCTTCCATCATTGTACGAAATATCGTTCACGAGATGTTAGAACTAATGAAAACAAACGAGAATTGCGATTGATCACGGGAAAGTAATAATGTGATGTAATACGTTTCCCTTGGGTTGTAAGCTCTTCAACAAATAAAACAAGCGCAGGTTGCCCTTCAAGAAGATAACCATACAAGTGGTACTCAGAAAATATCAGACTCAGCATCTCACAGTCAAGTGGATCTCTCCTTAATAATAAACACCTATGGTGTTCCCTGGCAACTGAGTGACAACAGGTCTCCCCAGGTTTCCAGTATTCCCCACCACTTTCAATAACATTTGCAAATGATTTTGTATTATCACAACAGCCGCTTACCATTGATTACTCTCTAGTAGCGGCCATTGGTCTTCACTGGAATTTGAGTGGCAATAAGCCTACCTAAGTTCCCAGTTCTCTTCGCACTTGAGCGATGGGGGTCTGGTCAGTGCTCTCTCTCTATCTCTATCTCTCTCTCTCTCTCTCCTTAGTATTTCCTTCCTCCTTGACTACTCAATTTCTTTGGGGGGACGGTGGTGTGGTAATGAGGGATAGGGTGGCGTTATAATTATTATTATTATTATTATTATTATTATTATTATTATTATTATTATTATTATTATTATTTACTCATTAGGAGTAGCCACACATGCCATAATCAAAGATTTCTCTTTGAGAACAACTTGTGGCGTTCTCTGGAATCTGAGTGAGAAAAGGCTCCCCAGATTTCCAGCACTCCCCACCATTCGATAACTTTTGCAAATGAAATTGCGTTATCGCAACGGCCGCTTAATATTGATTTTTCATTGGCGGCGACCATTGGTTTTCACTGGAATTTAGATAGCAATAGGCCCCCCAAGATCCCTCTTTGCGGTCATTCAGTGGAGGTCTGGCTAGTACTATTTCTCCTCGGTTTTTCCATCCTCCTTGACGACCATCCTCTCTTATTTGGCGCCAGTTTGTGGTGACACACAATATTATTATTATTATCATTATTATTATTATTATCATTATTATTATTATTATTATTATTATTACTATTATTATCATTATTATTATTTTGTTGAATAGTATTCCGGGCAACGCTGGAATTGTTGCTGATAGTGCATACACACAAATATTGTTGACAAATCTTCAAACCAATAAATGTCATCAAAATTCATAACAATTTAAAGAAGTGTGCAGAAACTTTGAAATCAACATTCTTCAATTGACAAGTTTTGAAAACAGTCATATTAAAATTTCGCCTTGGACGAATTTAATAAGAGCCAGTGGAATGCGGCATGGAAAAATTATATTCCCATCTAAAGTTTTTGTAAATAAAAACAAATGCCAAACAAGGAAAAAGTCAGTAAGAGAGAAATGGGCATCAAGACGACCAGTTGCCATTTTGTGTCACCCACAACAATCCACCACGCCCATCTCTCTCTCTCTATCTATCTATCTATTTATCTATCTCTATCTATCTATTTATCTATCTATTTATCTCTATCTATCTATCTATCTCTCCATAGTACATTGAGAAAGAATTGAATAGAAAATAAATTGTCATTCCTTTTTAAATTGTCTGTCCGGTAACAATTTCTTTAAGATCAGAGAAACCAATTTCAAATGTTGCATAAATTGGTTCAATTCCTCCCCAGGTTGTTATAAGCTTTAAGTTTTTAAATAATTTCCGCTTATTATAGATTTCAAATATCATTGTTTAATTTCGATACAAATAAGCAAAAGATTTGTGCATAAATGTTATAGCAAAACGTATTTCTTGAAAAGAAAAAATAACTAATCGTTATCCTTGTATTCACACAAATATTGATTTCATGGCGCTCAGAGGTGAACATGGTTTCTCGTGATTGTAGTGCTTCCAATTCCGAGACAGCCATTGTCTATCGAAGGCGAAGAACGATAGATATTCAACATTACTAAAAATAAAAAAAAATCTATGGAACAATAATTATTTCCAGTAACAAATATAAATGAAGCGTCTCTCTTTCGACGGAATTATCGGTTTTTAGAAAATAATGCATGGATTTTAACTAAGCCTGACTTATGGACGATAAAGTTATCTCATATTTTGGATTTGGGGTTTAATATTGTAAAAATAGTGTGGGAGCTAATACGTTACATTTGCATGACAATCGCTTGAGAAAAGGGTCACATCCGAAAATATCGTAAGAACACGTGATCTCGTCTCAGCTCTCGTGAGGTTGAAGAGTCACATTAAATTTCTACCTCGTTTTGCTCTCTTTCCATAAGCGAATAACACCTCGATGACGTCGGAAACGGTTTTGCTACGAACTTCTTTGTGTTGAGTGTGTGTGTGTGTGTGTGTGTGTGTGTGTGTTACGGTACTTTTTTACATAGGAGCTAACACTTATCAATGCCCAGAGGCCACTCGAGGATAAAGGTTAAAGAGTGTACATTAGTAAATGGGACAATATCATAGTAATCTTTATTAGTGTAAATTTGGTAAATTTGATAACTTAAGGGGACGGCTAATCAAAAACTTGTTTACGTTGGACTTGAAGACGACCATGTTGCAGTCAGCTGGAAAGCAGGCAAAGGGGAGACAGTTCCACAGGCGTGCAGGTCTAAGAAAGAAGCTTTGTTAATGAAATCTGCGTTTAGGTTTAGCCACTGATAAAGAGTGGGGGAAATTGTTGATAGTGTTTACAGCTAGACGAGTGTTTCTCGTAAAAGTTTGGCGAGATGGTACTATAGATTAAAGCTCATGCGAGCACTTGCCATTAAAATAAGGATAAAGCAGAGACAGACTCGAGACGTCTCTTCTGTGAAAAAGAGGTTGCAGGGAAGAGTGAAAATGTGTGTGTGTGTGTGTGTGTGTGTGTGTGTGTGCATTTCCCTACACAAACTACTCTATCAATTTTCGGTCTACAGACTCGAGATTTGACATAAAGGGTATTGAGGTTTGGGAAAATCTTTTTGATCGGTTTTCGGCCAGAAATTTGGCTGTTAAGGCATCAAAATTCAACGATCCGACCTTTGAAAACTTTACCAAACTCCTCATCCAATCTTAGGTCTAAACACTTGAAATTTTAGATATGGGTTCTTTGGACATGGATCTAACTTAATAATTTGGTTTGTGCTTAAAACAATAAATGCTAAGGGCCCAAAACTGTGGTCAAAGTTTTTTTAAAAAATTGACCTCTTCCAAATTACTCCGACAATTTTTGGTCTAAATATTTGAAATTTTACATAAAGCGTATTCAGATATAGGGCAAACATTTAACTGGTTTTGGGCAAAGAATTTGGCTGCCAAGGGGTCAAAGTTTAAAAGATTTTACATTTGCGGTCTATAGCAAACTATTTAGCTAATTTTGGGTCCAAACATTTGAAATTTTACAAAAAGGGTACTCAGACATGCAGCAAGCTTTTTAATCAGTTTTGGGGCGAAAGTCTTGCTGCGAACAGGTCAAGGTTGAAAGAGTATATCTTTGCAGACTCTACCAAACTCCTGCGCTAACTTTTTGGTCTAAACATTTGAAATTTTGTATGTAGGTTACCTGCACATGGGTTAAACATTTTAATCTGATTGGACCCGAAAACAATAAATGTTAAGGGGTCAAAATTGGGGTCAAAATCTTAAAAAATCACCTCTGCTTCTACCAACTTTTCTCTATGGTTGTTAAGGAAGTCTATTATATCGAAAGGCATTACCGTACATATGCATACTTTTTAATATATACATACGTACATAAAATTATGAACAGTACATAGGGCCCGAGCAAAGCCAGGCGGAACTGCTAGTATAATAATAAATACGAACTCTGCATTAATCAAAATATCATATTTAAGCGTATTTTACGACCAGGCAATGCCGGGTGCTCTTCTTATATATATATATATATATATATATATATATATATATATATATATATATATATATATATATATATATATATAGTTTAATACCCTTGAAAATTATACTCATCCACATTAAATGGGCCTTGTTATTATAAGCAATTCCCCGTAAAAAGATCCATTATCGTTTCGTATTAAAAGTAGGCAGAAGAAGATCGATTTTCATTTATTTTTCATGAAAAGCCGCATTATTTGTAAAATCGAAACTAATAAATATATGCGCGCTCATCTTATATAAATGCAGTGATCAGCTCAGATGGCGTTTGATCTGCTCGTATAAGTTTAGCTAGGGCATTGGATAGTACCATACACGCAATGCTAGAACAAATCGACGCGGTGGGCGTTGACTGCAGGGTTGGAAAGCGACAAGGTGAAACTTCCATTTTCTTTTCGGAAAGATATATTCGGCTGGTTTCGGATGCTTGCTCTGGTTTCGACCAGTAATTTGATCGGGTCCACAATTGGATCGGCGTCTGTGAATCGAGACGTAGACATTTATATAAAATAAATATTTTTCTTGTATGAAGAGATTTATTTTAAGGAATTTTTGGGATTTGGGCCCTTTCATTGACGCATCAGTCATTCTCCTACCGACCCCGCTCCGTCTCTCTCTCTCTCTCTCTCTCTCTCTCTCTCTATATATATATATATATATATATATATATATATATATATATATATATATATATATATATATATATATATAAATTGTCTATAGTTCTGGGATGAGGTGATTTCATTATGTATTAATGCGGGTACTGGTCTCGCGCTTTATGGTTTTTTAAAACAGAGGTTTGCTTCTCCTAGAAAGGTTGCTTCGCCACGGCTTACGGGAGCCCTCTCCACCCCAACACACACATATATACAAACACAAACACACATGGTGCTAGTTGGCCGTTGACCCCGAAAAGGGGTTCATTCGTCCTTTGGAAGGTCTTGTTTTTAATCCTTCAGGTAGACTAGTCACCCTCCTCACCAAACAAGTCTGGTGGGGGAACCAGTTTAGTCGCCGGTGATCCGATCATGAGGCAGGTAGTACTGGGTTACATGGTATCAGTAGCATATGACATGACCTGACATAATACATAATACATACATACATATATACATACATATATACATACATACATTTAAACAGACACGTGAGATTTATATAATGAAATATTATTCTTCTCTTTCCTCTCATTTCTCATCCTTTTCATCCCCCTGGTCTATATTGCTTTCCTCCTCCAACTTTCTGCTATCTCTTCTTTCTTCTCTTCTCTCTTATTTTTTCTTCCTTGTTCTTCTATTCCTTTATTTTTTTATATTTATCCCTATCCATATTCTCTTTTTCTTCATCCATTTTGTTTTTTTCTCTCTCCTCATTCTCCTTCTCCTCCTTCCCTATCCTTTTGATGCCTCCTCCTTCACCCTGTTTATTCTTCCTATTCATCCTATTTCGTCATCGTTATTAATTGAATGCCAATAAATTAGGCAAACCCGTTTATTCTATAACTCATCCGAAAATCAGCATTTTTTTTTATATTTTTACTCCACCTAAAAAAACAATAGTTGCTCTCGATTGTTATCTTGTCACATTGTATGACGTCATCAAAATATTATTACGTTATGTATTAAAACCGATGAAGTAACTAAAAATAGTAGACGTCGTCATCCATTTTATGAGGTCAGATATCTAAGCCTAACCCAAATCTTAACCCTAACCCTAACCTTAACCCTAACCCTAACCCTAATCTTAACCCTAACCCTAACCCTAACCCTTACCCTAACCTTAACCCTAACCCGACTGGCCTACTTTCCAGCTGACTACAACATGTTTGTCTTCAAATCCAATGTAAACACGTTCTTGCTTAAATAATCTAATTCTACCCAATATCCACCATTAATGATCTCGAGTGGTTTTTTGGCCTTGATAAGTGGTGATTCTCTTGTAAAATATATAATAATATGTGTAGCGAGCAATAATTTTGACAACAGGGGCATCTAGTGACAAATGTAAAAACAGCAAAATAATTATCAAATTTACTAAAAGATCATTTAAATAACATTTATGAGCCTGACACAGGCACCTGGGTGAAAAAAAACAAACAAACGTAATCGATTGTCAAAAACGAAGATGAGTTAAAAGTATGATGTTTGAAAGGTCATTTTCAACAATGGCCGAATAAAACGTAATTGGGATGTGGATGAAGTCACAATACCGTCCCAAAGAGATATTTCAGGTGGTCAATAACGGTCATATAATAACGTAAAAAGATATCGTGTTTGGTTAACGATTTCGACCCGAGAAGAATAAACCCGTCCAATTTCCATGCGTGCATTTGCTTCTTAACATCCATCACAGTCACGAAGAATAAAGAGATATTGTTATAAAATAAAATACGATTGAAAGCCAAATAACAACGTAATATTAGGAAAATAAACGAATATTTTACTTGTTTGAAATTTATAACATAAATATATTTCAGAGTTATACTCTATCTTCAGCACATGCGGATTTTATTTTATCCAAATTAAATCCACGTTTCTGTATGGAACTCACACCCTTAACGTTAATCTCGTGTTGCCTACACACTGTTCCAATATTTCAAAATACAACCGCTCAGATACAACGCGCAGATCTTTACAAAAAGACATTTTTTCTCCAACTTTACAACATGGAAAGAAAGAAGAAAAGAAAAAAAGAAAGAAAACAACATACTGAATCTTTGAAATATATTTATGTTATAAATTTCAAACAAGTAAAATATTTGTTTATTTTTCTAATATTACGTTATGATTTGGCTTTCAAATGCACTTGATGCGTATTTTATTTTATTCAAATTAAATGAACCTGTCTATATGTAATTCACACCCTTGACAATATATTATTATATTTTCAAACGTCAGTGTGTTGTAATTCTTTTAAACAGAGCAGAAATATAACAATAAGAATGAAGGAGGTGCAGCGACTCGCCACAGACAGTAGAGAGGCTGGACAAGGAACATTTCAGTTGCGTGTACAGCTGTTGTCTATACCGACGCAATTTCCGTGCATAAAACTAAAAACTTGTCCTGTTTCGCCGACATAGCTGGAAGCACTTCACGTGACAAAGATGTTGATTTCCTCACCCAATCGGATTACGAAGAAAGCGAATTTCAAAAATATTTTTTCCGACAGCTTTCGTTGGAACCGGTTTGAAACCTATAAAAAGGGGTATTTCGCACCACAACCAATCTGTCGCATTCGAAGTTAGCATGCTATAAACAACTTCAGTGACTCCGTCGGATCCGACGTTAAACAACAAACACTGTTTCGCACGTGTCACGCATCTCAATTTCTCTCTCTATCTCTATCTCTCCCTCTCTCTCTCTCTCTCTCTCTCTCTCTCTCTCTCTCTTTACTTTGCTTTACGCATTTAATTCAAAACCTATCAGAATAAATACAAATATATATATATATATATATATATATATATATAGAGAGAGAGAGAGAGAGAGAGAGAGAGAGAGATAATCCTAGCGACCATACAAGAAGTTACAAACATTAACTTTATTGCCAAAATATTTCTTTCCTGGACATTTTACATTCTTACGGATTTTATCACCTTCTTGATTCTCGTGCTGATCAACACACGCGCATATAAAAATACGTCAACACAAATAACATGATTCGTGAGTTCTTTCTATTGTTAAATAAAAGTCATATATTGAACTTTTGAAATCGTCTTCGCCTTAATGTTGTTTCTGACAACCTTTTTATTTTTATTGAATTAGTTTGGAATTATTTTGTAGATGAGTAAATGTGATAATTTTTATTTAATTATTTGAACAATTATTAGAAGATGAGGATGATAGTCCAAATAATTCAATAAAAATTATACTTTTTGTTTTTATGTATTGTTAGGGGGTGGTAAACATTTTTCCTGTGTTTACATCGCGACTGTGATACCAGGCATCAGTTAATGTCGACCAACCCCCCTGCAGAGGAAAGCGTCTCTTTATCTAGATGAACGTCTAGACATTGTGGATTTTGTATACAATCAAAAATTCTTTTAATCTTATTAAGTGGTTTATGATCTTGTGTGTCTTAGAGCACATACAATTACGTTATCCTTGCCATGTGGGGATAACCGTACACAGTGGATAATGTCACTAATTGATCACATCATCATTTAAAACAAAGTAGTGAGTGAAAACTGTTAACATTGGATAACGTCATCATTGGATGCCGTCATCATTGGATGACGTCATCCATCTGCCCATTGGACGAGGAAGGGGAGAGATCCTCGTGGGGATTTATTTAGACGAATTGCCCAGACACTAGGGCCTAGATATTCTATAAAATCTCACAGTCGTTTAACATGAATTTAAAGTTTCCGGAGATTCAAGTAAAACAGGAAAGTGTCTTTCTATATGTGAAGGCTCTCGTAGAACTTTATATGGCAATCGTTTAAGGATGGTCCAGGTGTTCCATCACAGGAACGCCTCTTTTGACTGCGCTTCTTCTCCTCAGTGACAACCAAACATTTACTTTAAAAGTGTTTGTTCTCTCGGTCACGATACAGGTGGCTCTTTCCTTGGCGTACAACTCCCGCAAATTGGAGTCGACAACGTACTTTTGAAGTTAGCGCTTTAGAAATGTGTAACGCATTTTCTGGGCTTTTACTGCAGGTTGCTTTTCTAGATTGTCAATAAAAAAATCTGCTTCAGCAGTTGGGTGTCCGGTATTCTGAAAACGAGACAACTCTATCTCTGGTTTACTTTCGATGACGATAGTACTCTCGGCCTCCTGGAAAATATTAATGCTGGTGCGGTTGTCCGACAAGTGGATGCGCAAAATTCTCCTAAGAAAACGTTAATGGAACTTCTCCATAGCCATTGTGTGGCGATGATACATCATCCAAGTCTCTGAGGCATATGGGAACAATTCTGAAGTTGTGACCTGCATCTTTATAAAAAGATTATTTTCGCTTCTATCGATCTCTCTATCTTTTTTTTTATTCCTTTTTTGTCGCCCAAAACAAGGCACAGTGCCACTAAGTCGTAAGAGGCTACTATATAGGGCAGATTTGCAAAGACTATTTTGTAGGTAGTTGGGCAGCTAGATGTCTGTTCACATTATATCTGAACTTCTGCATTTCAGTACAGTCAGGAATCAGGGTCTTTGTAGTGTATTTTAAAGTCTAGCTGTTCAAGGGAAACGCTATTCGAGTAGAAAGCTCTACGGCATCTAGGAATCTCAACAGAGAAGGGGGTGAAATTTAATTGCTTGTCTGGTTTGTCGGGGGTATTTACCTCGAGTGGGTACTAATGCTTTAAGTTTGTCCGAGTACTTACCATTAAAATACTTGTAAAACAAGGATAGGTATGCCAAGTTCCAGCGATGGTACAGATGTTGGAGTTTGGTCGACAGCGTTGGAGCTACTAGGTTGGCGACACTTTTCTAACCCCTATCTAGGAGCGAGAAACTATTGACCGATGTACTAGCTCCAATATGGCAACACTACTCCATGCATGGGCAAACTGTGGCCTTGTAGAGATACAGAATACTCTCAGGTGGGAATAGCCTTTTAGCACGGTAGAGAGAGCCCACCTTCCTCGCAACAGTCTTGGCAATTTCATGCAATGTATTTGTTCCAATTCATGTTGTCTGTGAATGTTAAGCCTAAGAGTTTGATGAAGGTAGTGTATCATTAGCCATGGCAATCAGTGGCTGAGAAAATTTTTTATAATTATTTAAGGAAATAAGCTGTCATAATTATTCAGTTTGAAAGAACATTTTATTTGTATAATATTAGACTCCGTCCGTCTCGTGGTTTCTTACGCATAAGCTTGTAATCTATATTATAAATCTCACCTGTCTGTAAGCTTGTAATCTATATTATCTATATTATAAATCTCACCTGTCTGTTTAACTTTATGTATGTATGTATGTATGTATGTATGTATGTATGTATGTATGTATGTATGTATGCCTAAAACGTTCCGACGGACGCGTCGGAACGTGACGAAATCGGTATCGTTTTAAACCTCGAACCTTCGGACGACAAATATCGAAGAATTAGCCAAAAACATTAATTCCTTCACCCGAACGGGGCAGTTTTCTACAAGGAGGGGTCGCCTTTTTCGCCGATATTTTCGAAAGTCATCCCCTCTTTTCGATTGACTAGCCTTAATTTAAACCTTCGCCACTTCCGGTTTGGCTGTGGGCACAACGGCAACGACGGCACGTTTTTTTTTCACATTCTCTTCCTTCCTCCTTCGCGGTACGGATTCGAACCTGCCTGCCTGCCTACTACCACAATTTTTTTTTTTGGTCAACAGACACCTCCAAAACCCAGGCAACGCCAGGCACCCAGGCTAGTTCATTTTAAGGTGCGCTCATTCATCTCCGTAAAAGACATTTAATGAAGTAATAAAGGTAAGTAGGTGAATAAGGACACAGCCTGGTTTCCTGGATGTATCAACTTCGAATCCAATCGCTTCTATAGAACAAGATTTATTAATCGAATTTGGCAACTTTCAAGTGAGTCACCTAAACTACCTGATTCTAAAAAGAAACAAGAAAACTAATCCGAAAATCCGAATTATGTTGATAAATTTAAGTTGTATCAAACTAATTCGTACAGATTGACTTAAATAAACCAATGCAATGAATATGGGTTATCGCCTCAAAAAATATGCAGAGCTTGTTCACATGAGGTTTTATCAGCGTGAGTCAACATTCCTACAACAAGTGCATTGCAGCCGAAGGAGATTACTTCGAAAGGGACTAGAGTTTCATGTGTGTACTATCAATAAAAGTGCCCATACAAAAAAAAGTCTGTAAATTATTGAATGCGCCTCGTACAGGTTTAATCTAATTGTATTTGTTGGAAGAAATAGAGATATGTTTAAATACTAATGCGCTACCACTTAGCAAAGCTAAAGGCAACTCATGAATAAGGTTAAATGCGTTTGTCAGTTTGCCGAAAACGAATATTATGAGAGGATTGGAAACGGGTTAGATACGTTGTTGCAATATTTTTTTTATCTATAATGGGGATATGTTGCCTCACAGTTGGGAGATTCTATTTATAAACGCTGCTGCAAGGAACTGACGAATCAAATTAATTCACGTTCTGCTACCAACCAATCAGAAACCAAAATTGCTCCATAAAAATTGAATATTTTCTTTAGCAACATTGCATATGTTTTCTTCGTGTCAACACGGGAAAAATCTTTTGTTCTGCGGCTACAAAAATTATAAAGTCATAAACCTGAACAAAAGAACCGTCTACTGAGAACAGTCAACTCCAGGACTTGAATACAACAACTAACCATTGGAAACTGTTCTGAAACTAAACATGGCTTCCAACTCAAGATACGTAGAATTTTATTTCACAGTTAAACATAAAACTTTTATTATTATTTTTGAGGGGTATCATTGAATATTTTATTGTTTTATAAATATTTTAGTACTTCGGGCAAATAGGAGAGGACCTAACTCCAAGTCAACAGCAAATGGTGTTCGGTTTAATTAAGACCCTGATATTAAACTTCATCCGTAATTTAACTTCAGGCGAGATTTTCAGTTTCCAAAGCTTTTTATTTATTAAATTGTCCGTGGAAACACAAAGTAATTTACAAAGCTCCCTCAGTGTTAAGAATGGTTTTCTAAATACGTTATTCTTTCATCCCAGTCGGTAACCTGCAGAAGATTATTTATAAGACCATTCTTAACATGGGGTGGGGAGCTTTGTTAACCATTCTGTGCCTACACCTGATAATTTAATGAATTACTTAATAAAAACCAGTACAAACCTTTGAAACTAGAAAGGGGAGGCGACTCAAAACAAGTAGTCTTGAACACCAGGAACTAAATCTGACTGAACACCGTTTGCTGCTGTTTGAGTCGGCTACTCTTCTGGTTGACGCAATTTGTAATAAGCTAATGTTTTCATCGAGATATTGTCACTTCTAATAATATGCATATGTTGCTACCGCAAGATAATCTACTATGTCTTACCGAGAAAGTGATATCGTTCGTCTGTCTTGCGTCCAGCCGTCGCCATGGAGACTGGCGTGACGCGACTGCCTAAGAATGATGAACCCTCGAAAATAGTGACAAGGCACGAAATATCAGGTGTGAATTTAACAACCATTCTGAAAGCTAAACTGCATCGAGACTTGCCAGCACGGAGTAGTTCTTAACGAACAGAGCTGGCGTCTACTGCGAAGTCTTCAAATCCGAATGCATTGGATGGCATCGATTTCGTTCGGTTGGACATAATGTTGAAGAATTCTTTCCTGTCTTTCTTAGGATTCGATTTCGCAGAATATAAAAGAATCAATATGAGCAGTTTCTGCCTCGACCAAAGAAGCGTGTATAGTTTAAGCATGGGCAAAATATTACTTTTACGAAGGCTATGTAGAATAATATATGAATATTTTTCAATTAAGTTGTTTTATTTTAAAAGCGTTAATCCACATTATAGCCAAGCTTTACGTCCTTCAGTCAAGTTCATTCTGTCTGTCTATCATCTGTCTTTTATCTTCTTTCTTTCTTATATCTATCTCTTGTACCAAAACTAATAAAAATATTCTTTCTAGTCACTTTGATGAAGTGTTTCTTAAATTTTATAGTTATGACCTTTGAATAAATTTTAAAACTATGATAAAGTTTTTGTTAAATTCCATAGTTATGACCTTTGAATAAAGTTTGAAACTATGATAAAGTTTTTGTTAAATTCTATAGTTATGACCTTTGAATAAAGTTTGAAACTATGATAAAGTGTTTGTTAAATTCTATAGTTATGACCTTTGAATAAAGTTCGAAACTATGATAAAGTGTTTGTTAAATTCCATAGTTATGACCTTTGAATAAAGTTTGAAACTATGATAAAGTTTTTGTTAAATTCTATAGTTATGAGCTTTGAATAAAGTTTGAAACTATGATAAAGTGTTTGTTAAATTCTATAGTTATGACCTTTGAATAAAGTTTGAAACTATGATAAAGTGTTTGTTAAATTCCATAGTTATGACCTTTGAATAAAGTTTGAAACTATGATAAAGTGTTTGTTAAATTCCATAGTTATGACCTTTGAATAAAGTTCGAAACTATGATAAAGTTTTTGTTAAATTCTATAGTTATGGCCTTTGAATAAAGTTTGAAACTATGATAAAGTTTTTGTTAAATTCCATAGTTATGACCTTTGAATAAAGTTTGAAACTATGATAAAGTGTTTGTTAAATTCCATAGTTATGACCTTTGAATAAAGTTTTGAAACTATGATAAAGTTTTTGTTAAATTCTATAGTTTTTGTTAAATTCTATAGTTATGACCTTTTAATAAAGTTTGAAACTATGATAAAGTGTTTGTTAAATTCCATCGTTATGACCTTTGAATAAAGTTCGAAACTATGATAAAGTTTTTGTTAAATTCTATAGTTATGACCTTTGAATAAAGTTCGAAACTATGATAAAGTTTTTGTTAAATTCTATAGTTATGACCTTTGAATAAAGTTTGAAACTATGATAAAGTTTTTGTTAAATTCTATAGTTATGACCTTTGAATAAAGTTCGAAACTATGATAAAGTTTTTGTTAAATTCTATAGTTTTTGTTAAATTCTATAGTTATGACCTTTGAATAAAGTTTGAAACTATGATAAAGTTTTTGTTAAATTCTATAGTTATGACCTTTGAATAAAGTTTGAAACTATGATAAAGTTTTTGTTAAATTCTATATTATGCCCTTTGAATCTAAAACCTTTATCGCAGATGCCACAATATCATTGATATGGAAAAATCAAAGGTAAAATTATGTTTATAAATACTAATCGCGACTAAAACCAAAATACATTGTAGTCCACATTGCACTGTAGAGAACCTAATGTTTATTTTATAAAATTATTTTATATATATAATAGCTGTAATTAATGTGTAAAATGCAAAAATCAATTGCGCTCTAAACAAAGACATTCAGTTTGAACGTGCTCCTGTCATATCAAGAACCTACTGGTTGTTTTATATGCCTTGCCTTTCTTCTTGTGCGGTTTTAATGGCTTAAATTGCTGTTTAAATTGCAAATGTCACATATCATGAGTTAATCGTGCTTCTAAACAGACATATTCATTTCGAACGCGCCCCAGCCGAGCATTTCAGCTGGTTTGTTAATAAATCTTCTTAAATGCACTTACGATGTTAAACTGTACAAGGTGTAAACTTTGGTTAAAATTACGATAAAAATTTCGATAATCGAAATAATCCGATGAAAGAAGTAAGATGCGATTTTGAACAAAGTTAACGCCTTACACATCCTAACATCACAAATGCATTTTAGAAGTTTTATTACCACACAAGCAGTAGGGCTAAATATATAAAATCAACAGTAGTTACTTTGATATACCAGAGAGGCGTTCGAAATGAATGTTTCTGCTTAAAGTACAACTTTTCTTTTGCAAGGTGGTCACCACTTATCAAGGCCCGGAAGCCACTTAGGGATAAGGGTAATTGCAAACTGAAGTATGGTACTTGACTTTTGCATTTTAAACATTAATCCATGCCATTATATATAAAATATTTCTATAAAATCAACAGTAGGTTCTCTACAGTGCAATGTAGACTACAATGTTTTATAAACAAAGTCACTGCGGGAAGGTATGTGAAGCTTCCACCTGGTGCACCGCCATGGATGACCTGCTAGAGCAGGCAATCAATCGATTTGATTGAAAAAAATGTTCGATTTCATGGATTTCGATGACAATAATAAATTATAGGAGTGTGAAACCTTCTTTGAGCATCATTCAATCCCGGGCAACATCGGGTCACCCTGTTAGTTACATATAAATTTGATAGAGATGTATAGATAGATACGGGTATAGTATATTACATAGATGAAAAGGTGATGGTTAAACAGAGAAGCGTATATAAAATATATAGTTTGTATCAATATGATTCGAACTCAGTTAATCAATATGATTTTTATATCAACATGCATACATGTTTCATTTTCATCAAAAAACCATCAACAGAGTTGAATATTTATCTTACTTTTAGGGCAAAAAAGATGTGACTGAAAGATTAGAAATGGGATTTGCAGAATTAAATTATTCTGAGTTTAAGCTAAAAAGAAAATTTACAAAATACTGTTAGAAACCCACCCATATATGTTACCGTGACATAGGCTGACATATATTGAGGAGTTTCTAACAGTATTTTTTATATTTTTTATGTTTAAACTCATTTTCATAAACTTAACGTATTCAAGAGAGACTTCGCCGGCATTTATCTTTTTTTTTAATATATCGATAAACACTATATGATTTTGGAACCAAATATACATTTTACATTAAATAAAAACACTAAAAAATTAGCAAGTTAGGTAGAAAAGTAACTTATCTTGCCTTTCATAATATTTATTTGTTACATATTTGTTTTTTGACAACTTTTTCGAATCTATGTGTTCAGTAAAGCAAATCCACTATTTCTTGTGCCAGCTGATATTTTTTACAAAATTCTGTCGACTTTAAAGGAATGTGTACTGCTGCAACCATTCGTTTAAATGGGCTTATTTATTGGATTATTTATTGGCAGCTGAAAATGACATACGCTTTTCCCAATCCGTAGATAATTTCCCCACATTACAGCTCACATCTTTGATCCGACGCCATATTGCCTTCAGCTAATGCCACAAGCAGAAGACGTTAGCAAATTTAAATTGAAGAAAAGGAGGTAAAAGCGTACATTTATCTGATTTGATCAAATTCCAAGCAATTGTTTTATGTTTATTGTGATTTTAATTAAAATAAAAAGAAGTATATTTTTCTATATATATATATATATATATATATATATATATATATATATATAAACGTGAGAATGTCTGTGTGTGTGAGGACAGTTCTCAACTTACATACTGAACGAATTTTTCATGCATAGACTTGAAATTTGGTATATAGAGTATTCAGACATGTTGTAAAATTTTTAATCGGTTTTCATCCGAAAAAAGGGCTGCTAAGGGATTAAAGTTGATAAATTTGTACGTGATGACGTCGAATTTATATCTGTTTAACAACTGTTTTATAACTGCTGTATGAGTGAATCATTCACATTATGTAAAAAATAAGTAGGTTTGAAAACACTTATTAAATATCGCTGGCCTAATTGTTATCGTACTTGATTCATAGTCTTTAGGTTTTTGTGTCGATCTCAGCTCAAGTTTTGTTTTATTTACAAAAAGTGGACTGTTTAGAAAAAAATAATAATACTAGCATGTACATTTTACTGTTATTTTCCGTTATTTTTGCTTGATTTTTTAAGGAGTTTAACGTTACGTTAAATACCGGGCAACGCCGGGTACATCTTCTAGTCTGTTATAAATATATATATACATATATATTATATACTATAAATACATATGCATATACGTTATGGTTATACGAGAGATATTCCAAAAGTAATTTATTTATTCCGCCTGAATGGATCAGAGGGTATTACAAATTGCAAAATTGCGGTAAAAAACTGAATTTCAGTTAGCTATGTTAATTCTAGTTCTTAAAATTTCAATTCACTTTCAAATGTGTTCATGCAGAAATCTGACGGTGATCGATAATTTGAATCATTTTGATCATTTGAACTCTGTGCTTAAATGTAAACGCAGATTCTATGAGCAAAGTTTCTTTCCCAGAACTGCCCTTTTTTGGAACATTGCCCCGCTGGCATGCTTCCCGGTTAAATACAAAAGGATAGCTTTCAAATCAAATGTAAAAAAGTTCCTGCTAAGGCGTTGTCATAAATAATCAAAGTCTACCCAATTTGCACTGTACGTGATTATTACACCACCACCTTTTTTTTTCCAGTGCTCACCATTAATCAAGGCCCGGAAGCCACTCAGGGATAAGGGTTATTGCAAGTACACTACGTTAGTGTGGAGATTATATGAAGTGTTTACTTAAGGGGGCGGTTCATTAGGAATTTGTAAACATTGGACTTGAAGACATCCAAGTTGTAGTTAGGTGGGAAGCAGGCAGACGGATCAGAGTTCCACAGACGTGCAGTTCTAAGAAAGAAGCTTTGTTCATGGAATCCGCGTTTTGATTTAGGCACAGATAAAGAGTGGGGGAAATTTTTAACAGTGGATTCAGTTAGACGGGTGTTTTTCGTGAAAGATTGGCGAGGGGGGACCAGAGATTGGAGTTTAGACGAGCACCTACCATGGAAATAACGATAAAACAAGGATAGGCTCGCAACGTCTCTTCTGTGGGAGAGAGGTTGCAGGGTAGAGAAAAGGGCATCCCCCACTAAGCCACGAAGTCTATTTTGAACTCTGTCAAGGCAGGATAGGCTGTTTTTATAAACTCCTGCCCAGATATGGCAGCAGTATTCCATCCTTGGACGTACTTGGCTTTTATATAGATAGAGAATTGCATCAGTAGTGAGATATTTTCTGGAGCGGTAGAAGGATCACACCATCTTTCCAGCGACCTTGGCAACAGACTTGATGTACGTGTTCCATTTCAGATCAGGAGTGAAGGTCAAACCCAGAAGTTTGTCAAAACACGGGGCCTCTCCCAGACGAGAGCCATCCATTTCAATTGATGGCAGATGGGGATCAGAGCGTTGATGATGTAAAGATAGGAGTTTGGTTTTGGATGCATTAAAGGTAACCAGCCACGTCTTCCCGCACTGAACCACGCGCTCGAGATCAGAGGAGAGAGAATCAGAGAGAGATTTGTCATTTACAGCCTTTGATGTGTAGCCGTAGATGGTCGTGTCAGCAGCACAGATGTCAACTAATGATTTAAGTATGTGTTTAGGGAGGTCATTGATGTAGATCAGGAAGAGAGTTGGTCCCAGGATTGACCCCTGAGGTACTCCAGCATTAATACTGCAGGCCTCCAATTTTTGTCCATCGACCACTACTCTTATGAGCCTATCGGAGAGAAATGATTTAATGATTGAGAAAACATTTCCAGTTATACCGTAGCTGGAAATCTTGTGAAGTAGACCCTTATGCCATACCTTGCCGAAGGCTTCTGATATGTCAAGAGCAATTGCTCTAGAAAGAAAGCCTTTGTCAAGAGATTCACTAATCCTGTGAGATATAACCGTCAGCACATCTGCGGTAGATCTTGCAGAGCGGAAACCATATTGTGTGTCACTAGGAAGGTTGTTTCTGCTGAGGTGGTTGACTATTTCTCTATTTAATATGGATTCCAGCAACTTACTCATGATACACAGGAGACTTATTGGTCTGCACTGAGAGGGAGATGACTTATCACCTTAATTCTTAAATACAGGGCAAACTGATGAGGTCTTCCAAGGGGTCGGAAAGCACTTCTCCTTAAGGCAGCGCTTAAATAGTTTCGTAAGTATGGGAGCGATTTCTGGTTGAAGCTTTTTTAACACTATAATTGGGATGCCATCAGGGCCAGTTGCTTTACTGGAATCTAGGTTTTTTATTAGCTTGGCGACCTCATGCACGGATATTTGTATGTTACCTAGCGTGTTCTGTGTTATAGGAGGAAATATGGGGAGTTGATGGCCTTCGTCGCATAGGGTAGAATTAGCTGCAACGTTCTTTGCAAATAGTTTGGCCTTGTCTGACGCTGACGAGATGACCTCTGGTCCATTGATAATGGTTGGGATAGAACGCACACTTCTGTTCAGGATACTATTTGCCAAAACTGGTGGGAACCAAGCCGCTGATCAGCTACCTTGGATTTAACAGACTGGGCATATAGCTCTCTTGCATTGTTTATTACTCTTTTACAGTGGTTGCTGGCAGTCCTGAAAGCATATTTAGTCTCAGTGCATCTATTACGTTGGTAGCTCTGGAAAAAGTGATTTCTGTGCGCGATATCAGCAGCACATTATGGGAGGAACCATGGCTGGCTGTTAGGTTTTTGTTGGAATTTTTTCGATGGTATGAATTGGTCTATGCCTACAATTAACCATTCGGTCAGATCTGATACTATAGAGGACACTTCCTTTTTAAACATGGAGTGCAGAAGTAAATCAAATATGAATGTACGGAAGCTATCCCAGTCAGCCATAGAGTATCGGTATACAGTACGGTGGAGGGGTACGTCTGGGAACTTATTACATTTCGTTTTTATCTTAACTGATACGAGAAAGAACGGAACATGAACATAACTATCGGACACACGGGTAGGTTCGCGAACACTCTGAGTGAGCCATAAGCAATGGCAAAATCATGACAAAACCCCCCTCACCGTCTGTCTTATTTGAATGCGTCAGCCATTTCACGTTATGGACGTTGAAGTCACCACAGATGTGGATGTTAGCCGAGGGATGTGCAGACAGTATGTGGCCTATTTTCTCAGATATGCTCTTAAAGATAGTAACTCCGCTGTTGTGGGGCCGATAGAGGGCAAATATAAATGCAGTGGTGTTAGCAAGTGCAACCCTGAAGCAGATATAGGGTAAATTAGGATCTTCTCTAGGGATATCCCTGCCACACGGGAAGCCATCTTTTATGTAGGCACAAATTCCATGCCCATGGCGATCTTGGGAGTCAGATTTAGCTGTTAAGTTAGAGTATCCGTTTATTATGAACTCATCTAGGGAAGTGGTCGGCCCTATTCCAGTTTCACATAGAAATAATATGTTCGGTGTCGTCTCCTGTAATTGGGTTTCAACCTCTGGAAGGTTGGAACGTAGACCCCTGATGTTGGAGAAGGAGACCTGGTAGTAGTGGTCTACGTTGGAAGATGGGGTTCTGGGTTTATTCGAGTTTTTATTCTTATATTTATTTTTATTGTATTTATTATTACATACCTTACATTAATTAATCTCTATCCTCGAGTGGCCATCGGGCCTTGATAAGTGGTGACTCCCAAGAAAAAAAAACAACTGTGTTGGATGTTATTCTCACAACGTTTCGGTCGATGTGATCAACGGCCTTCTGCAGGAGTATTATATCGAACTCGGAAATCTGAACAGAATTTCGAAGGAAACATTTTTAACCTGCTCTCGTTCCAGTCAGCCATTTCTGCGGATTTCGTGAGCGACACACCAATCTGATTAACATTGCATTTCCGCCAGTAAAAGCATCGAATGTAAAACCGTATTCAGAATCTGAACGCTCGGTGCGTATAAAAGCAGCATCCATTACGCCGACTATCTGCTTTGTCGTCTTTTTTCTTTTCTCTTTCTGTTGAATAATCAGACAATGTTTGAGTTGTCCCTGCTATGTCCACCCAAGGGAAAGGTTTTAAAGAGCACCGAAGATGCTGTCAAGTTCCAATAATCTTTTGCTTCCATTCGTCGCAAAAAGTTGTTTTGCAAAATCGGATTTCATGGGAATCCTGTTCTTCTGTCGACTCCAAGTTCATCGACAAATTTTTCGCGATTTTTTTTTTTTTTTTTTTACATATAATCTGTTTTTCCCTCTTGCTTGTCCGGTCAGATATAATGAATGACCAGAATGTTCAACGCATTACTGGACATTTTCTTTACAACAGCAATAGAATCGATTCGTATAGAAACATAGGGCCGCATCCAGAAATTTTCGATACAAATCGTTCATGAGACAAAAATATGGGACTGTCGTTAATGAGTTTTCTTTTACATTTATCTCTCTCTCTCTCTCTCTCTCTCTCTCTCTCTCTCTCTCTCTCTCTCTCTATCTATCTATCTATCTCTCTCTCTATATATATATATATATAGACTAGCAGGGAGACCCAACGTTGCCCGGGATTGAATACTGATCAACGAATATTTCACACTCCTATATTTTTTATTGTAATCAGAATCCGGGAGAAAGCTTAACATGCTTCCATGCAGTAACTTAGTCCAAAATATATGTTATTCTACATTGCACTCTATTTTATATAAACTTTTATTACAGTTAACGAAAAAAAAGCATCAAGAAATTTACGTGCGGGGTTTGAACCTACAGACCACGTCATGCAAAAAAAGAAAAAAAAACGTAAAGTTTCAAGTCTTATGAAAGTCTTTGTAGTTAATGAAAACAAAAAAGAAATTTACTTGCGGAGTTTGAACCTGCATCCCCCAACATGCAAAAAAAAAAAATGCAATGAACTTACTCACAGTTGAATTTTCACGACTGGTTGTTCTATCATTATTGCTAAGCGACGACATGGAAACATACTTTACCGATGATAGATAAATTAAAATAAGGGTTTCGATTATCAATTATCGGTAATTATCAGGGGTATTCTAAGACAAAACTTAACTAAGATCACTCCCAGACTTATGCACTAAAATTCTGTAAATTGTAAAGAAAATCTGTTCAGCCGTTTTGGAGTATATAAGGAATTAATTCTCACACTCACCACACACACACACACACAGACAATGTCGCATTCATATAATTGTAGAATAGAATGGATAGAGTATATATATATATATATACTATCAGACTGCCTGACATTGCCCGGTCGTAAAATTCGCTAAAATTTGATATTTGGGTGCAGATTTCCTATTTATTATACAGTAATGATTTAAACAGTTTTAAAAATTAAAAAAAACAAAACAAAAAAAAACGCCACAATCAAGAATCGAAACGAAAACGTTTAGCTTACGATTTACTTTTTTCTTTGACATTAATGCCTGAGCTAAGAAGACATGTTTGCTGCAAGGTAAACATGCCTTCTTTATTAATACATAAACTCCTTTATTGATAAATGGACCAATAGCTATTACGTTACGCATGCATATCCGTAATGCCGTCGTTCGATCTTCACCTTTTTTTTTAATCTTAGTAATTTTGCCCCGATTTTCTTCGGCTAGAAAACAAATACAAAGTTTTGCATGCGTTCTATTACCCTATATATTAATGTTCATGTCTGTGGATCGAAAACTGACAAGAGTTTGCTAGGACAAATTTTTTATATATAGAAAGAGGTTTGTATTTACAATAACCTTTTACACAAATATTTTGTAAGTATAAATTATATAGGATATCTGCATGAATATAATTACACGTAATAGTACATTAAAGATGATCACCCCATTAGAAACCGAGAAAACTAATTAAAATTAATTAAAACTAGCCTGGGTGCCCGGTGTTGCCCGGGTGATTGGAGGTATGTGTTGAGCAAATAAAAAAATGGCAGTGGGCGAGCAGGCTCGAACCAATACCGCGAAGATGGAAAAGAACGTGAAAAAAAACGTGACGTCTTTGCTGTTGTGCCCATTGACAAACCGGAAGTGACGAATGTTAAAATTAGGGCTAGTCAATGCGAAAAGAGGGGATGACTTTCGAAAATATCGGCGATAAAAAACGACCCCTCCCTGTAGAAAAGTGCCCAGTAGAGTGTGAAGAAATCAATGTTTTTAGCCAAATTTTCGATATTTGTTGCCCGAAGGGTCAAGCTTCAAGACGATACCGATCTCGTGAAACTCCTTCCCCTATGTCGAAAGTTTTAGGCAGACATATAAACATGAATACATGCATTTAAACAGACAGATAAGATTTATATTATAAATGAATGTTTAAAGTATATGCAAATTAGCTAGATCTTTTGCAGATTAATGCAATTCCACAACTCATATAAAACTGATATATCTTTCTTTAGATAATCATAACACAGGACATTCACTTTGAGTAAATCCAAAGGTTTCTTTACAAAGGGTACAAATATGAGTCTGTCTCGCTCGGTGTTTTTCAAACTCTCTGATTCTCAGAGGAGTATTGTAACAATTGAAATTGATTTGACTTACCGGTAGTGGGTCGGAGGGAAGAAAATACACTGAACTGCAATTTGCCGTTACTGAGAAACTGGGTGTCTATTTCCTACTAAGTTAAGTAGACATTCTAATCTCGTTGGAAACCACGTTGGAATTCTCGCCACTGAGAGTTAGTATGTATAAAATGAGTTGTCTCACTACGGGTTAGTGATTAGTTAAGAAGCTAGTTACCTAGCTTGCTAGTCGGTTGGTGTCTCTTAGACTGATTACCTCGTTACTGTTGTTCGGCAAACGTTACCAGTTAATTGTTACCTTTACAAGGAAAGACTGCTTGTAACCAACGTCACCATTTCGTTGCAAGTCCTTACTTCCTTTTCTTACCCCCCCCTCTTCTTGTTGATGAAATAATCCCGACAGTATATCTCATTGTTCGGATGGGTGCTAGGTCATACGACCGCTAGTATATATATATATATATATATATATATATATATATATATATATATATATATATATTGTGCCGCCAAAAAGAAAGTCCGCACTTGTAATTTTTTTAAAAACTGCAAATTTAAGCTAAATTTAATGTAACTGTTTAAACAACCTATACCTCATTTGATTCGCCTTTTTATTCCTCTGTAATTAAACCTGTTCATATTAGACTTTTAATTGAAGTATCCTAATGCCAACGTACATTTAAAAAATTAACTTCAAATCGACAAAGGAAAAAGAAACTCCGCACAATGGTAAATTGTTACTAAAATGTAAATTTAGAACATTAATGCAACACAAATACAACAGGAACACAATGAACAAGTATATTTTTAGTAGAAAAGCCTTCTGCAATTTGACAGCTTTCAAATTTGGGGGGATCTTTTTGAGTTAGACTACGGCAATACTCCGGTGAAAGCGTATCCCACTTTGAATACGCAGCCGCGAGTTCGCTAATCCATAAGTCAACTTCCGGTGTGAGAAACGTGACTTCCCGAAAGGTATTATAAAAGGCGATGTTATTGTTTAAGGTCACGTGATGCTTTTAAAACTGCTTTTCTGGACTTGTGTCGAAATTGTTTGATAGTGTGTTAAAAGGATCAGATTAACGCTGCAAAGGGATCGGGTGTAACAGTCTGCAACGGAAGAGTGCACAGCTGTTTGTGGTTTGGGCTAGAGTATTGCGGAAATAATTTGTTTTATTAGGTGTTGATGAATGGAGATCTATAAGAAAAACAGATGGTAAATGAATCTACGTATTTTCGACACACACACACACACACATATATATATATAAATATATATATATAGATATAGATATATATATGTGTGTGTGTATGAATATTCATGAGTGTATAAATATATACATATGTATATATGTGCATCCATGTATATATGTGTATGTGTATATGTGCATGTATATGTGTATATGTATATATACATGTGTGTGCATAGGGTATGTTTATTCATTGAAATTCATTGCTAGAGTTATTAATCAGCCTTTATAAATTTTTCAACCGAACAGACATGAGAGATTCAAACGGGTATTCAGCTTAATTCAATTTTATGCTAAACAGGGAAATTTGGGTTCTTACGTTTTTTGTGAAATATGAGATTTTACCAATAGATATTAGAGATTAATTTGGGTATTTAAAATGATTTTAGAGAGACGCAATATCGACGCAATCTTGAATTTGAAAATTAGAATATTTCATTCGTTTCTATAATCAAGATTCTTTTGAATTTCGATTCCTACTTTGGACTCGTTTAATTTAATATATTTTCCAGAATCATATTCATCTAATGAAATTTGATCTTAATTACAATAAGGATTCTATACATAAGGATTCTATACATAAAGTTTAGTATCATTAGATATTGATTTCAATATGTGTAATGAAACAGAACACTAGAGCAGAAAAATTAAGTTTTACAACCTAATTTTGCCCATCAAATGGATATATATTTATATATACTTTATAAACTTATATAAAGAACTTATTAAAAAGGATCTAAAATCAACCATACAATGGAATATCTTGAAAAAAAAGCTAAAACAAAGCGCCCCATGTTACTTGTGTCTTACTAAAAAATATTTATCACAAGGTTTTATCATATATCTATATTTATCTATATTTTAAGGACAGAGATAAGTTACTCAATAAACGACAAGAAACTTCCATAAACTGCGGGCATTATATAAAACATTTTCTTAGTAACATTAATATCATCCCATGATTTAATTATATTATTGAAAAACTCAATAATCAATAACTATAGGTAACCCACATAATATATATATATATATATATATATATATATATATATATATATATATATATATATATACACTCTAATGTTTGTTCTCCAAACATGTTCCTGTGGTACTATTTTCGTAATCAATATGTGGATTTTAATTCTTAACTAAATTTCTTCTCTAAGATATATTGGAAAAATACTTAACTGCCTGAAGATCCCCGACAATATAATTAAATGAATAAATCTTTCCAAGTAATACAATGAATTACTGAAAAAATGGTATAAGTTTATAAACATTAATTAGGTTTTTAAAAATAGTATAGTATTTTATCTAAAGAAGGCCACCAAACTAAATAGATCGCAACTGTTTTTAGTTAAGATTTTTGAAATTTTTAGAAACCCCGAGAAAATGATCTATATTGGGATCTCTCCCTTCTCTTTAATTCATTAAAGCATAAAAAAATTAATTAATTAATTAATTAAAATAAATAGATTCATTAATGCATCAATAAAAATGTAAAGCACAATGTATATGTGTATATATGCTTATATGTGTATGTATATATATATATATGTATCTATATTTATATATATATGTATCTATATTTATATATATGTATCTATATTTATATATATATATGTATCTATATTTATATATATGTATCTATATTTATATATATGTATGTATCTATATTTATATATATATATGTATCTATATTTATATATATATATGTATCTATATTTATATATATATGTATCTATATTTATATATATGTATCTATATTTATATCTATATGTATCTATATTTATATATATGTATCTATATTTATATATATGTATGTATCTATATTTATATATATAAACAAACTAAAAGTTAAAATAAATACTATCTGATAAATCTCATATATGAATGTATAAATTCATAAAGAATATGAATTTAAAAATTTGATTCGATATAACCAAAAAGTATATAGAAAATTCTATTTTATTCGGCCCTTTCAAAAAAGTAAATGTGTTTAATACCTAACCCTAACCCTAACCCTTAAAAAAGTAAATGTGTTTAATACCTAACCCTAATACTAACCCTAACCCTTAAAAAAGTAAATGTGTTTAATAAAAATAGTTGTAATATTCTAAAGAAGATCGAACAAATAACTCTGAGTTGATGTTTCTGAATTTTTGAGAGAGGATTTGTTATTCGTATTATTTCGAATTACTTAGGATCTCTATCCAGCCATGGCTGACGGAACAAGGGCACGCTACCCCCGTGAAGTAAATAAAGGGTTTCCGCTCGAATACCGTCCAAATTCCTGAATTTGAGAGAAACATTCCCGAGATCGACAAGATACATCTGAAGAAGGTCGGAGGTTATATCAACCGAAACGTCGTGAAAATAACACTGAAGACGAGTAGTGTAGTTTAAAGAATCCAAATGAAACGAACACAAGATTATGTTAACGATGCCAAATGTAGAAACAAAACGACAAAATTACCATAAAAATGAAAAAAAAAAAATATGTAAAAACATTAATGGTTTCATTTATAAAAAAAAAATGATTGGAATAATTTTTCATGTTTAATATTTGCCATGTAAAGCTGATGATATTATGGAGATGCGGTTTCCCCGGAGTCTGGCGAGAGAGATGTTATTTTTGTTGTTTGACCAAACAGTGTTTCTTTTATCATCACTTCTGATCTGCGCAGACTCTCAAATGAGAAATAAAAACAGACAAATCAATATTACAAGTTAAGACGCACGAGTTTGGCTGTTAAAATATTCATACATTTCTTTTCTTTACTGTCAGAATTTGATGAAGTCTTATATTTCGAAATGAGAATCGATAATTTATGTTATATATGTTATCATATTATTATATTATATAATATATATTATTATATTATTATATTATATATTATTATATTATATATTATATATTATTATATTATTATATTATTATATCATGCATGTTATTATATTATTATACTATATATTATTATATTATAATACTATTATATATTATTATATTATTATATTATTATATTATATATTATATATTATTATATTATATATTATATATTATTATATTATTATATCATGCATGTTATTATATTATTATACTATATATTATTATATTATTACATTATAATACCATTATATATTATTATATTATTATATTATTATATTATATATTATATATTAGTATATTATATATTATTATATTATAATACTATTATATGTTATATTATTATATTATGCATGTTTTTATATTATTATATTATATATTATATATATATATTATTATTATTATTATTATTATTATTATTATTATATTATTATATTTTTTATACTAACAACGTTTCGGCCGATATATAACGTGGTCGTTATACTTTACTTAGGTAATTCATAAAAATAAAAATAGAAAGAAAAAAAAAATATCTGGGTCGGCATTATGTCTGAACTAATTTTGGTGATCTGCTCCAACGTCAAATATCGTTTGCTGACATTCTCACTTGATTTCTGTTCACTTGCGTTCATTCGTACCCTCTCTTTTCTCTGAATGACTACACAGACCCTTTCCTTCTTAACGCTTTTTCTCTCCCACTCTCTCTCTCTCTCTCTCTCGCTCTCTCTCTCTCTCCTTTACTCTTTCTTTTCCCCTCCTCTCTGCCAACAAACATTAACACCCCCTCTGTCTCTTAACGGATAACAGCCGTAAAAGTTTTTGCCTTACAACTTTTAAACCATGCTATACGTTAGACATGGAAAAACATTTTTTCTCTCTTCTACAAGTGTCAGTTATGTTTTTTTTTAAGATGATCGAAACGGTTTGCACATCGTAGCAAGATATGACTATATTTGCATCAATAATTTTTTTTAGTTATGCACACACACACACACACACATATATATATATATATATATATATATATATATATATATATATATTAGACATTAAGAGGAGATTATAGATAGATAAATACCCGTTTACATACACCTTTCACGATAAAGCTAGAACCCAGAATTAGATAGAATCGAGCAATTGCATCAACAACAGACAACGCCAGACCCAAAGTGGGTTTCGATGTACTGCATCTCATCAGTGACGTTCTCCGACATAGGCGCGAACCCAGGTCGTCGCACTCATGAAGTGTGCAATACTGACAACATAACCATATGTGCCACGGCGCAATCTATTGGCTATGCCTCGATTTTTTTTTTTTTTTTTCGGAGCACGTTATTGATGAGATGCAGTACATCGAAACCCACTTTGGGTCTGGCGTTGTCCGTTGTCGATGCAATTGCTCGATTCTATCTAATTCTGGGTTCTAGCTTTATCGTGAATGGTGTATGTGAACGGATATTTTTATGTATGTATATATATATATATATACATATATATATATATATATATATATATATATATATATAAGCGAGATAAGACGAAGATTAAAGATCAGGTGAAAAATCCTAATTACTATGACGAAATACTTTCCAGGTGATCCTAGCCAAAAAGGTAAAGCTCAATATTTAAAAACAGAGCAATATATAAGTTTAATGATTAAAGTTAAATTATGAAAATCAAAATAAAAACACATATATTCGAATTAAGAATTTAATGTTTGTTGTGTCAAACAATAAATTCTTAATTCGAATATATGTGCTTATATTTTGATTTTCAGAATTTAACTTTAACAACTAAACTTATATATATATATATATATATATATATTAATGTCTAATATATATATATATATATATTAATGTCTAATATATATATATATATATTAATGTCTAATATATATATATATATATATTAGACATTAAGAGGAGATTATAGATAGATATATAAAAACCCGCTCACATACACCTTTCACGATAAAGCTAGAACCCAGAATTATATAGAACCGAGCGATTGCATCGACAACGGACAACGCCAGACCCAAAGTGATTTTCGATGTACTGCATCTCATCAGTGACGTGCTCCGACATAGGCGCGAACCCAGGTCGTCGCACTCATGAAGTGTGCAATACTGATGACCTAACCATATGGGCCACGGCGCAAGCTATTGGCTATGCCTTGATTTATCAAAATTCTTATATTTGTATCCAGTTCTATATTCTACGATGTGACAAGCAACGCGTCTTATACAACTAAGATAGTTACTGCAGGTATGCAGGCGGTAGATATCACATCTACAAACATTAACTGACATTAGCCGACTCCCCAGACACGATTCCAGAACAACCTTATTTGTTGAAGGACATCACGTCCCTATGAAGGATGGCCCGCTTTTTCTACATATATTAGACATTAAGAGGAGATTATAGATATATATATATATATATATATATATATATATATATATATATATATATATATATATATATATATATATAAATACCCGTTTACGTATGCCGGTTCACGATTAAGATAGAACCCAGAATTAGATAAAACCGAGCAATTGCATCGACAACGGACAACGCCAGACCTAAAGTGGGTTTCGATGTACTGAATCTCATGAGAGACGTGTTCCGACATAGGTGCGAACCCAGGTCGTCGCACTCAGAAGTGTGCAATACTGACGACCTAACCATATGGGCAATATGGGCAAGAATTTAAAAATCGTTTTGATTTAGGAATAGATAAAGAGTGGGGAACGTTTTTGACAGTGGATTCAGCTAGACGGGTGTTTTTTTGTAAAAAATTGGCAAGGGGGAACCAGAGATTGGAGTTCAGACGAGCACCTGCCATGGAAATAACGATAAAACAAAGATAGGCTTGCAACGTCTCTTCTGTGGGAGAGAGGTTGCAGGGAAAGAAAAGCCACTAAGCCACGAAGTCTATTTTGTACTCTGTCAAAGCAGGATAGGCTGTTTTTAGCAGCTCCTGACCAGATATGGCAGCAGTATTCCATCCTTGAACGTACTTGGCTTTTATATAGATAGAGAATTGCATCAGTAGTGAGATATCTTCTGGAGCGGTAGAAGGATCACACCATCTTTCCAGCGACCTTGGCAACACACTTGATGTACGTGTTCCATTTCAGATCAGGAGTGAAGGTCAAGCCCAGAAGCTTGTCAAAATATGGGGCTTCTCCCAGACGAGGGCCATCCATTTCAATTGATGTCAGATGGGGATCAGAGCGTTGATGATGTAAAGATAGGAGTTTGGTTTTGGATGTATTAAAGGTAACCAGCCACGTCTTCCCCCACTGAACCACGCGCTCGAGATCAGAGGAGAGAGAATCAGAGAGAACTTTGTCATTTACAGCCTTTGATGTGTTGCCGTAGATGGTCGCGTCATCAGCATAGATGTCAACGAATGATTTCAGTATGTGTTTAGGGATATCATTGATGTAGATCAGGAAGAGAGTTGGGCCCAGGATGGACCCTTGAGGGACTCCAGCATTAATACTGCAGGCCTCTGATTTTTGTCCATCAACCACTACACTTATGAGCCTATCAGAGAGAAATGATTTAATGATAGAGAGAATATTTCCAGTTATACCGTAGCTGGAGATCTTGTGAAGTAGGCCTTTATGCCATACCTTGTCGAAGGCCTTTGATATGTCAAGAGCAATTGCCCTGGAAAGGAAGCCTTTGCCAAGAGATTCACTAATCCTATGAGATATACCCGTTAGCACATCTGCGGTAGATCTTGCAGAACGGAAACTATATTGCGTGTCACTAAGAAGGTTATTTCTGCTGAGGTGGTTGACTATTTCTCTATTTAATATGGATTCCAGCAACTTACTCATGACACACAGGAGCCTTATTGGTCTGCACTGAGAGGGAGATGACTTATCACCTGAGTTCTTAAATACAGGGCATACTGATGAGGTTTTCCAGGGTATCAGAAAGCACTTCTCTTTAAGGCAACGTTTAAATAGTTTCGTAAGTATGGGAGCAATTTCTGGTTGAAGCTTTTTTAACATTATAATTGGGATGCCGTCAGGGCCAGTTGCTTTACTGGAATCAAGGTTCTTTATTAGCTTTGCGACCTAACGCATTGATATTTGTATGTTACCTAGCGTGTTCTGTGTTATAGGAGGAAATATGGGGAGTTGATGGCCTTCGTCGCATAGGGTAGAATTAGCTACAAAGTTCTTTGCAAATAGTTTGGCCTTGTCTGAAGCTGACGAGATGACCTCTGGTCAGTTGAAAATGGTTGGGATAGAACGCATTCTTCTGTTCAGGATATTTGTTATTTGCCAAAACTGGTGGGATTTTGATTTAACAGACTGGGCATATAGCTCTCTTGCATTTTTTATTACTCTTTTACAGTGGTTGCTGGCAGTCCTGAAAGCAGCTTTAGTCTCAGTGCATCTGTTACGTTGGTAGCTATGGAAAAAGTGATTTTCGTGCGCGATTGCAGCAGCACAGTCTGGGGAGAACCATAGATGGCTGGCTGGTAGGTTTTTGTTGGAATTTTTTAGATGGTATGAATTGGTCTATGCCTACAATTAACCATTCGGTCAGGTCTGATACTATAGAGGACACATCCTTTTGAAACATGAAATGTAGAGGTAGATCAGATATAAATGTACAGAAGCTATCCCAGTCAGCCATAGAGTATCGGTATGCAGTACGGTGGAGGGGTACGTCTGGGAACTTATTATATTTCGTTTTTATCTTAACTGATACGACGGAGTGGTCGGAGGATCCTAGAGGAGAAAGAACGGAACATGAACATAGCTTAGGGGAAGTTAAGAGAAAAAGGTCTAGGAGGCTTGTATATTGACCCGTAGTATCGGGCATACGGGTGGGCTCGCGAACAATCTGAGTGAGGTCATAAGCAATGGCAAAATCATGACAAACCCTCCCCTCATCGTCCGTCTTATTTGAGTGATTCACCCGTTCCACGTTATGGACGTTGAACTCACCAAAGATGTGGATGTTAGCCGAGTGGTGTGCAGACAGGATGTGGTCTATTTTCTCAGATATGATCTTAAAGATAGTAACTCCGCTGTTGTGGGGCCGATAGAGGGCAAATATAAATGCAATAGTGTAAGCAAGTGCAACCCGGAAGCACATATAAGGTAAATTAGAATCTTCTGTAGAGATATCCCTGCTACATGGGAAGCCATCTTTAATGTAGACACTATTCCATGCCCATGGCGATCTTGGGGGTCAGATTTAGATGTTAAGTTAGAGTATCCGTTAATTATGAACTCATCTAGGAAAGTGGTCGGCCCTGTTCCAGTTTCGCTTAGAAAGAATATGTCCGGTGTCGTCTCATGTAATTGGGTTTCAACCTCTGGAAGGTTGGAACGTAGACCCTTGATGTTGGAGAAGGGGACAGTGTAGCAGTGGTCTATGTTGGAAGATGGGGTTCTAGGTTTATGCTTACTTTTTCTTTTATTTTGCAGAAAACAATAATTTTAATTAACAACAGTAGAAGCATTGAAGTAATATAGTTGGGAAAATGAAAATAAAACAAAAAGAAACAATTGGTTTGTTATAGGTTTTAATTATTGTAGTGCGTATACATAGCGGCCATGTTTTTAAACATTAAGCGTGTTCGTTTGTTAATGTCTGTTCTCGAATAGGCAAGTTCAGAACTAGCAACCAATGAGAAGTGCTGCAACTGTGTAAGGGAGAAATTATTATTTTGTTTAACGAGAAATGGACTGGCAGTGGTTTGTATAGGAGGTTATGATCCAGTTAAAAAGGGTGCATGGAAAACATAGTTATAATACGTATATATCTTCCGGGTGTGAATAGGGGTTGGGAGAGTACTGCAGATAGAGAGAGAAAAATAAGAACTACTTCGTCTGTAGATGATGGCGATCGTGATTACTCCTCTCCTCGGAGCTTTATTCTAACGAATAAATGTGTATATAACGTGGTTCTAAAATTATATAAAATGGTGGATAATAGTTTAAACACAATAAATTTGTATGTGGCATCTGTTCTTGCAAACCTACGATAATTTGATCCAGAGGGGAATTTCTGCAATCAAAATATTATATATAGGATAATTGGGCATTCAAACATTACGTTCTTTGTTTGAATGAACCTTTTCATAAATTATTTTCTTTGATATAAACTCTCGCAGCATTACTTCTTTTGATTAGAGCCCTTCCTATCTTGTAATGGTGTGATTCTAACATTCTTTTCAAAGATTGGAATCGGCGGAACTCATGGCGCGACCTGTTTTTGCATCCTACTCTCATAAGATATTTGATGCGTAAGGATAATGAAAAACGACAGGAAACATGTAATTATGAACGAATGTGCATATAACAAGAGACAAAATAATCCCCCCCGTAATTCATTTGGGCAAGACAAGAAATGATCAAGCAAAAAAAAAAACATCGAATATCATATTTTTCCTCGATTCAATTACCTTGTGTTTAACTAAATATATTTACAATAAATATAATTCAATTATTATAAATAGAAATAGAATTATGACATATTTGAAAACTAAGGTTAATTTGAACATTTTAGAAAACCAAATAATATTACAGTTCTGATTTTTTAAGATGAAGGCTGATTGTTCGTATTACTTGTTTTGGTCGGACTATTGTTCTCATCTTGAGTGTTATTTTGCAATGTTTTGGTCGATTTAGCCTTTGACTTTCATTAGGCATGTTGGTCGGCATCTTGGGAAAAAACTGCGTATGTGAGATTCCATGCAAATGCGGAAAAACTATAAAGAGGTCGCTCCAAATGTTACGCTAAAAGAACACCGTAAAGCCGTGACTCGTCGGGGCTAGCTGATCACATATGGAAAGAAGAAGGAAACACTTCCCTTCATGGAACGGTGTCATAAGAATTGACAGGGATGCAAGATGAAGAGTTTGACGACATAAAAAGCGGCAAATATGCGAAAGAAAAATACTAAGCAGACCAAGCAGAGACCAGCAGTATATGGGAACCTCTAATTATATAATAAAACAAAAATTGTAAAACCCTCCCTTAACCTTTCAACAGTAAAAGGGAGATAATCCTCAGCACACTTTTAGAATTGCCTCCCTTTATCAACTTTTTTTCTTCTTCACACATACGAAATCACGGTGAACAAAAAAAAAATCCAAGAATACGAAACATCTACGGAACTAGTAACTTTTCTCTTTTGTTTGTCAAAGATGAAAACCAACATGCCTGACGAAATGTTGCACAAATAGCACTCACGATGAGAACAATATTCCGATCAAAGCAAGTAATACTAAATAATTTAATAACATTTTATACTGAATTGAAAAACAAAAAATCTTTCTTATACTTTCAGTATAAAACACCTCCGTCAAAGAAGACCTTATATTTATTTTTCTCTTTATTTTGACGGCCCGTTGTGATGAAAGACGAGTATGTTTCTGATCTTATTGACGTTCGATTTAAAGTTTGAAATCGATGTGTTTGTATGGTTGGCGCCAATTTGGAATAGAAGGATATTTGTCACATCTTATAATATCTCATTTCGTAATATTAATTAGAAAATTTTATTAATAACAAATAATGTTATATTATTCTTATATTAAACTAGCAGGCTGCCCGGCGTTGCCTGGTCGTAAAATACGTATAAATATAATATTTTAATTAATGCAGAATTTTTATTTATTTTAAGCAGAAATATCGTAGGTATTAAACGTAAAATTAAATCCTTTTTAAAAAATGGAAGTAAAAAACGAAAAGAAACTGAGATGTGTGAATGAGAGTATTATGTTCCCCCTCTTAAACAGTTCACTTCTGGTAAGTAAAAAAATACTGGAGCTGAGATCGAAACCAAGACCTAAAGAGAAGTACGCTAACCGTTACACCAGCTAAGAATGACATTTACGACGTATTTTCAAAAAATCTTATTCTTAACACTAGCGGGGATACCCGGCATTGCCCGAGTGTTTGTTTCCGGGACGGGGGGGTTTAAAAAATGTTATGGTAGGTAAGTAGGAAGGATCAAACATGGAGTCATGAGTAAAAAATAAAGTGTGAAAAAAAAAACGTTAACAGTTCGGCCACCAAGAAAAGTCCATTCCAGTTGTTTAGGAAAAGAAAAAAAACGACTACGTAAGGTCGGCGCGAACGTGAAAATATAATGTGAATTGTCCAGCACGCTAACCACTACGCCACAGAGCACTGCAGCCTAGTTTAGTGATTTTAAATAACTTCACGTGAAAGAACTACGAAGCCAAACCGGTGTTCTCTTCTCAACTGTTCCTTGTGAACGATCCCCAAACGGTGTTAAGTGGTGGCAGGGGGAGGAGGAATTTATTAGAGAGATAATATTTTACCACTTCCATTGATCTTAACCGATTTTGGCCGTGACTTCTCAGCAGAAAAAGTATAGAAATCTAAGATTATCGAGGAATTTGAGAAAGTATAAGCCTATATCACACCTCAGATATTGTTCTGTCGTTTGTGCATATTATATTTGCATGAAATATCTTGATTTTTAATCCTATTAAGGTCAAAATCACACGGGAAAAATGAGTTCATTTTATTTATATAGAGATAAAGAAACTGCCATGTTTCTCGACCACGCGTGAACAGTCGTGAAACAGTTGGCAAGAAGATAAAATCCGATGACCCCATATACCAATTTGTTAAATTTGACCCCTTAGCATCTTTGTTTTAGGATGAAAACCGATTAAAAAAATGTTCCCACGCCTGAATATCCTATATACCAAATTTCAAGGCTGTAGATCAAAAACTCGTTTGAGTATATAGGTTGAGAAGTGTCCTCACATACACACATTTTTTCACTTTTTTAGATATATACATTTATAAGCTCATATTTTTGCTGAGACTTTTTTTTATATTTGTCTGGTGGTATTAACCCGGAGGAGTCGCCTCCCACTTGTAAAGAGAAAAAAAGTATCTGTCTAATGTTATTATTATTTATCTTAGCAGTATTGTATTTTCTTGTTTCTGCTTTCAACTTAGATTTATTTTCTCCTTTCGATGTAAGTCCTGTCATGTTTATTAAAACTTTTATTAATCTATGTACTTTGTTTGATTTTTTTCTGAGAAGTCACCACTTATCACGGCCAAAATTCACTCGAGGATAACGCTTAATGATAACGGACGGCTATATGCAAATACCTAACCGTGTGCATAATGACGTCACAGTAGGGAAAAAAGACTATAAAAAGAAGAGAACACATGCGAGAAGACGATCACGTTAGAGACGTGAATGGCATCAGAGATCATGTTAGAGAGGTGGTTGACGTCGCGACTGTAATGGGAAGTCACACGTGACGAGAGATAGAGAAAATAAATGTCGTTTTTACGAAAAAGTGTGTTTGAGTTATTCTGCTTCTTGGTCTGCTCTTGCGACTGAAGCTACAACGTACTGGTTCCCGGAGTACGTTACAGTCGTCAGTGAGATATAGAATATTATGAGAGGATTTAAAATCATGACTTTAATAAATAAATCGTGAATTCTTATACACCAAGAACAGTTTCGAGAAACACTGTGAATAGGCTTCTGAATGATGAGCAATAAGTGATTTCATGAATACCTCGAAAGATAAAATAGATTGAGATTCATAGCCGTCAATGCCTGTACCAGACATGACACTCATTGAAGGAATGACTGTAAAAATCTTTGTTACATTTTCTGTCGTTCATGAGTATCAAATCTAGAGTTATGCGCGTCTGTAAAACAAACTAGCTGCTGCTTATTTAAAGATTCATCAAACATCGCAAAGCGATTCGGTTTTCAATTCAACTTTAGTAAAATAATCCGATTATTCCGCCGCTTGGAAATGAAGAACTCGGACTTTGCTTATTTTTGGTTCAATAGAAAATAATGGTTCTTTTTCTGTTCGCTTTATGATTTTGTTGATGAATGCACTTCAGTTTTTGGATTTTTTTTTTTTTTTTTGCTTTCTTTTTTCGTAATTTACTTGAATCGTAATATCATTGCTGGAAAATAGACAATAGCAATTTTTTAGATGACTTTAATCTATCTATATCAATAAAATTACTAGCGAGGCCAAGTGGAAATTCCATGATGAATTCTACATCAATCAGTCACTATCATCCTTTTTTTTTTGTTGTTGTTTTATGGAAATCGCTCCAGACAAGGTATGAAGCCACGTGAAGTAAAAAGACAAATAAATATATTTACAGGTAAAAACAAAAAACTTGCCAACGATAAACTTTACATGAAATTGATTCTAACCCAGAAAACAGCAATTCTTCCTCTTTGTCAGATACATCACTCATGAAATGTGACGAATAAAGAACGAAATAATGGAGATGAAAGATACATGTCTGCCAAAAGTAAATCCCAAAAAACATTTCTGCTCGCCATAAATAATAACGTAGGGTCGAGTTAGTAAGAACCCCTTGAGACGTGTTTTTGTCGATGAACATATGTTAGTCACTTTTTTCGTAATTTACTTGAATCGTAATATCATTGTTGGAAAATAGACAATAACAATTTTTGTGAAGACTTTAATCTATCTATATTAATAAAATTACCAGCAAGGCCAAGTGGAAATTTCATGGTGAATTCTACATCAATTTTATGGAAATCGCTCCAGACAATGCATGATGCCATATGAAGTAAGGAGCTAAATAAATAGCACTTATAGGTAAAAAAAAAACGATAAGCTTTAGATGGAATAGATTCTGACACAGAAAACTGCAATTTTTCCTGCTTTGTCAGAAAGATAAATGTTGTCCGTAAAGTAAACTCAAAAAGCATTTCTATTCTTCTCAAATAATAACGTAAGTCGAGTTAATAAGAAACCTTTGAGACGTGAACCATAAATAAATGTATTTTCTTCACGCTTCTCCTTTACCTCATAATTTTCCATCTTCGTCTTTTTTATCAATTGAAAAATCGATGCGTTCCTCTAATCGATCTGTTTTGAAAATATAACAATTTTATTTCTTGTTTCATTTTTCGTATGGAACAGATGATTCTTTTATTAGCATTGATTTTTCCGATTTATCGTTAGAATTATTTCTAGAAATCATATGATTACTATAGGCATCACGTGAAGGTTGTAAACATCCTAAATGATATTTTTTCTGAGGAACAAACCGGGTTCGAACTTGTCACATAGAATTTGGGACAACGTATTTTTAACCACTTATTATAATTACTTACGAATATTCACAGGTCTGCGATGTTTCCAATGTCTAACATATAATACATGATTTTAGGTCAGTTTTGCCACCGATTTCTTTTTAAATCGAAATCACTTCACAAAAGGCATGAAACCATTTGAGGTAAAGCGTTAAAAATAGTACTTGTGATACCGAAACTTACTTCTATCATAGACTAGTCCAGTATTATATTACGATGTGAAATAACCTTCGTAATACCGTAGAATCAGCAAGATATTAGTAGTACAAAGCGCATACAATTAAGTATAATGGACACCACCGAATACTAAGCTCCGTTTAGCCTTTATCCTTTTAACCGTTTTGGTTTTAATATATCTTTTTTATACCTAATTAGACTTCTGTGTTTTCCTTGCGTGGTCCTAACCTTAGCTCCACATCAGTACTTCTAGGTAAAAACTTGCAAACGAGTCGTCTTAGATAGAATATACTATGACCTAGAAAACGGCAATTCTTCCTTTTTTTTTTTTTGTCAGAAACATCTTTCATGGAAAGTGAGGACTAAAATATAAAATAAGAGAAGAGAGAGAATGCGACTACCGAAAATAAACTTAAGATCAACTCATTTTAATTCAAATAGCATGTTTACTCAAGCCGATTAATGAAATATTAGCGGATTTAAGAATATATATATATATATATATATATATTATAATATAAAGCTGAATGTGTGTGTGTGTGTGTGTGTGTGTGTGTGTGTGTGTGTGTGTGTGTGTGTGTGTGTGTGTGTGTGTGTGTGTGTGGTCACGAATAGGCTCCTATATGGTTGACTATTTAAAAAAAAAACTGATTACATATAATGATAGAAGATGTATCGAGACACACGAATGGGTATGTTTGATCTGGCATAACGATGATTCATCAAAATTGTGGAGTTTGCGTTCGCACCTGGTCCACAAGGTATGGAAATAAAAAATTTAAAAATTTAAAAAAAAACGTTTACAAGTGTTTTTGATATAGATGTACATAAGAATACTTTTATAAGTATGTTTTAAATTAAATAGGGATGGTATAATAAAATTGTGGCATCTGCGTTCGCGCCTGGCCTCCATAGAATGGAAATAGCACAAACTTTAATAAAGACTTTTCATATCTATTTGCGTAAGTATACTTTGATAATTATGTTTCAGTTTGAAGAAATATGGTATAATAAAATTATGGGGTGTTCGTTCGCACCTGACCTCCATAGAATGGAAATCTGTCAAAAAGTTTAACAAGGTTTTTTAATATAGATCCACAGAATATTGTGATAAATGTTTCAATGTGAACAGGTATGGTATAATAAATTATGGGGTTTATCTATTTTATTTTTACTTTCATCATATTTTGCTTTTGTTTTGATACCCCTAAATTAACCAAAATTTACAACCCTTCCTTTTCATAACCTATCATACTTTCATAAATCAGAGTCCATTTTCTGTAGGCTGTTTTTGAACCCAGTCAACGACGGGTACTTTTGCTAGTATCTCTCTCTCTCTCTCTCTCTCTCTCTCTCTCTCTCTCTCTCTCTCTCTCTCTCTCTCTCTCTCTCTCTTTGCATAAACCTGACAATTTCTTACGAGAATGAAACGCGGAATATTCTGTGTAGCTTAATTGCCATATATATTTGTATAACTTACTATATATATATATATATATATATATATATATATATATATATATATATATATATATATATATATCCGGATCAATCCAGGTTTATTTATAGATCAATAAAAAGGAATACTGAAAATATACGAGTTTCCTTCAATAGGTTTCCAGACATCTTGTGAGATGACTGACCAATTTTATGATTTCAGTTTCCAATGAACAGCAGGAATTGGAATACATCCTACTAAAGCCTGATTGTCACAGCTGGTGAATTTAAAAAATCTCGACGTGAAGATACATTAGTAGGTTGATATGCAATAAAATTCTGTTTTACACTTGGAAAACTGCTACAGAAGCGTATGAAATGCTTCAAACTTCTTTTTCATTATCTTTCATGAATTGAACATCAGTTTTGAGTGGCATAAGAGATTCAAGGAAAGCAGGGTGTCTGGGAGGGATGGGTTCAGGTGCGGGAGGAATAAAGAAGTCAGAACACTAGAGTTGATTGGCCAAGTAAAGAATTTCATTGATAAAGACCATCGTGTGTCTATAAAGACAACTAGTACACAAATATATATCAGTTGTGGAACTGTATACACAATATTTTTGGGAGGAACTGAAGATGCGAAGGATTTGCGCGAGATTTGTCTCAATGCTGCTCAGAGAAGATAAGAAAGAAAGGCGTTGTCATGCAGGGAGATGGTCGAGCTGATCAATTCAGCTCCCGAATTCTTTATGCTTTGGTGACCTGAGAGAAAATCTAAATCTACTGCTGTGACCCACAGATCAAAAGAGAGAGTTCCCAGTAAAACCATGCTGGCTCTCCCAGACCAAGAATGTCAGACAGAATAAATCCTCACAGAAACTTATGATGATCCCTTTTTTGATAGCACAAGCATGATGTACATGCACAGTACTCAGTTCACGAGATACTAAATATACTGCAATAGATCGAAAAGTTTTGCAAATATTTATTGTCTAAAACATTAGTTTGGAAAAGAACAATACACGATATATTAGCTAATAATTGAAGTAATCTACAAGTTCAAAGTGCATCTTTAAAAGAAAATTCTTCTGCCAAACATTGTTCATTAGCATGTTTTAAAGTGAACACTTTAATTATTCATCAGGTGTGATTAGCTATTAGGTATAAAAACAGTGAAAAAATTACTGTCATGAACATTGTGTTTAAGTACATTTTATTTTTATTATTCGACGGATAATCATTTTCTTGGCTCCGATTATTGTTGGAATTGCATCAGAATATAATAATTATAAGTCATCTCTGAAGTTCTGACATTCATTCGTAAAGATCACAAGATAGTTCATATCTATCTTTATATTTTTGGTTGTTCTTCGTCGAGCCATGAGATGAAAGCGAAAGCCATTATTAGTGATTCTCAAAACGAGGCTAGTGACAGTTAATTGAAGTGCAGCAAGTTGATCAACTTCAATTCAATAATCCTTCTTGTTAGACAAGATGTCGAAACAACTGCACGTAGAGCAAGAAGAATGCGATAGATTCTATTGTCGACTTCCTGGCTACAAAGTTGCAACCAAAAAGACGTCGAACGGATAATTAGGCGTTTCCATTTGTTTTTTCCTTTGTGTCACAACGAAATTACATGATAAGAGTACATAGTTTCTACTGATTTTTTGCATGCGTTCACGAATCGCTTTCAGGAAAAGCAAAATTGTTAATAAATGAAGAATTGTGTTCAAAGAAATTTTATTTCTCAACTGCTTATTTGGTCTAGACTAGGAATAGGTAGACGTGAGTCCAACACGAATATATATATATATATATATATATATATATATATATATATATATATATATATATATATATATATATACTCACCTACATAAAGTACTGTTTCACAGCTCATCAGTGCGGCTAGACAGTCAACTGCCTCAAGCCAGCATCGACACCAGACCGCCAAAATGACAGTCAAGGATCAAGGCTTCTCACGATTACGCTATATGGCTGGTGCTGCGTGGGTAATGATTTGGTTAGTTGGTTGTTTTTGTTTTACGGCATACCAACCCTTTTCGGGTTATTTAATGCCGAATCCAAAGATTTTGAAGAAAAATATGTTTAATAGAATAAATTTGTTGTTTTCACGTCGGTTTCTATTTAACCCATAGTTGGGACCCTAACAGATACTACCACTCCGGGTCAGAGTGGACCTGGGAGCAATGGTAATTAAAGGGTGGCTCCACACTTCCCAAAGCCCACAAACTGGGACCTCACCACTGGATATAGTTTAAGGTCATATCCAGGACCGCGTGGGTAATGAATAAACGATGTTTTGATATATATATATATATATATATATATATATATATATATATATATATATATATATATATATATATATTTAAAGTGATTAGAACAGCAATCTAAAGATCAGAGTGTATTTTAATGTGATAGTAAAATCACTAATTTAATTAAAATACAAGAAGAGAAACGTGCTCGTTGTAATGCAGATATATAAGCTCGATAGGCATATATCCTAGAACTACTTTAATATTTAGTAAGTTGATTGATAATTTATAATTCTAATAAAAATTAAAATTAAAAATCTGTTTCATAAGAAGGAACACAACAAATCTAATAAATTGTACGATCGTTTCGGAAACGATGTTTTTATTGAGATAGACATTAAGTCATGGACAATAATTTTAGCATATAGTTTTTTTTTAAAGAAAGTCTCCTCATCAGCAAAAATATTGGGTGGGTTTTTTTTAAATAAAAGGCATCATAAATAAACGTAGCATTTTTAAGTAAGGCAGATGTAACTGGAATATATTAAAATATAAAGGAAAAGCGTTACTTATTAATGTTGATAAACAAAGTAAGATAAGCTGAGAATAAAAGATAGAATAAAATTATAAAGCTGAATTTGGTGTAAATATAAGGTTTTAATAAGATGTTTTTAAAAAAGTTTAATTAAAATACAAGAAAAGAAACGAGCTCGTTGTAATTCAGATATATAATAAGCTCGATAGGCATATATCCTAGAGCTACTTTAATATTTAGTAAGATGATTGATAATTTAAAATTTAATTAAAATTTAAAATTAAAAATATTTTCTTTTTTTTGTACGTTAGTGTTGAGATTTCATAAAGCGTCTACTTAAGGGGGCGGCCCATCAGGAACTTGTTTACGTTGGACTTGAAGACATCCAAGTTCATAAGAAGGAACACAAAGCCAATGATTTGGTTGTGTTTGTTATGAAACAGATTTTTAATTTTTAATTTTAATTATAAATTATCAACCATCTTACTACACACACACACACACACACACACACACACACACATATATATATATATATATATATATATATATATAAATATATATATATATATATATATATATATATATATATATATATATATATATATATACTAGAAGTGTAATCTAACGTAGCCCGGAATAGAATGATGAAGGCCATACAAATGATCCACACTTCCATGTATCAAAATCGGTGAAATCGACCATTTTTCAATCAAATCGATTTATTGCTTGCTCTAATTGGGGAGCCATCGCAGTACACCAGGAGAGAGCTCACACGCGTCTCGCAGTGACTTATTTTACAATGCATTATAATCTACATTGCACTGTGGAAAATTTACTGTTGATTTATATATATATATATATATATATATATATATATATATATATATATATATATATATATATATATATATATAATGGCTTGATTGAAAATTTAAAATGCAAATGTCAAGTATTTTGGTTAAATTGTCTTTTAAACAGAAACATTCATTTTGAACGCGCACGTCTTATATCAAAGGACTTACTGTATATTTTTTAATAAAACTTCCCGAATGTATTTGTGATGTTAGTTTGTGTTAGATCTTAACGTTAATCAATATATAATATTTCTATAATATTTTATTATATTTATTAGAAAATCGGTAAGAAAAATAGAAAAGGGGGGGGTGATAATATTGTCTGAAAACGAACTCATCGAGATAAAGTCAGGGAAGGTAAAAAGAGACGAGCAATCCAAGTTGACTAATTATTTAGGCCACAATGTATAGTAATCTTTATTATACTGTAGAGAAATTTACCGTTCATTTTATAAGATTCTTTTTATATAATGGTTTCAATTTAAATTAAAATACAAAACTTAGTATCATTGACATCAAACGAAACATCAACTATTGATTTTATACGTCGGCTCCTTTTATTTGTTTAATTGATGTAAGGCTTTGGTTAAAATCGAATTTTAATCGGATATTTTTATCGATCTTCGATAACTATCGAAAGCATTCCTATAAAAACTCATTTAAAATCTCTTCCAGAAAAATAAAGTAGATTTGTGCGAAATATTGAAAAGAATCAGTTGTTTTCGAATACATAGGGAACAAAATTAGACACACACACACACATCCAAAGTACCTTATATATATATATATACGAGCAAACAGTTAATAAAACATGTTAAAAAACACTTTGAAATGAGTTAAAAACATATTTAATCTGAAAAGGAAACACTAGACAAATGGATAGTCCTTAATCCGCGGAGTTTCGAAGAAATACTTTCCTTCTCATCAGAGGGTAGGAATTAGCAAAATGCCGGATCGGATTTTGCATGCAAAATATTTGATGAACCAACAAGTAAGTCAAAGGTCTTACTTGATAGCAAAAAAGTGAAGCGGAGGGAATATGATGAAGAAAAAGGTGATTACACATGAATGGAAAGTCTGGTGGAAGATAAATAATCCAGTGACGGTAAAATCCAAATATATAACCTCAAGAAACTTAATTAAATTTATTTTATATATATATATATATATATATATATATATACATATATATATATATATATATATATATATATATATATATATATACAGAGAGAGAGAGAGAGAATGAACTTTTTGTGTCTGTGAGTTTGTCCCTATAGATACGAAAACTGGTGGGCCGATTTTTTAGGGACTTTCTTATAAATGTAGCTTATGTATTTGAGAGTGTTCTTAGATAGTGTTGTATTTGACTGTCTTCGATAATTATCGATAGCCAATAATCGAAATAATCTGATGAAAGAACGAACAGGTGATTTTAACCAAAGTTATCAAGGTCATCGAGCGGGTATCGAGGCTGAAGTCACAGCTACGCTGGGTCAGGCATGTCTCCAGAATGGAAGATTATCGCCTACCCAAGATAGCCTTATACGGCGAACTCTTCGTTGGCTGCCCTGACAAAGGAAACGATATAAAGACGCTCTAAAGAAGTCCGTGACTGTCACATTGACCACCTTCAGTAGTCTGTTCTCACTGCTGACCATGATAGATGGCGACGTACTGTCCACCAGGCTGTCACCTCCTTGGAGATCTCCCGCACAGAGCATCTGCGGGAGAAGCGCCGCAGGAGGAAAATTCGGGAAGCCTCAACACCTGACGCGACATTTGACTGCATCCGCTACGGTCAAACCTGTTTGTTCCGCATCAGCTCGTCAGCCACAAGCGTGCCTGCAGTCAACGTGGACAACCCCCTTCATAGAATTTTCGTTTGTGAAGTACAGCCAAGAGACCATCTTATACAGCTTAATATCATTTGCGAAGTTTTATTACCACACAAGTCGAAAGTCCTGACATATAAAATTAACAGCAAGTCAGTAGATATAACATTGGCGCGTTCGAAAGGTCTCTGTTTAGAAAACAATTAAAGCATGATACTTGACATCTATATTTAAAATTTTAATTCAAGCCATTATATATTTTTAAAAACTAAGTTTATAATATGAACAGTATATTCTCTACAGTGCAATGTTTACTACAATGTATTGTGTACTAAGTCACTGCGGGAAGGCATATGAAGCTTTCTTCCGGTATACCACGTTGTGTCCTCTACAAGAGGACACCTATATGTGATGAGATGTATGATGAGCGATAAATACATAAAATTAAGGTCACAAGAAAACGATTAAATATAGATGTTGAGGCATACCCGTGTCATAGATAAATAATAGATAGATTTATATATATATATATATATATATATATATATATATATATATATATATATATATATATATAAAGAAGGCTCCTTCAGTCTTTAACAGACTACGGATACCCACAAAGGAGTACCTGCGCGTGAAATTATTGTGGCAGAAGATGCGCAATCTCCAACCACACATCTTTTGAATTGTTAAATACGAGTAGCAAGTGAAGTGTATGTAGAGGGCGACTGGAAACAAATGCCGAGGTAAGCGGAGAGCACATACAGCGCCTAGAATTCCCAAAATGTCACCCATCTTGTACTAACCAGGCTCAACTTTGCTTAACTTCGGTGATCATAAATAAAAGGATTCACATGAATAAAAGGGTGAAATATAATTGAATCAGCATATTTTTCAGAAACCAGAGAGAGAGAGAGTGTGTGTGTGTCAGTCAGTCAGTAAGTCAGTCAGTAATAGATAGATAGATAGATAGATAGATAGATAGATAGATAGATAGATAGATAGATAGAATGATAAAGACGAGTTAAAAATGAAGGAAGTACAAAGCCAAAAAAGACGGATGGACATGAAAACTAGATTTCCCTTGATTTCCGCCAATTACATGAAACAATTTCTTAGTTAATTGGATGAAAAAATGAAATCCAATTTATTTCTCATGCAAGTGTTATGGCCAATGATATGAAAGCAACGCTGATTTTATCGATATTAATTTGCAAAATGAAATTTAATATTTCCTAATCACCTCAGCAATAAACGTTCAATGGATTTGACACGAAATTTGTGGAAAAATCGTTCTCGTATTTAGAACCATTATATTTCCATTGTTGAAAGGTTAATAACTGACATTGCTGAAAATTGGGTAATTTTTTCGCACTTTGGTAAAATATTCGACATCAAACGTAGTAATTTCCCAGTAATTTTGATAATAATAGTTTATAATTAACTTATAAATTACAGGATTCTTCACAGACACGTCTTTCGCGTGGCATTATCCAAGCAACTCACCAACCTCGAGTCTCGAACTTTCAATCATCATTTACTATAAAAGTTTAGAATCCTATCTTTCCTCAACATATAATTTAGGGAAACGTCAACCTTATTCGATTATGCTAATCAGTTTCTGCTAGATAAATCTTGTATATTAGTCTGATTATAAACCGGGCTATGCTCATCATCGGGAAATATATAAATATTTATAATTAAAACCGTACAGAAGGTCAGAAAAACATTGGTACCGTCGGTTTCAAGCCTTGTCAACTAGGAACAGAAGAGGACAAAAAAACGTTAAACATATATTTACTAAAAACGTATATTAAATAAAAAATTGAACGATTGATATTAAATTAAAAATGTATATATAGAGAATTAGGGTCAGACAAGTTATACTTAAATAAAAATGAGCATCATTATAGATAATGTGTGGGGTCCTGATTTTTCCTTAAACAGAAAACAAGATGGCTGACGTGAGCCTTACATTATTTACCGTTCACTGGTTCCCCTTATGTATTATGTTTGAAACCGACGGTATCAATGTTTTTCTGACCTTCTTCTGTACAGTTTTAAATAAATGAATATTAAGCTCTTATATTGAAATTTTTTTCTTTGTAATCGAGCACTTTGTTGGAATTCTTTCACATAAAAAGTAAACATATATATATATATATATATATATATATATATATATATATATAGAGAGAGAGAGAGAGAGAGAGAGAAAGAGAGAGAGAAAGAGAGCGAGAGAGAGAGAAATAAATAGATTTTTGTTGATTTTCTTAAACGATAATACGGTAAATAAACGTCTTCAACCTTGAAGATCTTTATCCTTAGAAAATCGCCCATATTTTGTTTGAACGTAAAAAAAATATTTATTTATTTATTATTTCATTTTACTTATAAAACCATAATATTCGGACATGCATGTTTCGAGATCCTCTTATCAGCATAGCTTGACTGTTTCTAGGAATCGAACCAGAGATCAGGCTTATTATGGTCACTGATATAACCATTACTTCACAAATCCCTAGATTATTTTCAGTGTTATTTGTATCCCTTTTAAACTTATGTAGATTTTTCAAACACACACACGACAGAGTTATTCTTTTTTTCGATCTTTCTGGATATCTTTTCCATTCGCCGAACGGTCGTTTTAATTTCAGCTGGCATGTTATATAAAATGGCGCCCAAAAGTTGTTGTTCGGCCATATTCTTCTCAAGCGCTTTCTATCGGTGCGTCCGATTATCATCTGGAGCGAGTGTTGTTGTTTTTTTTTTCTTTTCTTTTGGGTATTTATTTATTTATTTATTCAATTAACTATAAAGGTGGGTGCGGGGGTTTGGGGCGAATTATTTTATTTTTAATTTCGATTTTCCTTATTTATTAATTTAGTTTAATGTTAGTTATTAAATACTGTTAGTATATTTGTCCCGGTGTTAAATGAGACCCGGTTTAAAAAGGGCTGTAGTTGTTTTATAAGCATAACTTCTCGTGACTTTAGTCGTCGGGTGCAGTTGTTATGATATCGAATTTTAGTATTTTTAGTTGAGATATTTTTAATGTCGGACGACTGTAGGTTTTATCACGAGATGTTAGGTGTTGTTTTATGGAACTATTGTCAGCTAAATGATAGATTAGTCGTCGGGAGAGTGTTGTTGTGGTGTGGCCTATATATGCGTTCTATGAGTTTTTAGAGTGGGCTGAGAGTCATTCTTCGAAGGAGCAAATAAATTAATACACTACATTAGCTTGGTTTAGTGTGGTGTTAGTATTGTTATTGTTCTTATTTATTAAATTAAAAGTTCTAAATTTAGTATAATATATTATTAGTCTGATCTTTTTTCGTTTGGTGGGTGGGGCTGGTGTATCTTTTAATTAGACTTGCTGTTATTTTTTCATCTGTTTTGTAGTTAGAATACTTGGAATAAGAAAACAACAGCAATTGGTTCTGGTGATAATTGGATGAACCAATAGAAAGCACTTGAGAAGAATATGGCCGAACAACAAATTTTGCTCGCCATTTTATATAAATGCCTGCTGAAATTCAAAAGATCGCTCGGCAAATAGAAAATATATCCAGAAAGATCGAAAAAAATAACTCTGTCGTGTTCAATCACATGCTTGAATATATATATATATATATATATATATATATATATATATATATATATATATATATATATAAGAAGTGTGTAAGTGTATGATGTGTAAGAGTAACACCTTACAAAGCCTAACATCACAAGTACATTTGAAAAGTTTTATAAACGCACAAGCAGAAAGGCTCGATATCTAAAATTAACAGTAATTTCTTTGATATGACAGGGCGTGTTTGGAATGAATGTTTATTTTAGGGCACAATTGAACCATGATACTTAACTGTTGAATTTTAAAGTTTTATTCAAGCTATTATCACCGCAAAAGTAGGAAGGCTCGGTATATAAAATCAACAGTAGATTTTTGATAGGTAATGTTTCTGTTTAGAGCACAATTGATCGATTACACTTGACTTCCGCATTTTAAACTTTAATTCAAGCCATTAGTTGAAGATAATCTTATAAAATTAACAGCAGATTCTTTACAGTGCAATCTAAACTACAATATATTTTGGGCTAATCAGTGCGGGGAGGCATGTGTAGTGTACTCCCAGTGCACCGCGGTGGGTCCACAACTAGGGCAGGCAATTAGTTGATTTGATTAAAAAATACACGATTTCACCGATTTTGATGACAATACAATATGGGAGTATGCAACATTCGTTAATCCTCATACAATCCCGGGCAACGTGGTGTCCCTATCAGTATATATATATATATATATATATATATATATATATATATATATATATATATATATATATATATATATATATATACTTCAGAATAAAGTTATTTAACAGTCAGCTAGTATGGAAACCTATGATCATAAGATTTACAAAATATTACTGGCAGTAGTATTCTATAAGTACTATCCCATCTAATAAGAATGGCTCGATATACAAAACAGAGCAAATAACTTAAATTATAGTGATTCAATGAATTTCAAAAAACGCTTTTTGAAGTGAAATGTTTGGGTTTCATATCAAAGATTTTTATTATTCTAAGACAAAGAATACTTTAGAAATTTTATCTCCTTAACCTATAGGGCTTCGATGTCTACCAGAGGAGAAAATATTAGCAAATATTTATAAAGGTATGTACCATATTTGCTAAAGTCAGTGAGACATGGAAAATCAAAGTAAAAAATAATTCATTACTTCTGATTAATTATTTTTTACTTTGATTTATATATAAGTAAGCATACATACATATATATATATATATATATATATATATATATATATATATATATATATATATATATATATATATATATACTAGCAAAAGTATCCGTCGTTGACTGGGTTCAAAAACAGCCTACAGAAAATGGACTCTGATTTATGAAAGTATGATAGGTTATGAAAAGGAAGGGTTGTAAATTTGGGTTGAATTTGTGGGTATCAAAACCAAAGCAAAATATGATGAAAGTAAAAATAAAATAATAATTTATTATACTTTACCTTTTCACACTGAAACACTTATCACAATATTCTGTGGATCTATATTGTTAAACTTTGTGACATATTTCAATTCTATGAAGGTCAGGTTTGAACGAACACCCCATAATTTTACTATACCATATTTCTTAAAACTGAAACATAATTATCAAAGTATACTTACGCAGATAGAAATGAAAAGTCTTTATTAAATTTTGTGTCTATTTCTATTCTGTGGAGGCCAGGCGCGAACGCAGACCTCACAATTTTATTATACCATCTCTATTTAAGTTGAAACATACTTATCAAAGTATTCTTATGTACATCTATATCAAAAACACTTGTAAACGTTTTTTTTTTTTTAATTTTTAATTTTTTTTTATTTCCATACGTTGTGGGCCAGGCGCGTACGCAGACCCCACAATTTTAATGAACCACCATTCTGCCAGATCAAACATACCCATTCCGTGTCTCGATACATCTTCTATCATTATATGTAATCAGTTTTTAAAATGGTCAACCATATAGGAGCCTATTCGTGACCAGATACACACACATACACACACACACACATTGTGTAATAAGGTTATTTACGAGGTCAGATCAATAAGAAATTGTTTACGTTGGACTTGAAGACGACGATATTGAAGTCACCTGTAAAGCAGACTTCCACATGCGGGCAGTTCTAGGAGAGAAGCTTTTTTCATGGAATCTACGTTTCGTTTTAGGCACCGGTAGAGAGTTGATAAATTAATTGATAGCGATTTTGGCTAGACGAGTATTTTTGTGAAAGATTGGCGAGGGGGGAGGCCATAGATTGAAGCTCAGACGAACACTTGCTAAAAAAAAATAACGATAGAGCAGAGATAGACGCGCAACGTCTTTTCTGTGAGTAAGAGCTTGCAGAGAAGAGAAAAGGTCATCACCTATTAGATTGCAAAGTCTGTTTTGCACACGGTCAAGGAAGAATAGGTGCTCCGAACAGATCCTGCCCAGAAAGACGAAGTACAGAAATGGTATTAGTATAATGGGTGACCTTTTGTGCTCCAGAATGTATTTTTCTGCATAGTCACCACCGTTCTTAATGCAATTTTTATCACACTGAATGATGGCTGTGCATAAGCGTACGGAGCGCACTTTGTCATACCAGCGTCGTTCTAAAAGTAAAACTTCATACTTTTTTAACTCGATAAGTTAAAGAGCTATAAAAACGGAAGTAATACTATTGAAATAAGCGAACTTTGGTCTTCCAGAATTTATTTCTCTACATAGTCATCGCCATTTTAAAGTCATTTTTTCCAGGAATTCAATGCTTATATATATATAAATTTGATAGCATGTGTGTTCTTTTGTGTGTCCGGGTCGTTTAATTGATATGTTCTTCTATTTCTTGTCATAAAAGATTTTACCAAGAATTCTTCACAAGTTTTGGTTTCGGTTTCGACTATAGCTGATTGCACTTAAATCATCTTTTTTTTATGAATAATTTTATCAAGAATTCTTCATAAGTTTTGGTTTCGGTTTCGACTATAGCTGAAGGAACTCAAGTAATACACACACACACACACACACATATATATATATATATATATATATATATATATATATATGTATATGTATATTCCATGAACAAAGCTTCTTTCTTAGAACTACACGCCTGTAGAACTCTCTGCCGCTTGCCTGTTTCCCTCCTGACTTCAACTTGGGTGTCTTCAAGTCCAACATAAACAAATTCCTAGTGAACCGCCGTAATGAAACTTTATCAAATCTCCAATACTAACTATTATTACGATACTATCCCATTGATTACTGTACACACAATAACCCTTATCCCCGAGTGGCTTCTGGGCCTTGATAAGTTGTGACCTCCATGTAAAAAAAGACACTACATTAATCAGATTACTTAGATAAATACTTTTAACAAAACGGCTACAATAATATTGCAGGGTCTCCATTCACGTCCACATAATACTCAGCAGCGATATATTACATATGAAAGATGTCACTGTAAATCCTGCTAGTATATATATATATATATATATATATATATATATATATATATATATATATATATATATATATATATATATGTAATTCCCTATTTCAATTTTTTCTGAATTAATTATGGGTAAGATTATTACTTTCACGCACGCACAACCTTTTATCCATCTGCGTTTAATGTTGGTCATAATTTCTGTGAAAAACGAATGTCAGCTGAATTCAGAGAGCAAAAAATGGTGGAAAGCGAAGGGCTGTGCGAGTCTTTTTATGTTCTGTTGTCTGTAGATGAGTTCGCTGTGAATTTTGTTTGATCTTTGGCATTTGTTTATTTGACGGCTTCATGTGTTCGTTTTCTGTTTGTTTGGGTCTTTTTTTTTTGTTGTTTTTTGGGGTTGTTTTATTGTTTGTTTTTTTTTATTTTCTCGCGTTTCCTTATTTCCGGTTTGACATGCACGGAAGTAATAGGAAATGACGGATGAGTAAATAATGCTAACCAAACAATTTCGCAAATAAACGAATTCCTCAAATGTGAAATTCTACGATTAATATAATGAAGCCTTCGAGATAGCTCTATTTATATATAAAAGGCATGTGTGTCTGTGTGTATGAAAT
>NC_136506.1:106247912-106265412 GCF_053919585.1 Euprymna scolopes
AGAGAGAGAGAAAGAGAGAGAGAAAGAGAGATAGATAGATAGATAGATAGATAGATATAGATATATATGACTACTTCATTTAATCACATAAATGAATATACGAAAGTAGTATTTTATGCGTAAACTTTAAGTATTTACTTCAACAGGGCCCAATACATAGGTAGAGCCATATTTATTTTTATAACTTACTATATATATATATATATATATATATATATATATATATATATATATATATATATACATATATATATATACATATATATATATATATATATACATATATATATATATATATATATATATATATATATATATATATATATATATATATATATATATATATATATATATATATATATATATATATATAGTATGTACGGCATAATCCTGTTGATACATCGGTTCCCGTCAGATCACCGAAGTTAAGCAACGCTGAACCTGGCTAATACCAGATGGGTGACCATTTGGGAATTCTAGGCGCTGTATGTGCTTTCAGCTTATCTCGGCATTGTTTCCAGTCGTCCTGAACCTCCGCTTGCCACTGATATTCAACAATATCGACTCAGAAGAGATGTGGTTGAGGATTTCGCAACTCTTGCAACAAAAATTTCACACGCAGGAACCCTCACCGTGGGTATCCATAGCCTGTCAAGACTGAAAGAAGCCTATATATAACAACATCTATGTTTCATGTGAATTTATCTTGCAAATCAGATAAACTTCCATACCAAAAAGTGTTCAAATTCAGATTTGTCTGCAGGTGCCCATGGCGCAGTGGTTAGAGCACTTGGAAAAAATTCAGATGCAAAAGCGACAATTTTTTGAGCGGGGGCTGAAGGTTCAATCCTCAGTCTGGGCGACCCCAGGAACAATTACGAAATACATAGGACTTCTCTCAAGACATGACTGACAGAACAAGAACATACATGAATTAAATAAAGGGTTCCGTGTAGATTTACGAGTTCAACAGAAATATTCTTGATTTCAACAACATACACCTGAAGAAGGTCGCAGGTTACATCGACCAAGACGTGAATATGACTTTCATTACTAACGATTACTACGATATTATCCCATTGATTACTGTACACACAATAACCCTTATCCCCGTGTGGCTTCCAGGCCTTGATAAGCAGAGCTACTATGTAAAAAAAGATAAGAACTGTAATTAGAAGAATCATACGAATAACGAATCCTCCTCTCAGAAATATTCATGTCTGAATATATCTGCAATCTATATATTTTTGTTCCGTCAATCAGTTGAGAAATGTATAATTTCTGAACATGCAATTATAATAAAAATTCAAGTAATATTAATACAATTTATTCAACGTATAGTTTTTATTATTAGATTGTTTGAATTATTTTTCTTGAGTCCAGGGTGCGCTTCAGCTGGTCTTTATGGCGTCTTTTCTGACCTACTCGTGGTTGGGTCGTGTTCACAAGCGCACTATGAATCATTTTCTTGAACGTGACTAGGATGATTAGCATCAAGGTTAAATGAATTACTTGGATATTTAATTATCGATCGAATATCGATAATTATTTTGAACTTGGTTGAATTTCGTTTAAATGTTATGACACACTAGCTGGACGCCCGGCGTTGTCCGATCGTTCAATACGTTTAAACATGATATTTTAATTTATGCAGATTGCGTATGTATTATTTTAGAATCAGTCCACTATTGATTTTTTTTTTACACAGGAATCATCATTTATCAAGGCCCGGATGCCACTCAAGGATAAGGGTTAATGGGTATACATTGGTCAATGTGATTATAGCGTAGTAAACATAAGTAGTGGGAATTTTGTAAATTGAATTACTTAGGGGAACGCTTCATCAAGAACTTGTTTACATTGGACTTGAAGACAATCAACCAATTAGAAATCGTAATTACTAAATAAATATACTGAATCTTTTAAGAATTCCTGCAAGTTTTATGCTCACATGTACATAAGCTTCATCTGAGAAATGGAGAATGTCTTAATGCTGCCAAATGTTAAGCTTTCGATTTGTTCTTCTAGTGTTTGTGTATTATACGGTGTATCAGTTCAGATAAGTCGGCCTTTCTTATGTTGATTCCTCCTATATTCTGGTTGACTTTTGTTTGATTTTTTTGTTTGATTTTTTTGTTTGATTTTTTTGTTTGATGCGTCACATGTTGGACAAGCTTCGCGGCGAAAAGCATGGCTTTTACCAAAATTTCTTGACATTTTTAGAACGTGCGTGTGTTTTTATTGCTTGTATATATAGTTTTTCCTTTTCTTATAGATAAAATAAAAGAATTTTTACAGAGGAATATTTTACGTTACACGGGCCATGATTACACCGGCTAAGGTTACTCTGGTTTAATATTCCCCTGTAAAAATTAGTTTTATCTATAAAAGAAGAAGGACTATTTTTATGATTGGATTTATTCGATTTTTGGTTCTTATCGGATAAATTTCAGCATAAAACATATCTAAGAACAGGCCCAGAGATATAAATTAGCTTTGTGTGAAATTTGCAAAAGATAAATTCAGCCGTTTCAGAACATATGAGGAACTCATTCGCACACACAAAGTTACTTTTCAATATACGTAGAGATATGCACCATAACATATGAATCTGGAGATTCTATGGTTCGCATTGTTTTTTTCTGATATTTTTTATGGGCAGAATCCTGTTTCAAAAGACATTGCGTGCTTACGGAAGAAACCACGAGAGTGTTGGTAACATCTTAAGTGAATCTTTGTAGAACGAACTGGAAACATACAGGTCGTCAGTCCGTATCGTTAACCTCTAAACCACCGTCACCTCCGTATTATAAACTATTAATCTGAGTGCCCGGCGTTGCCCGAGTGTTTGGAAGTGTGTGTTGAGCAAAAAACATAAAATGGTAGTAGGCAGGCAGGCTCGAACCCGTGACGCGAAAGCGGAAAAAAAAAACATGACGTTTTACCGCTACTCCATGACGCGACAAGCACTTCGGAATGTTGAAATTGAATAAAGTCATTTCAACCGAGCGATGACTAGTAAAAATGGCGACGCAAAAAAAAACGACCCTCCCTGTAGTGAACTACCCAGTTGAGGGTAAAGGAATTAGTATTTTTAGCCAGTTGTTTGATATTAGTCGTCCGAAGGGTCGAGCTTCAAAACGATACCGATCTCGTGAAAATCCGTTGCCGCTGTCGAAAGTTTTAGACATACATACATACATACATACATACATACATACATTTAAACAGACAGGTAAGATTTATATTATAAATAATTTGTTGATACAAGTTTAATCATGGTTTTCTTTCTTTTTTTTTGCAGGTAAGTTTTGCTTTTGACGTTTGTATATTGATTTCAAAAGATTTCGTAAGTATATTTTTTCTCTCTGTACGTGAGGTGTAGACAGGATAATGACCGAAATCTCAGGGTTAGTTGATGGTTCAGTTTATTTATTTATTATTATTATTATTATTATTATTATTATTATTATTATTATTATTATTATTATATAATTTTTCTTGGGTCTTTATTTTTGACTACAATTAAAAGTGATATTCACATCGAGTCTAACAAATAGAAACTCCTAGAGAAGCCATTTTTAATACGCTTTTCAAAAGTTCCTTTATTAAGAACACAATACAATGTCTTTTTAAAATCTATAAACATTCACCCTCTCCCTTTCTCTTTTTTCTCTGTCTATCTATCTCTCTCCTTTCTCTCTCTCCCTTTCTCTCTCTCTCTCTCTCTCTCTCTATATATATATATATATATATATATATAAATAGAATAGAGGTGGAAGGACCTGAATACTCAACGTTTCGCTCGATTTATGCGAGCTTTTTCAAGAGGGATGGTTGAAAAAGCCGCATAAATCGGACGAAACGCTGAGTATACAGATCCTTCCACCTCTATTCTTTTTTCATATTGTCGGATTGAATCCAGCTTAACAATCATATATATATATATATATATATATATAGAGAGAGAGAGAGAGAGAGAGAGAGAGAGATAGATAGATAGATAGATATATAGATAGATAGATAGATAGATAGATAGTAATGCGCTGGTTGTGAAGTGTGTGGAGTGTGAAACATTCGTTGATCATCATTTCACCCCAGCCAACGTCGAGTCAACTTGCTAGTATATATATATATATATATATATATATATATATATATATATATATATATATATATATATAGATATAGATGTTACTTCTGTAATATGCAAGCAAACTCAGTGTTGCACGAGATTGGAAATGCTTCTGATATTTATGCCCAAATCATAAACATCAGTTTGTTTGCTGTAATTTCTATTCTCTGAAGATGATTTGCCTGACTTTGAGACAACTTTTCAGAGGACATCGCGTGCTCTATTTGAATTGGAGTTGAAGGTTAGTACGAAAACCATCGCATTATTCATCTTATCGACTTGTATCTGCAAAAGAAATGTTCACTACTCAAGTAAGAAAATTATGGATGTATGCAAAATACATAAGCGTGTACACAAATACATAAACATACACACTAATACATAAACGTATACACAAATACATAAAATGCACCACCAATGAATAAACGTACACAAATACATAAACATACACGGCAATACATAAACGTACACACCAATACCTAAACGTACACACAAACACATAAACGTACCCAAATACATAAACTTACATACAAGTACATAAATGTACACACCAATACATGAAAGTACCACCAATACATAAACTTACACACAAATATATTAATGTACACACCAATACATAAACGTACGCACCAATACATAAACGTACACAGAAATACATAAACGTACGAACAAATACATAAACCTACCCAAATACATAAACCTACATACAAACACAAAAACGTACACACAAATACATAAACGTACACAGAAATAAAAAAAAACTATATACAAATACATGAACGTATACACAACAACGTAAAGTACACACAAATACATACAAGTATACACAAATACATACAAGTATACACGAATACATATAAATGTTTTATTCATAGTTATGTTTATTGTCCTTATTTTTGCTTTGTATTGCGTATTTTTCCTCTTCTTTTTTATGTGTGTCCGCAAACCTCTTCCTCCCGCATCGCTTTTTTTCTTTATCATCGGTTCCATGAATCGAACTGCTTGCAAGCTATTTGAATGGCCAATTCCTGAGTGTTATTGCCGGTCGACGGATGTCTAACTGCCTCTCTGCTTCCAGATAGTGAAAAATGACCGCTGTGAGAAGCAAAGCGAATCTGATTGGCTAACATGCCAGTTGACTGATTGGTTGCCCGAAGCCTAGCGTTAAATAAAACCCAATCAGCGTCAATACGTATAAAGTCGATTTCGCTTCGTGCATACCGACGTACGTAGATAACCATAGAAATTAACACACAAAAACGCACATGTATATATATACACACACACGCACACACACACGCACACACACACACACACACATAAACATAGAATACAATGATGTGGCGCAACTAAAAGAAAACACAATTGCAACTTCACTTTCGATTTTCAGATTTTGTAATCAACCCTTTATGCTTTTCTGATGAAGGGAAATACAGAATCAATCTTTAAAGATTACAAAATAATTACATGAATGGTTCTGCGCTACGAAACATATGCTGTCAAGAACTGAACATTTAACATGTTTAAAAAATAAACGGTATGAATAATTTGGAATGTAGACTTTTATCATATATATATATATATATATATATATATATATATACAGGGTGTCCATACAGTCCGTGTGCACTTTAAAAAAATTTATAACTTTATTTGTATTTGCAATAGAAATAATCCGTAAAATGTATGTAAAATGTATATGTATTTGTGTGGGGATTATATATATATATATATATATATATATATATATATATATATATATATATATATATATATATATATATATATACACATAATATATATAACTACTTCATTTACTCACATAAATTAATATACAAAAGTATAAATTTATGCGTAAACTTTAAGTATTTACTTCAAAAGTGCTCAATACGTAGGTAGAGCTAGTTAGTAATTTATAAAATATAATCGCCATATATATTTTATAAATTTATATATATATATATATATATATATATATATATATATATATATATATATATATATATATTATGAGGTTATTATTTTTCAGAGATTAAGTAACTAACGAAGTGTAACAAGTGTTCAATACCGGAGAAGAGCAAGGTATACCTTTTATTTATTTTTACATAAGCAGTAATATGTTGCTACACAGTCATGAGCATATTTCGGTCAGCTAGTTATCAGTAACTAGAGACATTGGAAATGTGCTATGTGCATCGAACGGCTTTGATAGCTCGAAAGATCGGCACAATCCCGACAGAATCAAAAGAAAGCGAATCTTAACAAACAAGCGAACGCTGACAGTAAAAGCCATGGTCTTTGCATAAACATCCACTGCGTAAACCTTTAAAGTTTTCTATCAGAAATATACGCTCACTCTCACTCTCACTCTCTCTGTTACTCTTCATCTCTTTCTTCCCTCTACTTCTCTCGCCCTCTCTTTCCCCCTCTCTCTCTCTCTCTCTCACACACACACACATATTGTTCACATCTTGGCATTCTCTATCCTTCACTCTCACCCTCTTTCTCCCTCTCACTACCCTTCATCTTTACCTTCCTCCCTTTTCATCTCTCCGTTTCCAGAAAACGCATCGAATCACAGAAATTAGGAACCCGTGATTTCTGCAAAATCTACAACAATGTAGTAAATAATTGGCAATCAACAATACCCCCACTATCCAACAATCATTAGGTTGTTTACTCAGCAACCGAGAAGGCTAAATGCTTGCCAGTCGGTTTGCCTCAAACTTCACTTTTGACCCAGCAAATCATTCACCCCTGACTTTCCTTTGCAAACAGACGCTACACTAGATAATCTATCACCATCAGTCCTTCTCAGGTGCGCAATATCATAGACAAGTAGACACCTCAGAAGCTTGTGGATCCAATCTTATCCCGGCTGTGCTATTAAAAAAATAATTCGCTGAGGTTGCTCCAGTTCTCTCCAAACTTTACATCAAATGCCTTAACGAATCTTGCTTTCCTGACTGTTGTAAAACTGCTTCTGTGTTAGCAGTTTACAAGAATTCTGGTGAAAGAACTGACCCAGTAAATTATCGCCACATTAGCCTCCCGCCTCGTTTCTCCGAAATATTTGAGTCCATAATTAACCAAGCTCTAGCCCATCACCTTACAGCTGCTAAACTTTTGGCATCAGATATCCTAACTGTAATCACTGAACGTATATACCATACATTGGACAAAGCAGGGGAGGGTAGAGCGATATACCTATATATATCTAAGGCTTCTGCCAGGGTATAGCATGATGGTCTTCTCAGGAAAATCAAATCATACGGTATCACTGGACGCATACTTAACATAATTAAATCCTTCTAAAATAAGAGAAGAATCCAGGTTGTCCTCAACAATCGTACATCTAAATAATATGATATAAACGCGGGTATACCTCAGGGGTCTATTCTTGGACCTATATTATTCTTCATAAATGAACTCCCTGATAATATTGTTTCTGAGATGGGTGTATTTTCTGATGACACCACGCTCTATAACAGGCACAAGGGGAAAACAAATGAACACATATGTAAAGGACTGGTAGAAACACAAGAGGATGACCTCCAATCTGTAGTGGAATGGGGACAAAAATGGATGGAAACATTCAATGCTGCCAAAACTTAGCTTGTTTCTATCAATAATTACAAGAATTCCTCTCAACCATTAATAGCTTTGGCTAAAGATACATTGCCTGAAAGTACTTCTCGGCTTAACGTTCACAGGGAACATGAGTTCGAACAGATATATTGAGAGTAGTGCCATGGCCACTGCGAGAAATATGGACTTCCTCTACCGTGCTAGAAAGTTACTTACGCCTACAAGTATCCTATACCTCTACAAGGCCACCATTCGTATATGTATGGAATACTGTTGTCACATTTCGGCTGGTGCATCTGTTACTAGTCTCTCGCTCCTGGAAAGGGTTAAAAAAATAGTCGCCAACTTGATAGGTCCTGAACTATCATCTAAGCTTCAGCTTCTGTCCCATCAACGAAATGTTGCATCCTTCTGCGTGTTATACAAGTATTTTAATGGCGGATGCTTCGACGAACTATACGCCCATGAAAGAAAAAAAAAGCTGAGGAAAGTGAAAAACAAGAGATGAAATTAAAAAAATCATACAGAAATCGATTTATATTAAAAAAGAAAAAATAAATTTGAATAAAAAAAAATCGGTATTACAAGAAAAACAAAAGAAAAAGAAAAAATATCCGAAGCGAAAAAAAATGTTTAATAAAAAAAAAACAATAAATCGGAAACCATTTAATTCAATTCGTCGTAAAATACAAAAAATAAATAAAATAAAATGCACAACTTATACGCTAGGTTCATATCTGTAAGGAAATGAAAAGCTAAATAAAATAAAAACAATTTGTAAACAATGTTAACGACATTGTTGATCAAATAATAAACATGCAACGGAGTATTTAATCCTTCTCTATCATAAGCCTTTGATATCTTAATGTGATGTTTGAATTCGTTCTACTCATCCTTCAAAATACGATACGAAATTTCTGAATTGTACCGAACAATCTTTCCTGCATCCTCATCTTTTTCAAAACGATGGAATTCGACGCACTCAGTGCCTCTAACAGGTAAAACATAATTGATTTCAGTTTTCGATGATTAAATGAACCTGACTTCAATTCGGAAATAGTTAATTGCTTATAAATTAGTCAAAATTATCATAGATCATCAAATCAAGCGAAGAGATACACTAGAGCTCTTCCAATAAATAATCAGCCAAATAATCTCCAAATCAATATGTGATCCATTTAATAATCTCTAACCCAATACGTGATCTACTAAATATACTCTAACCCTATATGTGATCTATTGCATAATCTCTAATCAAATATGTGATCTGCCGAATAGTCTCTAACCCAATATGTGATATATTAAATGGTCTCTAACACAATATGTGATATATTAAATAGTCTCAAACACACCGTGCGGTCTATCAAATTATCTCTAACCCAATATGTGATATGTTAAATAGTCTCTTACCCTATATACAGGATGACCAAAAAAAAAAAAAAAGCTAAATGGAGGCCATCTAGAACATATGCTGTAGAACGGAGAAAAAAAGGCCAAAGACCCTAGTGTTTTGATGTGATGTTTTGAATATAATAAACTAGTTATGACCAAAGTTTCATTTCATTCGGACAAAACACTAAGAAACGGAGCCTAATTAGAGTTGGGCCCGTTTTTGTGGGGTCAGTCTGTATGATCCACTGAATAATCTCTAACCAAACATGTGATCTGCCAAATAGTCTCTAACCCAATATGTGATCGACTGAACAGTCTCTAAATCAATGTGATCTACTGATTAATTGTTAACTCTGCTACATAGTCTCTAACCAACTATGTGAATAGTTTTAAACCCACTATGCGAACTACTAAATAGTCTCTAACACAATGTGATACATACTAAATAGTCTCTAACACAATGTGGTATATACTGAATAGTCTCTAACCCAATGGGTGATATACTGAATAGTCTCTAAAACAATATGTGATCTACTAAATAGTCTCTAACCCAATTCGTCAACTACTGAATAGTCTCTAACTCAATATGTGATCTGTCGAATATTTTCTAATACAAAATAGGATCTTCTGATTGGTCTATAACCAAACTTGTGATCTGTTGAATAGTCTCTAACTCCAAAACGTGATCTCTCAAATAGTCTCTAAGTCAGTATGTTTACTACTGAATAGTCTTTAACCCAATATGTGATCTGACGAATAATCTGTAAGCTATTATGTCATCTACTAAATAGTCTCTAACCCAATATGTGATCTACAATCAGAAACTGGCATCGACGGAAGTTTACTTGTACTAAATACGGTTCTATTTCAAAAGGATTGTGGATTTTATTAAAGATTCTATAGATGGAATTGTGTGGAAGGAATTTAAACTATATAATATATACACGACACAATATATATTTATGTACATATCAAAATATGTCTTTATAGGCGACAAAACTAATTGGTAGAATTTGAACAAAAAAACAAAAAGAGGCCTAATCTGTCATGTGACTGAGTAAAAGTGTAATACTATGACCGTTAGTATGAAAAATAGAAAACATTTTCTGTCAACAAGACTATTTGGTAGAATTGTATCAAGTTTGACATGAAATGCTCTTGGATGTATCTTAAGGCGTTCCTTAGGATTGTATTACTGCCAGTAACGATGTCAGTAATTCCACGACTTAACAGTTAGGATTAAAATACAACGAATTAAGCGAAAAATCTTTAATATTGAAACGTAACCTTTATATCCTGATTTGGTAGAGGAATTCTTCGTTTAAAGGCGATGTCTTAATTAGATTTCTGCTTTGGCAAGTGAAATTACCAATTGGAGGCGTTCTTAAATGAATCAAACCGCACCCCCCCCTCTCTCTCTCTCTCTCTCTCTCTCTCTCTTTCTCTCTCTCTCTCTCTTTCTTTATTTATCTCTCTTTCTCTATTTCTCTCTCTTTCCCTATTTCTCTCTTTCTCTCTCCCTATTTTTCTCTCTCCATATTTCTCTCCCTATTTCTCTCTATTTCTCTTTTTCCCTCTCCCTATTTCTTTCTCCCTATTTTACTCTCTCTCTCTCTCGCTATTTCTTTCTCTCTAACTTTCTCTATCTCTTTATTTCTCTCCCTCTATTTCTCTCTATATATTTCTCTCTTTATATTTCTCTCCCTCTATTTCTCTCTCTCTCTCTGTCTCTAGATTTCTCTCTCCATCTCAATTTCTCTCTATCTATCTATTTCTACATCTGTCTCTCTCACTCACTCTCTCTCAAGACATCTCAATCTATCATACTCTCTCTTTGTATCTCTTTCTTATCTGCGATTACGTTAAAATGCCACAAAGTCTTCTCAACGCCTCTAACCAATAACACCAATTCAATTATCTGCAGTCACGAATGTGCTTGATCGAAAGAGAGAAAAAAAACTAACAAAATATTAAAAAAATAAGTTGTAATGGTTAATTCTTAATTAAAAACTTCAGTATTTTAACGGTTTCACGCGTTTTGTGAGTGGCTATTTTTTAATCGGAAATCTGTGAGTGAATATCCGTCGTTTTTTATTGATTATGTGTTGGCTTTTTTTAACTAACTGTAATACAGCGAAACAGACTACGTATGGTTGACTACATACTTTCCCCTGCTTGGTTTGAACACTGTGTAACGTTACACACACGTTTACACACACGTTAACATGTAAACACCCAGGATCTACACGTTACAGAATCAGTTGCAAAGGACACAAAAATCGAAAAAAAGTAAAAAAAATTCAATTGTTTCGGTCTTTAAAAAAGTATCACTTATTCCTCACTCCTGTCACGCGTTACTTCTCGTTACAATTGTGACGTTACCTACGTCTCTAAGGTGGTCATCTTCTCTAATGTGCTCTCTTTGTCGTGGCCTTTTTTCCTTGCCGTGACGTCACTTTGCACACGGCTCTGTATTTGCACATAGCCGTCATACGCGCGTTCGCGCTCTGTTACCACTGTGGCTAGTTGAATAAACAACTGCCATTAATGCAAAATTCTTCGCAAAAAAATAATGCACTTTTCGGTAGTGGACGACGTTTATATAGACATTGAAACTGCCTGTACGTATGGCTGATGCGTAACGACTAAATAGTTACAATCTCCGATTCTCAGCGATACGGTTTCTTTCTATTTCTCTAACATATATATATATATATATATATATATATATATATATATATATATATATATAGTGCAAAATTTTGTTGATAATTCAAAGACTCACGTTTTCTTTTTTATAACCTTCGTTTATTTCCTGGATTTTTCCAATACAGCTGTTTCATTAATGAGTTGGCAATTTTACGATTTATGCTTCCGTAAAAATATCCTGTCCCCACCAACTTCTTCAGATGTTTATCCATTAGATTTTTGCAACAAATGGTATATTTTTAACATGCTGGACATCGTATTCGGGTAAAACAGATTTCCACAGCCATGCTCCTAGCGAGGGGGCGCCCGGTTTTGCCCGGGCGTAAAATACGTTTAAATATGATATTTTAATTTGTCCATATTTTGTATATATTATTATGGAGTCGTGATTTCAAAAGTAAAAACAATAGTATCTGGGTTCCATCAGCTAGAATCGAAACCGGAGCTGTTGAATTCAAAGCTGGGAACGTTACCACTCTACCAACATGACACGCACATAGACCGATTAAAAAGTAAAAATTAAGAATAAACTAAGATGAATGTACTAAATGGGTAATGATTTTTTTTTTCAATCATTTGAGGTTCCTAGCGCCGTTCTGCGACTTTTAGTTTCGGAGGATATATTTTATTACTAGGGCTATGACAACAGCGTATTCTTTTCTTTTTTTTCTTTTTCTTTTTTTTTTTGATTCTCGGGTATATATCCATTGATATTTTATGTTTTTATGCAGAGTGATATGGTTCTCGGTTGATTAATTGTGCCTAACTGTATCGGATATATACTCGAGAGTCAAAACAATGAAAAGAATATGCTGTTGTCCTAGCCCCACTTATTACACATGGTGTACACGTGACACAGGAGAAAACGAGAAGCTAATGTTGAGACCCATCCAGGTGTAAAATTTTACACTACAATTAGAAGAGTTTACTCTGTGCACCAAAGTCACCGTGAATGTTTCGTTTTGAGACTCTTTCTTCATGAAATAAGAGGACCAACTTCATTTTCCTTTCTAAGAAATATTGATTGACAAATTGTTGACAATTACTGGAAAGCTTGTTTGACTTTAAATTTGTCAGAAAATCGGAATCAGCGGGAGAAAACTATGGCTCAGACTTCAGTGTCAGACACAGCTGTTTCTCTAAGAGTCATTCTTGCAATAATTCTCAAAACTTGTGAAGTAAATAATCCCTTAGTATTATAGCAGAAATATAAGGATGATGCACGCGAGGACTATAAATATCAGCAACAACAAAGATTCACTTAAAGAGAAATCGGATTTAGCAAAGAAATATATACTTCTGTGTTGCTTGTTATTGAAGACCTTGTGATCGCTATTTATAAATGTTGGTTACTTGAAACTCATCGAAGCGAAGTGAATAACTTACAGAACCTCATATGATATTGATGACAAAGTGGGGAAACTTTTGCCAGACTAATAATGTGCATTTAGAATAATCATTGAGCAGGTTACCCATAAGAAAGAAGGATTATAATTTTTAGATGTATCAAGAGGAACTAGAAATGTTTCGTCATCAATTTATCGCTGGCCAAACTCAGGCAGAGAACGGAAACTGCCTTAACTGTAGCAAGTCTTGGAATTGCTGCAACTTTACTCCCTGGGATCAAACAACTCACACGCATCCACCACTAATATGTCAGGCACATATTGGTTAATTATTTTTATTTTTTTATTTTTTTATTTTTATATATATATATATATATATATATATATATATATATATATATATATATATACATATATATTTTTTCCCAACCAAAACACGCATGTATATATGCGCTTAATCATTCAGACATAAGTACACGCACACACACACACACACACACACACACACACACACACACACACAAGTAAGATGGAAAATAGGTAGGAGAAGATATATATACACACATATACACGCACATACATACATATATACACACACATACATGTATGTGCATACACACTCACAAACATCCACATACTATGTAGGCACATACACATACACACACACATGCACACACACAGACATATGCAGGGGCTCACACATACGCGTATATCCATATCCACACGAACACATTTACCCACTCATACATATGCATACATATGTATATATATATACACACGCACACATACAGATGCGTATACATTCATCCACCCATATATATATATATATATATATATATATATATATATATATATATATATATATATGGACACATGCACTCACAATCACGCATACACATACATATTCATACATCCCACCTTATGTATATATTGGTTGAAGTTTTCTTGCTTTTCTAATCCAAGCACATATGAATACAGAATTACTGGATGACAAACACTACTATAAACCCATTAGTACCAACATAGATAACACCACCATCTCAAAAATCACAAAACTTTGTACAACACACAACAAAATATTAAAAAAGAAAGAAAAGGACTTCCTCACAAATTTCATTACAAAGACCAACAACTTCTACGGACTGCCTAAAATACACAAATCTGGCGTAATAAAACTTGCCATCGATACACAAAACTCAGAATATATTAGCGCTCCAAACCCTAGTGACCTTACATTTAGACCCATTGTAGTTGGACCAGCCTGTCCGACAAGCAGACTTAGCAACTTAATAGACATCTTATTACAACCTTTCACATATCAAGTTAAGAGCTACATAAGGGACGACATCCATTTTCTTACTACCTTACCACATACAGTAGAAAACGGGACACTATTAGTTACATTTGACGTTAGCAGTTTATATAGTAATATACCCCATGAATTAGGAAAAGAAGCAATAATATTTTGGATCAACAGACACGCACAAACACTACATCCTAGATTCACAAAGCAATTCATTATCGATAGTATAGACATAATCCTAAATAATAATTCCTTCGAATTCAACAATACCAACTACATCCAAACACTAGGTACAGCAATGGGAACGAAAATGGCACCGACTTACGCAACCCTTACATTAACCTACCTAGAAGAAACCTTATATAATAAGATAGAACAAAAATTTGGCCACAGCACTAAAAACTGTTTGTAGAATCATGGAAAAGGTACTTAGATGACTGCTTCATCCTATGGAAACCCACATGGGGAGACATCACAGACTTACACACCATACTCCAGAACCTACACCCAAAAATTAAATTCACCATAGAACAAAGCTCTACAGAATTACCTTTCCTAGATATACTGATAAAGATTAAAGACAATAACATTATCACAGACATTTACCGCAAACCCACAGACACCCAACAATACCTACACTTTAAAAGTCACCACCCTAAAAGCTGCATAAAATCAATTCCTTACACCCTAGCACGTAGAATCTGCACCATAATCACGGACAATAACCTTCGGAAAATCCGACTCAAGGAACTACAAATAAATTTAAGAAAAAGAAAATACCCATCACAACTTATAGACAAAGGGATCCAACTTGCGACAAATATACCAGTAGAAGATTTGAGAACCCCTAAAGAACGAAACAAAGAACAAATCCTAACATACGTCTCCACACACAACACAAACAACCCAGAGCTTTTCACAGAGATAACGAAAAACCTCGTCCTACTTAACCAAAACAGCAAACTAAACAACTTCCTTAAAACAACAAAAATAATAAAAAGCAAACGCTAACCCAAAAACCTAAAACGCATTCTTACCTCATCCAAACTCAATCAAGACGCAACAAAAGGAGTCACAAAATGCAACAAACAACGATGTGGAGTCTGCAACATAATATTAGAGGGAAAAACATACACATTTACGAACCCCATACAAACATTCAAAATTAAAAAAAAAAACTTAGATTGCACCTCAAAAAACGTGATCTATGTAATAAAATGTCCAGCATGTGATAAATCCTACATAGGCGCTACAAAAAACCTTAATAATAGAGTTGCCCTACACCGATCCAACATCAAAATAACGGAAAATAGACACCTGCATGTATCACAACTTATACACACATGCAGTGGAGGCAGATTCGAGATAATGCCCATCTTCCAAACTGACAACTACTTCTACTTGCTAACACAAGAAAAAAACTTCATAGCAAAGTTTAACCCCGCCTTAAACATCTCTCCATAATTATACACATAAATAGGCAAAACACAAAATACACTTACACGCATGCATACTGGGGTAAATGTGCACCCTCACACACGGGAAAAAAAGCACAATAAAGCACGCGTACACTTTCACGGGTGCGCGCGTCCATACCCAGTACAGTACCATTTCTCTAAACTAAACAAACAATTAGAAATTATACGTATGTATGTGTATGTACGCACGTGTGTGCATGTATATATATGTGTGTGTGTGCGAGTGTATACATATGATTGTGTATTCGTGTGTGTGTGTATATATATATATATCATCTGTTATCTATGCTACATCTTGTTTGTGTGTATACGTGCACTTATGTTTGGGTGACCGAATCCATGTATGCATATGTGCTTGGATTAGAAAAGAAAGAAAACTTCAACCAATATATACATAAGGTAGGATGTATGAATATGTATGTGTATGTGTGATTGTGAGTGCATGTGTCCATATATATATATATGGGTGGATGAATGTATACGCATCTGTATGTGTGTGTGTATATATATACATATGTATGCATATGTATGAGTGGGTAAATGTGTTCGTGTGGATATGGATATACGCGTATGTGTGAGCCCCTGCATATGTCTGTATGTGTGCATGTGTGTGTGTGTATGTGTATGTGCCTACATAGTATGTGGATGTTTGTGAGTGTGTATGCACATACATGTATGTGTGTGTATATATATGTGTGTATGTGCGTGTATATGTGTGTATATATATCTTCTCCTACCTATTCTCCATCTTACTTGTGTGTGTGTGCGTGTACTTATGCCTGAATGATTAAGCGCATATATACATGCGTGTTTTGGTTGGGAAAATATATATATATATATATATATATATATATATATATATATATATATATATATAAAATAAAAAAATAAAAAAATAAAAACAATTAACCAATATGTGCCTGACATATTAGTGGTGGATGTGTGTGAGTACGTGTGTGAGTGTGTAGGTGGGTATGTATATATGTATGCTCCTACATATATTTCTATGTATTTGCGTGTGTGTATGTGTGTGTGCCTGCGTGCGTGTGCGTGTGCATATGTACATGTACATGTATGTATATGTATGCGTGTGTGATTGTGTGTGAGTGTGAGCTATACATGGGGAAAGAAAGTCTTTAAAAAAACCTAAAAAAAACATAAAAGCCTTCACCAAAAGGACCAAAAGCCCCTCTTTAATCTAACTTTGACCGGACACTTTGAACACTTACAGTTGGAGACAGAATGTCTGAGACCACACATCACTCTGAAAAACACGTTTAGTATCAGCGGAGATAAAAATAACTTTCCAAACTCCCATTTTAAAGAAAAACGAAAAACTTATTACGAAAACATCTGAAGAGAGCACACCCTAAGCTCGAAACGCGTTATAAAAATATTTTAAAATAAAAATATGATGAAAACCTGTAAAAAAAAAAAAAACCCACAATTGTTGATGGCTACACTCTTTTAAATATACATTTTTTTCTCTCGTTGGAACTACACAACCATCACTTTAAATATATATATATATATATATATATATATATAT
>NC_136506.1:106270412-106280412 GCF_053919585.1 Euprymna scolopes
AGAAACCATCATCATGATTTGTACGTGTTGTCTCGTGTCGTCATTCAGTTACAACAGAAAAGGGTAATTGTTATTATCATTATCTATAATGGGCATTGTGTAACCCTTCGAGGATTATGCATCTCCCCTCCTCTGTGTAAATAACTTGTATACATCGCCAGTCAGTATATACATATATATATATGAAGTTCCAAGCATCCCAGAACTGTATAAATATCTCTCTCCCCTCATCATTGTTATATATGTCCGCCGTCTCTCCTAATATGTACTCCTATGCAACATCATCTTCAGCGATGACATCTAGAATGTCATTGTTCTTTTGTTCTACTATGTGCTGTCCAAGAGCAATAAATATAAGATTACATTTAAAAGGGATGAATTACATTATTATTGAGTTCACGACAGTTGACGACAGTGGCCAGTTTTAGTTAGTTGGTGGCTTGGGGCTCTCTCAAGAGAGTTCGAAGAAATCGAGAGTATGTAGACCGGATCGAGAAGAAAATAGCTGGGGACTGATGCGAACAGACATCTAGTGATGGAAACGTTTAGGGTTCTATTTTACACTACGTGACGGTATTACACACACACAAATGCACACACACACATACAATGCTTAACTGATTTACATCAAATATTTTTGTTGTGTTATTTTATTGTAGCACGATTATCGAGTCACATTGTAATAGATATGCAATTCTGAGTTTTTAATGTTTTTCAACTGACATTCCGAAGCAGGATACTCTACTAGACTAAATTAATTATTGATGTGGAATCAAGTAAGGCCAAGAGATTAAAAGGAATGTATGCTTTAACCAATTGATTGGATGCCGTATTGCGTTAATGTTCCCAATTAACTGCACAGCAACCATTTTTTTTTAAGAATTTATAAAAATGAAACTAAACGTGCTTTTTATATTCTGCTCTCGTGCCCCTTGGCCGTGTCACCGCAACAGACACAAGTCTAATTTCTTTCTGGCCAAATGCGTTGTATTTATTCACCATAGTTTTCCACGGTCGATATCGCGTCATCATTTCTCATCCTTTGAAAGACGGTGGGACGTCTATATTTTGTTATAGTTTTAGCTTCCATTTATTTTTATCTCGGTCAATATTCTCGGGGTACCAGACACTTTTTCTGATCAGCTTTCTCTGACTCCCCGTTTACTCGTATAAATCTTTCCTCAAAATCGCGTTCCTCTAATCGTTCTGTGATGTGGCGTTCCACATCACGCCATGGCAAGGACTGCCTGTTCGACGTTCGATGTTCGATGTTAGGCACGTCTCGTTAATTTTGTTATGACACTGTTTTATAAACAAACAACCTGACTGTATTCATAATTTCTAATCTAAATACAAAGAGCTCAAATTTCTAATTATTATATATATTGCACTGGCCTAAATTGTCAGTCCATCTACGATCGGTCTATTATAGGATATGGAGAAAAATATATTTTGAGAGGTAAATGAGAAACTGGATTGAACACACTGATATCTATGTATTTCATATATTTTTAGTCCAAACAAAAAGAGAATTTGATTACTATAAGATTTTTTTTTACTGTTATTTTACCCCAAATAACGCAAAGTGCCAATTGGATGTAAGGGACTACTTGTGATCATATCTACAGATACACTAAGGAAGAGGTTGAACAGCGAGATGTCTGTTCACATTACGCATGAACTTCCTTGTGTCAGTACAGTTGGGGGAGCAGGGACCTGAGAAGAAATTCCAAAGTCTAGCCGTTCGAGTGGAATAAACTATTAGAGAAATCTTGGGGTCTCTATTGTGTAGGGGTGAGATTTTGCTGATTGTCGGTTTATTCAGAGTTATTTACGTCGAGGGAACACAAGTGCTTTTAATTATTTCAATTTTTCGTAAGATCCCTAAAGTTTAAGCAATAATATTTTTAATGGGTGGAACGATAAAATTTTCACCCTTAAAGAAACAACACTACAGCTTTATTTAAAAACTTTGATTGAAAAAATAAATTCAAGTAACTTTATGTTGTATAAGCTAACATCTATTCAATGTAATCGCATTCAGCCTCAATCACCGACGATATGGGTCCGAAACTTGGAACATGTCTTTTCCATACGCGCCGGTGGAAGCTCGGCAAATACTCGGCGATCAGGTTGAATTTGATGTTGTAGGAGGTCATGTCTGTGACGTTTTCGACATATGACCAAACGAAGTAGTCTAGCTAGTTCAGGTTGTGGGAGGAGAAAGGCTAGGGAGAGAAGGGTACCAAGTCATAGCATTCCTTCTGAAGCCAAGCCTGAGTCTCATAGGACTCATGGGCCGGCACTGAGTCCTGCTGTCACGCCCAGGGTCTGCCAGTGGGCATCTGATTGCACCATGGAATAATCACACTCTTTGACACATCCAGATACACTTTGGTGTTGACTTTCAAGCCGCCTTCTTAGATGTGAGATGATCCTCGCGTGAAACTACACCAAAGACCATAACCGTGGCCGGAAACTTGTTTGTATCACTCTGGCACGTTCCTGTTATCCCTAGCAATTCAGCGATGTATTTTGAGAGTGCTGGAAACGGTGCTGTTGTCATAAGTTGGATTAGTAGAGAGCATCAGTAGTACAGCGGTGCATCTCCGATCTCTCTTGTTGAACATTGTGTCGCTATCAGAAATGATAGAAGGTTCCTATTGCTTTTGGGATTTGTACGCCACTGGCCAGTAAGTAGATGGTTTACAACAAAAAATAAACGGTTTTTGTCAATTTTGATTGTTCCGCCCTGTACATTGAGCAGTTTCGCCCGGCCCCTCGAAGACCACATATAAGCCCATTGCCCTCGTGGCAATCAGTTATTGGTCAATGTAGGGGAAACCCTTCATACCAATTGTCACCATCCAGTTCCCTCACGGGGAAACTGGTCCCCCTCCCCTTCACTCTCCACGTTAAAAAACGGCATTTTGTCTAATTTGCTCAGTGGGGAAGCAAATAAATAACCCGCCCTGTACATTGTCCATAATAAAAAACATGTAATCAACTTAGTGTGATTACTCTTTCCGTGGTCGTCAAAATGTCAAGGGGTACCTTCATCAAACAATAACAGTTGTATCTGTTTCGATCACAACAAAAAGATGAAAGATATGTATTGTTAGAGTAATTAAAACTGCTGTTCTAATCTGGTATGTTATTCTCATTGCATTTCCGCCGATGTAATCTTCGAGCTTCTTCAGGTGCATCTTTCGGAATTCAGAAATCTGTATCGGATATCAAACGATATTGTTTATTTAACCTACGGGAGTAGTTTATTCTCATTTTGCCAGTCATGATCGGGTGGCAATCCTGGATTGTAATTTTAATATCGCCCGCAATGAGGATTGAACCTTCAACGTATATGGCGGATCTACCTGATGAAACTACAGATAGTACAGCAAGTGTTCACCTACTACTAGGTCAAATACGTTATGAGCTCTCGACGGCGGGTATTAATGATACTGTCGAGTCGAGCTAAGTAGAACAACAACTTAAAAAAAAATGGCTTGTTTTTCTCTCGTATGAACAACTTCGTGATTGTTACGCGTTGTTTTATACAAATTCCTCAACGTCTACTACCACGTGATCTCCTGCTGGTAAAATGTCTTTGGAATATGCGTGATAACAGACATGCTTTCTTAATGATAGTCGGTACAAGAAATTGTCGAACTTAATTAAAATTATATCAAATCTGTTTTTGAAGCAATGACTCAGAGACTGGAGACAAAAGACGTGATCTTTTGAATAGAACAACAATTCGTCGTTTCAAATTGTATTACCTTTTTATTGTTCATCTTTTTTTTCACCTATTCATTTGGTAGACTTCATTAATAGACTATATAAACTAAAATTGTAGGAACTGCGTCAACATGCGCGTGTGCGTCGTGGTGGTTGTGATGCAGTTAATTGATAAGAACAATGAGCAAAATGGAGTGTTTTGGGGGGTGTTTTTTACATAGTAGTCACCGCTTATCAATGCCCGGAAACCACTCGGGGATAATGGTTATTTAATGTACAGTAATAAATCACATAATATCGTAGTAATCGTTAGTAATGGAGATTTGATAAAGTGTTTTACGTAAGGGGCCGGTTTATCAGGAATTTGTTTATGTTGGACTTGAAGACATCCAAGTTATAGTCAGGTGGGAAACAGGCAAACTGAAGAGAGTTCTATAGGCGTGCACCTCTAAGAAAGAAGCTTTGTTCATGGAATCTACCTTTTGATTTAGGCACAGATAAAGAGTGGGGAAAATTATTGACAGTGGTTTCAAATAGACGGGTGTTTTTCGTGAAAGATTGATGAGGTGGGGCAGAGATTGGAGCTCAGACGAGCACTTGCCATGGAAGTAACGATGAAACAAAGACAGGCTCGTAACGTCTCTTTTGTGGGAGAGTGGTTGCAGGGAAGAGAAAAGGGCATCCTCCACTAAGCTACTTTGTAAGTCTATTTTGTACTCTGTAAAGGCAGGATAGGCTGTTTTTAGCAGCTCCTGTCCAGATATGGCAGCAGTACTCCATCCTTGAACGTACTTGGCTTTTATATAGATAGAGAATTGCATCAGTAGTGAGATATCTTCTGTGGCGTTAGAATGATCACGCCATTTCCCCATCGACCTTGCAACAGACGATGTACGTGTTCCATTTCAGATCAGGAGTAAAAGTCAAGCGCAGAAGCTTGTCAAAACATGGAGCCTCCCCAAGACGAGAGCCATCCATTTCAATTGATGCAAAATGGGGATCAGAGCGTTGATGATGTAAAGATGGGAGCTTGGTGCATTAAAAGTAACCGGCCACATCTTCCCCCACTGTACCACGCGCTCAAGATCAGAGGAGAGAGAATCAGAGAGAACATTGCCATTTGCGGCCTTTGATGTGTTACTATAGATGGTCGTGTCATCAGCATAGATGCCAACGAATGATTTAAGTATGTGTTTTGGGAGATCATTGATGTAGATCAGGAAGAGAGTTGGGCCCAGGATGAACTCCTGAGGGACTCCAGCATTATACTGTGGGTTTCTGATTTTTGCCCATCAACCACTACCCTTATGAGCATATCAGAGAGAAATGATTTAATAATTGAAAAAAACATTTCCAGTTATCCGTAGCTGGAAATCCTGTTAAGTAGGCCTTTATGCCATACCTTATAGAAGGCCTTTGATATGTCAAGAGCAATTGCCCAAGAAAGGAAGCCTTTGTCGAAAGATTCACTAATCCTATGAGATATAACAGTTAGCACACCTGCTGTAGATCTAGCAGAACGGAAACCATATTGCCTGTCACTAAAAAGGTTATTTCTGCTGAGGTGGTTGACTACTTCATCCTTTAATATGGATTCCAGCAACTTACTCATGACACGCGGGAGGCTTATTGGTCTGTACTGAGAGGAAGATGACTTATCACTTGAATTTTTAAGTACAGGGCATACTGATGAGGTTTTCCAGGGTGTTGGAAAGCACTTCTCCTTAAGACAACGCTTAAACCGTTTTGTAAGCATGGGGGGAAAGTTCTGGGTGAAGCTTTTTAAGCACTATAATTGGAATGCCGTCAGGGCCAGTTTCTTTACTGAGTCAAGGTTCTTAATTAGCTTGGCGACCTCACGCACAGATATTTGTATGTTGCATAGCGTGTTGTCTTTTATAGGAGGAAATACGGGGAGTTGATGGCCTTCGTCGCATAGGGTCTGCTCACATGTTAGGCTGTCATATTACGAGTGGAATATATATATATATATCCTATTTCCTATATACATATATATATATATATATATATATATATATATATATATATTGAGTAAAACGATTCATAATTTTGAATTAAAAATCAGTTCTAAAAGGAAAACAAACAAAATCCACTAGATTGTACGATGCTTTTAAGAAACGATGTTCATTTTATTTAAACTGACAATAATTGACAAAATAATAAATATTGACAATAATTTGACAAAATAATAAACTGACAATAAATATTGGCAATAATTTGACAAAATAATAAATATTGGCAATAATTTGACAAAACAATAAATATTGGCAATAATTTGACAAAATAATAAATATTGATAATAATTTGACAAAATAATAAACTGACAATAAATATTGGCAATAATTTGACAAAATAATAAATATTGGCAATAATTTGACAAAACAATAAATATTGGCAATAATTTGACAAAATAATAAATATTGATAATAATTTGACAAAATAATAAACTGACAATAAATATTGGCAATAATTTGACAAAATAATAAATATTGGCAATAATTTGACAAAACAATAAATATTGGCAATAATTTGACAAAATAATAAATATTGATAATAATTTGACAAAATAATAAACTGACAATAAATATTGGCAATAATTTGACAAAATAATAAATATTGGCAATAATTTGACAAAACAATAAATATTGGCAATAATTTGACAAAATAATAAATATTGACAATAATTTGACAAAATAATAAACTGACAATAAATATTGGCAATAATTTGACAAAATAATAAATATTGGCAATAATTTGACAAAATAATAAATATTGGCAATAATTTGACAAAACAATAAATATTGGCAATAATTTGACAAAATAATAAATATTGATAATAATTTGACAAAATAATAAACTGACAATAAATATTGGCAATAATTTGACAAAATAATAAATATTGGCAATAATTTGACAAAACAATAAATATTGGCAATAATTTGACAAAATAATAAATATTGACAATAATTTGACAAAATAATAAACTGACAATAAATATTGGCAATAATTTGACAAAATAATAAATATTGGCAATAATTTGACAAAATAATAAATATTGACAATAATTGACAAAATAATAAATATTGGCAATAATTTGACAAAAGAACAAAGTCTACTCATCAGCAAGAATAGCGGGGGGGGGGAGTTAAAGAGACCAAACTAAAACTAGCATTTTAGTCGTGTGTAAGTCAGATATTCCTTTTTTATCTCCATTATAAAATATGCTTTTTTTTTACAAGGTAGTTACCACTTATCAAGGCCCGGAAGCCACTCGGGGATAAGGATTATTGTGTGTACAGTACGTTAGTTTTGGAGATCTGATAAAGTGTCTTACTTAAGGAGGCGGTTCATCAGGAATTTGTTCACATTGGACTTGAAGACGTCTAGGTTGTAGTCAGGTGGTAAACAGGCAACCGGAACAGAGTTCCACAGGCGTGCACTCTAAGAAAGAAGCTTTGTTCATGAAATCTACGTTTTGATTTTGGCACAGATAAGGAGTGGGGAAAAATTTTGACAGTGGTTTCATTGAGGCAGTCTATCTTTTGGCATGTTATTATATTTTTTCTTCTAATTAGAATAATTATTTATCGTTTATATTACTTTAAAACGCTGTTCTAATGTACGGTTGATCAGTTTTTATCGTTGTTTTTTTTTGTGTCTGTGTTTTTTTTATTTAACTTCAGTAAGTTTTAAGATATCAAGGGGGAACCCGTTCCCTCCTGGAGCTAACACTTGATTCTGTTATGATTTAAATTTATATCCGAGAGCTCTTTTAAGAATAGATGTTGTTGCCTTTATGGCTGCTATTTGTATTTCCTTACAACTTGGTCTTCCAGGAATTGCTTCTAAGTATTTCTGAAGATTCTTTTTATTAAACCAGTTGCTCCTATCACAACCGGCATAATGTTTATTTCTTTCAGAGACCATGTCGTTTATAGATCATTTTTTGTCTGTGTGTCTGCGTGTGTGTATGAATAAAAAAACTTATACTACATATTAAGATAGCTCTAGGATATCTATACCTATTGAGCTTATTTTATATCTACAGTACAATGGGCATGTTTTCTTTTAATAGTATTAATACATTTACTAGTACATTAAAATAGACTCTGCTCTTTAGACTCTCGGTCTAATTCCCTCTAAAAAATTAAAAAATTAAAAAAAAATCTCTCTCTCTCTCTCTCTCTCTCTATCTCTCTCTCTCTCTATCTCTCTCTCTCTCTATATATATATATATATATATATATATATATATATATATATATATATATTCTACCTCCTTTCAATTGTAAGGAGTTGGCCGAATTAAAATCTACTATTGCTGTACAAAGAAAGTTTAGAATTGAATACAATAAAAAAGCGCCTCATAGGAACACCATTGTTAAATAGATGAAAAAAATTAAAGAGACAGGCTCTGTCCATGATAAACCACGGTCTGGAAGGCCATGTGTCAGTGACGAAAGTGTTGCTTCCATAGAAGAATCCTTTACTGCAAGTCCAAGAAAGTCTGTAAGACGGTCATTATTGGAGCTCGGGCTGCCAAAGTCTACTGTGCATAAGATTCTGCGAGCAAAACCTCATATGAAAGCTTACAAAATTCAATTACATCAACAGTTGTTAGAAGAGGATTATTATGCACGGCTAACTTTCTGTCACCAGTTCAATGAAAAACTTTGCAATGATGATACATTTGTGAGTAATTTGCTGTTTTCTGATGAAGCAACATTTCACATTAGTGGCAAAGTCAATAGGCATAATTGCCGAATTTGGGGAACTGAAAACCCAAATGAAACTGTTGAACATGAAAGGGACTCTCTTAAAGTTAATGTGTGGTGTGCTTTGGGAATAAATCGAATCATAAGGCCATATTTTTTGAAGATCGTGTTATTAACAGTGACAGCTACTTAGATATGTTGCAGAATTACTTTATTCCGCAACTTGAACAATTAAATTTGAAAGATGATACAGTGTTTCAACAAGATGGAGCTCCTTGTCACTTTGCTCGGCGTGTTAGACAGTTTCTAAATCAGGAATTTCCTAACAGATGGATTGAAAGAGGTGGACCATTTCATTGGCCTCCACATTCGCCAGATTTGACTCCATTAGATTTTTTTTTCATGGGGACATGTGAAAATAATTGTGTATGCAACCAAACCTAGTTCATTGGAAGATTTGAAAGCTAGAATAACTAATGTGATTTCAGGAATTACTATAAATTATTTAGCAAATGATTTTCGTGAACTGCAAAATCGTATTACCCTTTGTATTGCTAATGATGGAGGGCATGTGGAAAGTTAAATAAAATTTCCAAAAAAGCTTAAAAAATATAGATTTACTTCTTTCAAATCCATTTTACAGATTATTTCTATTGCAAATACAAATAAAATTAATTTTTAAAAGTGCACACGGACTTTATGGACACCCTGTATATATACATATACCCGCTACTTAATTGGCTGAAAAATGCGACGCTCGCTCTTTGTTTATAAACAAGCGGTTAGAGTACTGTAAAAGTGGTGGACAAATGTTTGTTTAAATAGATATTTGGCGAGATAGTTTACGAGCGCCGCTCCCGTGGGTCGATCGGTAGAACTGCTGACTGTCAATGCAATGGTTCTAGGTCCAATCCTCGGATTGGGAGAGGTGCTAGTCTAGCGGCACTGATGAGCTGTGATATAACGAAACAGGACTGTATGTCGATGACTACAAATATACACAATCTATGTCTCCCTTTAATACATGCACAATACTCCTCTAGTTACAACCACTGTCAACAATTCCCTTTGTATCCATGACTAAAACTAAACTAAAATCCTATGAGCAAAGTTTGTTCCTATAACTATATGTCAATGGAACACAGTACCCCGGAGCTGCTGTTAGATTGACTAAAATTTAATCGCTTTAAATTAAAATGTAACTGATACGTCAGTAGACCTAGGTAGTCCAATACGAAAAACGCCAGATAATACAGAATTTTAATCCACTATTAGGTACTCAAAGAAAGTGGACGATTACCGAAAGTAGAGTTGAAAATAGTACGGAAAACTAGGACATAGAATATGCTCCGTGTAGACTATGTTTTAATAAGAAATTAGCTATCCTAAACTTTAAAGAACCTCAAACTTTATTCAACTGCAGATGTGAAAGAGCAAACGTATATATACGCAAAATAAAGTTTACCTCATGATAACGATGATGAACTACTAATAGTACTACTAATAATAAAATAATAATAATAATA
>NC_136506.1:106282912-106290412 GCF_053919585.1 Euprymna scolopes
ATACGTATACACATACATACATACATACATACATACATACATACATACATACATACATATGATATTGGATGGTTACGTACATAGGTAGTAGAAAGTATTTCCACTATTTTCAAAATTTACATTTGACTGTTTCGTTCTTATATATATGCTTTCGGTATTTTTAATCTTTTAGGGTTTGAATTACTGTGGATGATTTTTTTGTTTTCAACTAAGACCTTTCTAAACTGGAAATGTGGGCAGCGATGTTGCTTTAGGTGTTGCCAAATAGAGCTTGTATCGGAAAGGTGTAGGAAAAGTCGTCTGGACAATATATATATATTTTTACCACACTGCTTTCAAAGACATTAACTTCCGATTTTACTATGCAATTTTGATGTTAACCTTTATATTCTTTTCTTTAACTTCCATTACTCCATGACATTTAAATACTTAAACAACTTTTAATTGTGATTTTCCATGTCTCACTGACTTTAGCAAATAAGGTGTAAACCATTATAACTATTTGCTAATATTTTCTCCTCTGAAGAGATGGTACACATCGAAATCCTATAGGATAAGGAGTTAAAATGTTTCAAATGCATTCTTTGTCTTACATAGAATAATAAAAATCTTTTGATCTGAAACTCAAACATTTCACGTCATAAATTTGTAAATTCATTGAATGGATAAAATTTTATATATATATATATATATATATATATATATATATATATATATATATATATATATATATATATATATATAATTTATAAAATATATATGGCGATTAAGCTACACTGAATATTCGGCGTTTCATCCACTCTAGGATTCGTCAGGCTTATGCTCATAAGCCTGAAGAATCCTAGAGTGGATGAAACGCCGAATATTCAGTGTAGCTTAATCGCCATATATATTTTATAAATTACTAACTAGCTCTACCTACGTATTGAGCACTTTTGAAGTAAATACTTAAAGTTTACGCATAAATCTATACTTTTGTATATTAATTTTATGTGAGTAAATGAAGTAGTTATGTATATATATATATATATATATTTATATATATATATATATATATATATGTGTATATATATATACACACACTTTGGGACTGTACTTCTAACTTATTTGAATCTTAATATGGCGTTTCTGATCTTATCAGCATATCAATCTGATTGTTTTTATTCAAATGTCGCGTGATTTGACCGCAGTCTTCTCCGCAATCACGGGAGAATTACAAACAACGAACTGTCATTCCTTTTCGCACTTTTCCTCCGTAACTTCTCACGTCCACTTCAAGATTTGCATAAGAATTACATATGTTTTATTTATGACAAACACTTTCCGCTGACTTTTCAGTCATTTTTTATCTTCTTCTTAAATTGTTTACCGTTTACATAAAAGCAGACCTGCGGGGATTCGAAAGATATGCATTGCATTTAGGCGCTCATACTTCGGGCACTTGTTGAATCTTTTATCTAGAATTTACCAAGACTATTTGCACTATTTTTTGACGCGTATTCATTGTAGTGTTCTGCACAAAAAGTATATTTCAATACAAAAAACGCTTCCTAGAATATTAATTCGCTTTAAATTGTATCTACATACGGATAAAGTACAAAGTGAAATTTTATATATATATATATATATATATATATATATATATATATATATATATATATATATATATATATATATATCATTCAAATACTAACGTGTTTGAATATATGGTTAAATGTCAGTTTTAGTCATTTAGAACTGCTTTAAAGCTTCACTGCTCACTCATTTTTTGACCACATTTCAAACAATTACTACAGTTTATAGATCACCTGTTCAGCTATATTGTAATTATTTTTCATTTTCGTTCAGTAAAACAATAGTTATGATGAATTTACTTATATTCAAAATCGTAAAAATGCGTAAGGAAGTGAGTGACATTTTATGACTGATTTCCATAGAAACTACGTCGCTTCAGCGACTACTTTTGCTACCAATGTACCGCTCTTACGAAAAGAAAACTAACAAGCGAAACAGAGAATTGAAAGAATCAAAGGGAGATAATTGGGGGATTTTATTGAAAGCAGACGAGTGCCGTACATTGTTATTAAATATGTGCATGTTGTTTTTATGAGGGCAAAAAATAATACTGAAATTAAACAAAGAACAAATGAATTTACTGGAAGCCTGGAAAAATCATGGATTACAATAGAAAAATGCGAGCATGAAAAGTAATATGGTTAAGCTTAAACATGGACTAACTGGAAAAGACTGGAAAAGAAAAGGAAAAGATGTTCTAGTAAAAAACATAATAAATTTATAACTTAAAATATTGCAGCATAAGGATTTGTTTTTGTTCAATTTATAACATTATACTAGCGGGGGTACCCGGCGTTTCCCGAGTGTTTGTTTCCGGGACGGGGGGGGGAGTTTTAAAAAATGTTATGGTAGGTAAGTAGGAAGGATCAAACCCGGAGTCATGAGTAAAAGTAGGAAAATAAAGTGTGAAAAAAAAAAAAAACATCTGCAACGTTAACAGTTCGGCCACCAAGAAAAGTCCATTCCAGTTGTTTAGGAAAAAAAAAAAACGACTACGGTAGGTCGGCGCGAACGTGAAAATATGTGAATTGTCCAGCACGCTAACCACTACGCCACAGAGCACTGCAGCTTAGTTTAGTGATTTTAAATAACTTCACATGAAAGAACTACGAAGCCAAACCGGTGTTCTCTTCTCAACTGTTCCTTGTGAACGATCCCCAAACGGTGTTAAGTGGTGGCAGGGGGAGGAGGAATTTATTAGAGAGAAAATATTTTACCACTTCCATTGATCTTAACCGATTTTGGCCGTGACTTCTCAGCAGAAAAAGTATAGAAATCTAAGATTATCGAGGAATTTGAGAAATAATAAGCCTATAACACACCTGAGATATTGTTCTGCCGTTTGTGCATATTATATTTGCATGAAATATCTTGATGTTTAATCCTATTAATGTCAAAATCAGACGTGAAAAAATGAGTTCATTTTATTTATATAGATAGAAGATATACTAGCGGGGGTACCCGGCGTTGCCCGAGTGTTTGTTTCCGGGACGGGGGGAGGGAGTTTTAAAAAATGTTATGGTAGGTAAGTAGGAAGGATCAAACCCGGAGTCATGAGTAAAAGTAGGAAAATAAAGTGTGAAAAAAAAAAAAAACATCTGCAACGTTAACAGTTCGGCCACCAAGAAAAGTCCATTCCAGTTGTTTAGGAAAAAAAAAAAACGACTACGGTAGGTCGGCGCGAACGTGAAAATATAATGTGAATTGTCCAGCACGCTGACCACTACGCCACAGAGCACTGCAGCTTAGTTTAGTGATTTTAAATAACTTCACATGAAAGAACTACGAAGCCAAACCGGTGTTCTCTTCTCAACTGTTCCTTGTGAACGATCCCCAAACGGTGTTAAGTGGTGGCAGGGGGAGGAGGAATTTATTAGAGAGAAAATATTTTACCACTTCCATTGATCTTAACCGATTTTGGCCGTGACTTCTCAGCAGAAAAAGTATAGAAATCTAAGATTATCGAGGAATTTGAGAAATAATAAGCCTATAACACACCTGAGATATTGTTCTGCCGTTTGTGCATATTATATTTGCATGAAATATCTTGATGTTTAATCCTATTAATGTCAAAATCAGACGGGAAAAAATGAGTTCATTTTATTTATATAGAAGAATAGAAGAAAAGAAAGATAGAATAGAAGATAGAAGATAGAATAGAATAGAAGAGAAGAGAAGAAGAAGAGATAATCAATTCATGGACTCATGGTGTCTTTTCTAGGGCGACAATTATATCGTTCCAGTCGGTATTTGAAATACTGGATATTCAATGAACAGCAATAACACTATTAACTTTCTTTTCCATTAACAAATATGTCCGACATAAATATACTTAAAGCACGAATTAATTTTAATTCATTTTCCTCATAATCAGATTACAGTAATTGACGAGTATCTATAAATAATTGGTGGTTGGAAGAAAGCGAAAATAGTCAATGCTATAAATCTTTTGCAAGTGATCGGACGCACGCGATATCTTTCCGTGCTTTTTTGCTGTTTCGCTTATTCTTTTCGGAATCAAGAGAAAGAAAAAAGTCAACAAAATCAAAATGAGTGTCTTTCATGGCGGCTCCTATTTCGCAAAAATGTGGAAGACGATTTATAATTAGATCTTCATTCGGATCCGCTGAGACCAAGCGATGACAAACATAAATAAGAAAATGAACTACTGGTGTTATTTAAGCGTCAAGTATTGATTATACATAAATAAATATATATTAGTGTTGGGATGATGCCGAAACCGATTCCTTAAATTATCTTTTCTATTTGATCTTGGTTAAAGAAACATCTTCCAGTGCTTGTAGTAATAATAAAATAATAAATATTTATTGATTTAAACTTCCAGAAAGACTGATATCTCTAGACCACCTTCTCACAAAAGTGTTTTTACGTTTGAGAAAATATGGGCACATTTAAGATGTATTTTTGCGATAATCAGGACAAAATAACATTTTTATGCTTAAATATTAAGAGATTTATAAAGAATCGGAATCGGAATCGGTAATTGTATCCGAATCGGGAAAATACTGGAATCGTACCATCACTAGTATATATATATATATATATATATATATATATATATATATATATATATATATATATAGAGAGAGAGAGAGAGAGAGAGAGAGAGAGAGAGAGAGAGAGAATAAATACGTATTTTAAAAAGCAGTAAATATGTCGCTCCCCGTGTGGGGGTGCCAGGTTTGTTGAGGGGAAAATTGTTCCAAACTCGCATTTAGGTAAAAATGCACTTTCGTAAGTAACTGAATTCATTCAAAACGTATCGCAAAAGCAAAAACAAATAACATATATATACACGTATATATGCATACATACAAACATATATATATATATATATATATATATATATATATATATATATATATATATATATATATATATATGAAACGTTGTTGCAATATTTTTGGAATAGTTATGAGGGTATAGCTATAAAAATTTAGACGGTTCTCTTTAGAAACCAGGGAAATAACAAGATAAGAAAAGACCAATCAGAAACTGGAATGACTTCATAAGTAAGCTGAATCTTTTAATCTTGCCCCTAACTTCGTGTCTCATTACGAGACGGAACTTTGCGGTTTTTTCTCAGGAATTCTTCGGATTGACTACCTACTGAAAACTCTAGATATAGTCTTCAAGCTAATATGTGTGTGTGTCTGTGTGTGTGAGAGTAAGTGTGTGTGTGTGAATAAGTGTGTGTTTGTCTCATTTAAAAGTACAATATTAATCTCTCAATATATATATATATATATATAGCCGTATAGAGCAATGGTGAGAAGCCTTGACTGTCATTTGAGCGGTCGGGTTTCGATCCTTGCTTGAGGCAGGTGCTTGTCTGCCGCACTGATGAGCCGTATGTTGTGTACTGTACTGTATGTGGATGTCTATATATATATATATATATATATATATATATATATATATATATAGCCCGAGTACCTCTCTCTCTCTCTCTCTCTCTCTATATATATATATATATATATATATATATATATATATATATATATAAGTTGAGGGATAAATAATTGTCACAATATTAAGTGTACGTAGTGGAAAACCTAACTAAATCCAATTTTTCATGTACGATCGTTTCGGAAAGTATATCCTTTTGTTTATTTAGTATTTACAAATAAAAGTATCGAGAAATAATTCAAAATGGTTTTGGATATCGTCTCCTCATCAGCATAAAAGCTGAGGGGGAACACCAATTTTATTTTAATTATTTCTCAAGATTTATACTATACACATATATACATACACATACATTTATATATATACATGTAAGTATATATATATATACACACACATATATATACACATGTATATATATATATATACATATATATATATATATATATATATATATATCTGTATATATACCCACATGCACACAGTAATATACAAGCATATGAATAATTATTGTTACCATAACTGATATTGTATGTTTATATGTATACATGTGTGTATATGTAGATTTATGTGTAACTTTTGTGTGTTGTATGTAGGTGTTCCACCCGTGCATAATAAATTATGTGAGAAAGAATGTGTTTCTCTGCTATATATGTAATAATTTAGTGGAAATTTAATGCTAAATGACTTAATTATCCAGAAAAAAAAAACCATAGCTTTGTTTCTGTTTTGTACCAAATAAGTTTTTTTCCGTATATATGTGTGTTTATTTGCAAGTGTGTTATGTATGTATGTGTATTTGTATATGTATATGTATTTATATATACGTAGATATGTGCGTGTATGTATATGGTTGGTTGGTTGGTTGTTTTTGTTTTACGGTATATCAACCCTTTTCAGGTTATGTAATGCTGAATCCAAAGATTTTGAAGAAAAAAAATTTTAATAGAATATATTTGTTGCTTTCAAGTCGGTTTCTATTTAACCCATTGTTGGGACCCTAACAGGTACTACCACTCCGGGTCAGAGTGGACCTGGGAGCAATGGCAATTAAAGAGTGGCTTCACACTCCTAAAAGCCCACAAGCTGGGGCCTCACCACTGGATATAGTTTAAGGCCATATCCAGGACCTATGTATATGGATATATATGTATGTGTGTATGCGTAAGTGTGTTATGCATGTATGTGTGTTTGTATATGTATATGTATTTATGTATACGTATATGTGCGTGTATGTATACGAATATATATGTATATATGCGTATGTAGCTGTATGTATGTGTATATGTGTATATATTGTGTGGATATGTATTCACGTTTAGTGTTAATATATAGATGTGTATATCTAGATGTATATGTATGTGTGTATATTTGCGTATTTATGTACGCGAATGTATGTGTACCCATGTATATGTTGTATTGTTACATTTTATATTCGGTATCCTTATATTCTTTATATTTTTTTAAATATTTTATACGTATGTGTCTGTATCAAAAAAATATACTAATTGTGTGCATCCACGCCTGTGTATTTGCGTGTATGTATACTATATAAAATATGCGTGTGTAAAAATCGGAAATATCGTTTTTTTCCCTACTGGGTGGCTGTTTAGAATTGGTGACTACCCGAAAAGTTGATCGTGGTTATCGACGCCAAATTGGCGGATTTATCAAGTATTTTATAATAGTACACCAGAGAGTAGATACTTAATTTTAAGGTTATAAAAAGAATGAAAATAAAATTGTTCCTACGGAAGTGAAGATGAGGGGAAATAAAAGCATAAGATAAATGGAATGATCAGAGACATGTCCATTGCTTATCCTCCTCCAGACAACCCTCTACCCCTATTCTTCTCTGTGACCCCCTCCCTAATCTAAGATAAGATTCTATTTTTGTAGGTGATATAAGAAAATGATTTTGTAACTTGAGTGTAAAATATCTGTATATGTGTATTTTTTTTTTAATGTAATTATCCACTGACACGTGTTTCGTCGTCT
>NC_136506.1:106295412-106392912 GCF_053919585.1 Euprymna scolopes
TTATTTCGAATACGGGAATCTTTCTGTTGAAATCGGGAATCTTTTTGTCGAACTCTGGAATCTTTCTATCGAACACGGGAATTTTTTTGTCGAACTCGAGAATCTTTCTGTCGAACACAGGAATGTTTATTTCGAATATGGGAATCTTTCTTTCGAAATCGGGAATCTACACGGAGAATGTATATAATTCCTTAATATTGTGCAGCTGTGTATTGAATGTCGCCCGCAACCCACCGAAATGATGTGAAGATATCGCAGGAAATGTGAACAGTGCGAAGAAATCAAATAATACGAAGCTTTTATCCTCATATTTCTAAACAATATTTATGCAGCTGACGCATTTTATGTTTATCTCCGTGGGATACGAGTTCATTGACCGCTGAAGTCGACGCTTATATTTTATATTTTCGTTAAAATCTGGCAGAATATCTATGCATAAATGTGTGATGGCGATAAATCGATTTCTCCAAATAAACTTATCTTGTTTAGTGGGTAAAATAATCCAAGACAAATTATGCACATAATAACTACGGGTCTAAATTGTGCAAATATATGTAAAAAGCTGGGTGTAAAAATGTATGTAAAAAACTGCTTGTGTTAATGTATGTGAAAAGTTGTGTGTACATAGGTATGTGAAAAGCATGTGTACACATGTATGTGAAAAGCTCTGTGTTTAAATGCATGCGGAAAGCATGTGTACACATGTATGTGAGAAGCATGTGTACATATGTACGTAAGAAGCATGTGTACACATGTATGTGAAAAGCATGTGTACATATGTATGTGAAAAGCATGTGTACACATGTATGTGAAAAGCATGTGTACACATGTATGTGAGAAGCATGTGTACATATGTATGTGAAAAGCATGTGTACATATGTATGTGAAAAGCATGTGTACACATGTATGTGAAAAGCATGTGTACATATGTATGTGAGAAGCATGTGTACACATGTATGTGAAAAGCATGTGTACATATGTATGAGAAGCTCCGTGTGTAAATGTATGTGAAAAGCATGTGTACACATGTATGTGAAAAGCATGTGTACACATGTATGTGAAAAGCTCCGTGTGTAAATGTATGTGAAAAGCATGTGTACACATGTATGTGAAAAGCATGTGTACACATGTATGTGAAAAGCATGTGTACATATGTATGTGAAAAGCATGTGTACATCTGTATGTGAACAGCATGTGTACATATGTATGTGAAAAGCATGTGTACACATGTATGTGAAAAGCATGTGTACATATGTATGTGAAAAGCATGTGTACACATGTATGTGAATAGCATGTGTACATATGTATGTGAAAAGCATGTGTACATATATATGTGAAAAGCTCCGTGTGTAAATGTATGTAAAAAGCATGTGTACACATGTATGTGAACAGCATGTGTACATATGTATGTGAAAAGCATGTGCACACATGTATGTGAAAAGCATGTGTACATATGTATGTGAAAAGCATGTGTACACATGTATGTGAAAATCTCCGTGTGTAAATGTATGTGAAAAGCATGTGTACACATGTATGTGAAAAGCATGTGTACACATGTATGTGAAAAGCATGTGTACATATGTATTTGAGAAGCATGTGTACACATGTATGTGAAAAGCATGTGTACATATGTATGTGAAAAGCATGTGTACACATGTATGTGAAAAGCATGTGTACACATGTATTTGAAAAGCTCCGTGTGTAAATGTATGTGAAAAGCATGTGTACATATGTATGTGAAAAGCATGTGTACACATGTATGTGAAAAACATGTGTACATATGTATGTGAAAAGCATGTGTACACATGTATGTGAAAAGCATGTGTACATATGTATGTGAAAAGCATGTGTACACATGTATGTGAAAAGCATGTGTACATATGTATTTGAAAAGCTCCGTGTGTAAATGTACGTGAAAAGCATGTGTACATATATATGTGAAAAGTATACGTGAAAAATGGTGTGTAAATATACGTAAAAATCGTGTGTGCAAATGTGTTAGATTTCAAAATAGAAATGTAGAAGAAGAATTTGCAGTCAGACGGTCAAAACACTTGAGGAATTTGGCTCATGAGATTGTAAATGTAAATTCTGTTTATATGTTCACACGCATATCATCACATGTGTATTTGATCTAAAATAAGATATATATATATACATATATGTACACGCACACACCCATATATATATATATATATATATATATATATATATATATATATGTATGTATATATATATATATACTTGTTTAGTGTTATATAAACATGCTCACATCCCGCTGCTACAAATAGCCACTTGTTTCAATCAAACAACAGATATCATCAGGCAGCGACTTGACTATTCAAAAGTTCAATGAATGAGTTTATTCATTGAACTTTTGAATAGTCAAGTCGCTGCCTGATGATATCTGTTGTTTGATTGAAACGAGTGGCTATTTGTAGCAGCGGGATGTGAGCATGTTTATATAACAATAAACAAGTATTATCAGCTCTTTTTATTGAGCACTATCTAACAACCTCGTTGAATTCATTAGTCCATTACCTTTGAATATAAAAACCCGAGTATATATATATATATATATATATATATATATATATATATATATATGTATATATATATATATATATATATATATATAATTTTATTTCCGAAGTCTAAATGTACTGAAGCTGGTGTGTTCATCAAAAGGTATCGATGAATAAACAGTGTGCGTTTAGAGTAGGACATTTGGCCGGTTGGCCAAGTCTCTCTTAAAAGAAGAATGGCAGAAACAAGTATGCACATATGTAGCCAATAATGTTTGTAAAAATAAATATACTATATATATCTGTATTAGCTGTCAAGACCTCATATGTCGAAATCGACTGTAGAGTTCATATATATATGTATATATATATATATATATATATATATATATATATATACTAGACAAGTGTTTGGAGCTGTGATTAAGTGTGTGTGTGTGTGTGTGTGTGTGTGTGTGTGTGTGTGTGTGTGTGTGTGTGTGTGTGTGTGTGTGTGTGTGTGTGTGCGTGGTTACCTTGTGGCATAAGGAACTCGTATCAAAACAATGCCTAGTATTTTGATGTAGTTGTCTTTATTGAATTGGAAGGAGTTGTTATTGAGGATTATGTCGATGCTATCAATCACGAACTGTTTGTTGAATCTGGGATGTAAAGTCTGTGCATGTTTGTCAATCCAATATGCGATAGCTTCTTTTCCTAGATTGTGTGGGATATTACTATATAGGCTGCTAACATCGAATGTGGCTAGTATAGTCCCATTGTCTACTGTTTGTGGTAGGGAGCTAATGAAGTGTGTGTTATCTCTTACAAAACTTCTGACTAGATTGGTGAAGGGCTGTAATAGTATATCTATTATGTTGCTAAGTCTGCTTGTTGGGCATGATGGTCCTGCTACTATGGGTCTGAATGGGAGGTCGTTGTGGTTTGGGGTGCTTATGTATTCCGATTTTTGTATGTTGTATATATATATATATATATATATATATATATATATATATATGTGTGTGTGTGTGTGTGTGTATATAGCACTTTCAGTCAATTTAGCTTTTGTGCGCAGATCGTCATATAATGATTAGATGACTCCCACTGACGTTAAAAACATTTAATGAACTATATGTTTAAAATTCAACAGCGTTTCTCGCGGTTAACGATAGCCGAATGGATATAATCCTTGCTAAAGAAGCCAGAGATGGCTTCTGTCGCCGGGTTCGAATCTATTGACTGGCACCCTGCACTGAAGATTCCCGAGAAGATGAAACACTAGTGTCTGTAGGTATTTAATACTTATTATAGTGTATATATATATATATATATATATATATATATATATATAACTACTTAATTTACTCACATAAAATTAATATACGAAAGTATAGATTTATGCGTAAACTTTAAGTATTTACTTCAAAAGTGCTCAATACGTAGGTAAAGCTAGTTAGTAATTTATAAAATATATATGGCGATTAAGCTACATTGAATATTCCGCGTTTCATCCACTCTAGGACTCTTCAGGTTTATGCGCATAAGCCTGAAGAGTCCTAGAGTGGATGAAACGCGGAATATTCAGTGTAGCTTAATCGCCATATATATTTTATAAATTACTATATATATATATATATATATATATATATATATATATATATATATATATATATATATATATATACTAGCAAAAGTACCCATCGTTGACTGCGTTCAAAAAAAGCCTACAGAAAATGGACTCTGATTTATGAAAGTATGATAGGTTATGAACAGGAAGGGTTGTAAAGAGATAGCTTCGAATTTGGGGGTATCAAAACCAAAGTAAAATATGATGAAAGTAAAATAAAATAGATAAACCCCATAATTTATTATAACACACATGTTCACACTGAAACACTTATCACAATATTCTGTGGATCTATATTAAAAACCCTTGTTAAACTTTGGGACATATTTCCATTCTATGGAGGTCAGGCGCGAACGAACACCCCCATAATTTTATTATACCATATTTCTTTAAACTGAAACATAATAATCAAAGTATACTTACGCAGAGAGATATGAAAAGTCTTTATTAAAGTTTGTGCCTATTTCCATTCTATGGAGGCCAAGCACGAACGCAGACCCCACAATTTTATAATACCATCCCTATTTAAGTTAAAACATACTTATCAAAGTATTATTATGTACATCTATATCAAAAACACTTGTAAAAGTTTTGTTATTTTTTTATTTCCATACTTTGTGGACCAGGCGCGTACGCAGACCCCACAATTTTAATGAATCGTCATTATGCCAGATCAAACATACGCATTCGTGTTTCTCGATACATCTTCTATCATTATATGTGATCAGTTTTCTATAATAGTCAACCATATAAGAGCGTATTCGTGGCCAGACACACACACAGACGTTCAGCTTTATATTATATATATATATATATATATATATATATATATATATGCAACCTCTATCTATAGTTTTGCTTTTATCTCTGTGCGTAAAACTCATCGAAACTTGTATGATCATGAAACTTCACCAAATATGAAAATTCCTTTCCTAGAACTGATCGTCTTTGCAATAAGATACAGTTAGACTACTTCCCAGCTAACTACAACATTGTAGTTTCCAAGTCTAATTTGAACAAAATTTAAGTCTTTAAATTATTGAATTCATTAAATAACTGAATTCTTCAAATAATTGAATTTTTCCAAACTTCTATTATCATTACCAATGATGACAGCGTTGCCTCACAGCCAATTAAGCGCTCATTAACCTTTACCTCGAGTAGCCTTTAGGTCTTTATAAGTGATGATTCGTAGTAAAAATGTTAGATTCTCGGTCTTTAATATTGTTAATTATTGTGAGTTTTTTATGATGAGGTTGGAAATCAACCGCTTAAATGATATTTGACTGTAAAAGTAAGAAACATTCTAATGTTTTTAATATTTGTTTTGTGTCTACAACGAGAACTCCTTCCCTTTTATGTAACGTAATGCTTTAAGCTAAGTAGCAAGACTTGCCTCCCTTACTATAGAGCTCTCTTTATGGTTTGGAAATAAATGTAGCCAGAAACAAATAACTGTTTCATCGTGTCATGACTTCTAAGTGTTGTTAGACATATCTAGTGTTTCAAGTTAAGACTCGAAACCCAACCGTTTAGACAGCAGTGAGGGATCTTACAAAAACGCGGTCTCCCCCGCAGAGAGAAGAAAAGAGAGAAGGAAAGAAAGAAGGAAAGGGATTAAAAACGAAGATGTATGGAATTGTACTTCGCTTACATTCATCCAATTTCATGTGGCATTAAGAGTGCGGGATAACAGAACTAAAGCTGCACTGAATCACCTGAATCTACATTAAAATATTACAACTGACATTTCTGCTTTTCATTGGAAATTGCACAAAACAAAAAACTAATGTTCTAAACTTAGATTTTACTAAGAAAGTTCACTAGATCATTGTTTGTTTACCACAAACGATCTGGTGGCAGATAATCGATGTTACGATGCCGGATTTTCTAAACAGAGGAAATGTTTAAATTCTCGTTTTCTTCCTCTTTTTCTTTTTCTTCTTCTTCTTCTTAGTCTTCTTCTTAGTCTTCTTCTTCTTATTATTATTATTATTATTACTATTATTATAAATACTACTACTACTAATAATAATAATAAGAAGAAGAAGAAGAAGAAGAAGAAGAAGATGAAGAATCTGCTTGTTCCTTCCTTCGTAATTCTGTACATTACATTTTGAAAAAGACTAAATTCAATTCTTTAAGGCGAAACTGCTTTTTTTAAAAAAAAAGGTCAAATTCGCGACATTTAGTTTGAATAAAGCTAATCTGGCAACGAGATAAGAATATGAGAATGACTTTCTTTTTGATGTAGTTTTGTTTTCTCTATCTTGCTTGTTTATTCCTTAGTTCATCCGTATGTTACGCGTTGAAAAAGGCTAAATACATTTTGTTAATACTAAATTGCTTCAGAAAATAGCCAAACTTGGCTTAAAAAATAGCCGATCCGATAACCCTGGACAAGAATATGAGTTACCTCTCTTTGATGTAACTTCGTTTTCCAATACCACTATAATAATAATACATGATAATTAACTTGATGCAGTAAGACGAGATTTGTAGTAATTTCAACGATTTTTCACTGAAGAAAAATGCAACAAAATGTTATGTAAAGCAACATTCGAATTAAACAGGGCAAAATGAAGTAGATTGTCTGCCAAGAATTAGAATTTCAACAATCATGATAATAATGAAGGCTTCCTTCAGTCTTGACAGACTATGGATACCCACGGTAAGGGTGCCTGCGCGGGAAATTTTTGTGGCAAGAGTTGCGCAATCTACAACCACACCTCTCCTGAATCGACATTGTTGAATAGCAGTGGCAAGTGGAGGTTCAGGACGACTGGAAACAATGCCGAGATAAGCGGAAAGCACATACAGCGCCTAGAATTCTGAAATGGTCACCCATCTGGTACTAGCCAGGCTCAACATTGCTTAACTTCAGTGATCTGCCGAGAACCGGTGTGTCAACGTGATTATGCCGTATATAATAATAATAATAATAATAATAATAATAATAATAATAATAATAATAATAATAATAAAACGTCTGCATTTTGAGCGTACAGACAAATGGTACAAGCATAAACCCGCAACAGCACTCGAAAACAAAAACCAAAAAATCAATTGGGACAGACGGACAAACCCATCCAAGCAAGAAGATCAGATGTAATAATTAACAAGAAAGAAAAATCCTGTCAAATCGTTGACTTTGCGGTCCCAGCTGACTACAGGGGGAGTATGAAAGAAAAGGAGAAACGAAGCAAATACACAGAGTTAGCCAGCGAGTTAAAAGGGATTTGGATGATGAAGAAAATCAAAATGGTACCGATAATAGTAGGAGCACTGGGAACAATTCCGAAAAACTTTGAAAAAAGAATGTCAGAAATTGGAATCAGAGGAATAACTGCAAAAGTACAACGACTAACGATAATGAAAACGACTGAAATATTAAGGAAAACTCTTGAATGCGGAGAATAATACAAGAAGACAATATAACGAATAAGCGTTACAGGGAATGAAGAACGCCGAAGCTGCATATCTACAAGTTCTACACCTCCATAATGCATCCCCCCATAGTTTCACTACCGCTTCTCCCCAAAAAGTGACACCAAACAGCTGAGAAGGGTCAAGAAGGACTTAAAAACCGAGGAGAGAGCGCCAGCCATACCTCGGTTGGACAACCGCAAAGAGAACTGGGACTTTGGAAAGGCTTAATGCAACTCAAATTCCAGTGAAACTAATTGCAAAGTCGAAACTATATGGAGGAAATCTAATGAAAGCAGCAAATGCGTGGACAGTCAGTGTTTTGAGATACAGTGCGGGAATTTTAGAATGGCCTGACAAGGATTTGCATGTCATGGATATCAAAACAATAAAAGTTTTAGCAATGTTTGGTATATTTCACATTCGTAGTAGCGTAGCAAGGCTGCATCAAAGAGGAAAGATGGGAGAGGATTGAAAGGAGTAAAAGATTGTTAAAACCGAGGAGATGACGTTGAAGGAGCATGTGGTTAGAAGTGAGGAGTGAATGCTTAAGGTTGTGGCCAATGAAGTGGAGGTATGTGAGGCCAAGGCTGATTATGTGAAACGTATGGATAGAGAAAGGGCAGAGGAACTGGCTAGGAAGAAAATGCATGGAAGGTTCTTCCAGGATATAGCAGAAGTGGCTGATAAAAGATCATGGCAGTGGCTTAGAGCTGGCTATTTGGCTAAGAGTACTGAAACTTTTGTTTGTGCAGCATAAGAGCAGGCATTAGGAACACGATTGTTAAAAAAGGTGGTTCTAGGAGAGGAAGTTGCTGCAGAATGCCGGATTTGTGGTAAAACCTCAGAGTATTTGCGCACCTTGCAGCAGGGTTTAGTAGACTGGCCCAGATAGAGTACCGCAAAAGACACGATCGCGTGGGACTCCGGATATATTGTGAGGTGTGTAAGAGGGTTGGGGTGAAGTGTGCTTGAAAATGGTTTGAGGAGGTGCCTGATGAAGTGAGAACAAGTGAGGATGGCAAGGTTTAACCCTTATCCCTGAGTGGCTTCCGGGCCTTGATAAGTGGTGATCACTGTGTAAAAAAATAAATAGTGGGACAAAAGTTATTATTATTATTCAGGCCGTCCCGTGTTGCCTGGTCGTAAAATACACATAAATATTATATTTTAATTAATGTAAAATTCTTATTTATTATAAACAGAAATCCTGAAGGAATTAAACTTGCATTTCTTGTCATAAATAATTTTATCAAGAATTCTTCAGAAGTTTTGGTTTCGGTTTCGATTATAGCTGATGCCAAACCAATGATCTATTTTATTTTTATAAATAATTTTATAAAGAATTCCTCATAAGTTTTGGTTTCGGTTGAAGGGACTCAAGTTATATGCGTATACATATATTTATTTCACAAGTTTTTATTTCGATTTCGATTCAAGCGAATGCACCCAAGTTATATGGATATTTTTTTTTAATCGCAACTTTATAATATATAAAAATCGATAGAACCGAAATTCTATAATAATATATACGAAATCTGCATGAATTAAAATATCATATTTAAGCGTACTTTACGAGCGTGCTTTGCCAGGCGTTCGTACTAGTTTAGATAAATACTTTTGCGGTTTTAACAAAAAAGCTACAATAATATCAGATAGTCTCAGCATCGACTCGCAGCACACCAAATACTCAGTCAAGGAGGGGGGAAATACCTAAAACAGAAGGAACTAACCAGTCCTTCACTGGGTGAGTGCGAAAGGGTCGAGAAATTTATTAGCCTAGTTGCCAAATTCCAGTGAAGACCAATTGTCGTTGACATCGAGAAGTTAATGGTAAGCGGCTGTTGCTATAATGCAAGTTCATTTGCAGAAGTTATTGGAAAAGGCCAAGAGTGCTGGAAATCTGGGTGGACGTATTCTTTTCCAGACTCCAGGGATCATGGCTAGTTTTTGATGAGTTTCGATATTCGATAATCGATATTTGATAACCGAAAACATCCGATCAAAGAAGGAACAGGCGATTTTTTACTAAAGCTAATATCATAAATGCATGTTAAACGTTTTATTACCACACAGGCTGAAAGGCTAAACATGTGAAATCCGTAATAGGGTCTTTGATATGACAGGAACGCGTTCGAAATGAATGTTTCTGTTTTGAGCACAACTGAACTACGATACTTGACTTTTGCATTTTAAACTTCAATTTAAGCTATTTATAATATAAATCTTATCTCTGTTTAAATGTATGTATGTATGTATGTATGTATACATGCATATATGTATGCATGTATGTATGTATGTATGTATGTATGTATGTATGCCTAAAACTTTCGACAGAGACGATGGATTTTCACGAGTTTAATATCGTTTTCGGACGACAAATATCGAAAAATTGGCTAAAAACAATTATTCCTTTACGCTGAACTGGGCATTTTTGTACAAGGAGGGGTCGCTTTTTTCGCCGATATTTTCGAAAGTCATCCCCTCTTTTCGATTGAGTAGCCTTAATTTAAACCTTCGCCATTTCCTGTTTTGCGATGGACGCAACAGCAAAGACATCACGTTTTTTTTCACGTTCTTTTCCTCCTTCGCGGTACGGGTTCCAGCTAGCATGCCTACTACAACTTTTTTCTTCTTTTTTTTCATACACCCGGGCAACGCCGGGAACCCAGACAAGTTATATATAAAACTAACTTTGTAAAATAAACAGTAGATTCTCTACGGTGCAAAGTAGACTACAATGTACTGTGAACTAAACCACAGTTAGGAAGTGAAATTTCCTTCTGGTGACCCCCGAGGGGTCCCAATAAGAACAGGCAATCAATCGATTTGGGCCATTTCAACCATTTTTATGACAATAAAAATATAGGGAGTGTGAAACATTCGTTGATTTTCAATCAATCCCTGGAAAACTTATATATATATATATATATATATATATATATATATATATATATATATATATATATATATATATATATATATATGTATCAGTCAAAAACTGAGCTTGTTATTGTTATAAATTGATTTCTAGCCAATAAAATCCTTTTGAAATGAGAGAGTCAGTCAGTAAACATCGGCTGGCTTCCTTGTTCGAAAAGATTAAATAAATCATATTTGTCGTATAATAATTTTTTGTGCGTTATTGCTCTATCTAGGATATTGAGCGACGTTTAAGGATAGAATTCATCTGATAATACTCAGTTTTAATACAATTATTACCGGCCATGGAAGTTGTTATGCTGTCTGAATTTTACATAACAGAAAAAAAGCTTAAATAGATTCAAAATAATCTTTATTCCTGGAATGCTTGAAAACGAATTTTTCTACAAACCTGGATTACACACACTTTTTTTAATTTTAATTTGAGTCAACATGTCAACAGTATAATTCCAGATGTTTCTTATGGGAACATTGTCTTCTGTTATCTTTTCGTCCTGATAATACTTGACCTTTCCATATTTTTAATTTATTTTAATTTATTTTTTTAATTTTTAAGTTTTTTCACTCATTTTACGAACTGTTTTCAATTTTTGTGTGTGTGTGTCTATGACTAGGTTTCATGTAGTACTGTTTCAATTAATGCATGTACCAGCCAATTAATAGCTTCGCTATAACATTCATTCTTTTCTCTAATAAGAAAAATCCATTTTCTTGAAACTCCACGGATTAGGGAAATTTAAATATATCTTATTTGAGTATCCTGTCGAAAAATAAATTAATGTAAAAATTTGTATGTATATACATATATATATATATATATATATATATATATATATATATATATATATATATATATATACTAGCAAAAGTGCCCGTCGTTGACTGCGTTCAAAAACAGCCTACAGAAAATGGACTCTCATTTATGAAAGTATGATAGGTTATGAAAAGGAAGGGTTGTAAATTTGGGATGAATTTGGGGGTATCAAAACCAAAGCAAAATATGATGAAAGTAAAAATAAAATCGATAAACCCCATAATTTATTATACCATACATGTTCACACTGAAACACTTATCACAATATTCTGTGGATCTATATTAAAAAAAACTTGTTAAACTTTGTGGCATATTTCCATTCTATGGAGGTCAGGCGCGAACGAACACCCCATAATTTTATTATACCATATTTCTTCAAACTGAAACATAATTATCAAAGTATACTTACGCAGATAGATATGAAAAGTCTTTATTAAAGTTTGTGCCTATTTCTATTATATGGAGGCCAGGCGCGAACGCAGACCCCACAATTTTATTATACCATCCCTATTTAAGTTAAAACATACTTATCAAAGTATTTTTATGTATATATATATCAAAAACACTTGTAAACTTTTTTTTAATATTTAATGTTTTTATTTCCATACTTTGTGGACCAGGCGCGAACGCAGACCCAACAATTTTAATAAACCACCGTTCTGCCAGATCAATCATACCCATTCCTGTGTCTCGATACATTTTCTATCATTATATGTAATCAGCTTTTTAAAATAGTCAACCATATAGGAGCCTATTCGTGATCAGACACACACACACACATTTAGCTTTATATTATATATATTCAGTAAATTCAAAATAGGCCTAGTGATTAAGATGATATATTTCCAAAAAAGAATATATTAATAAAATAAATAGTCTTTTCATGTAAATGGAATGTTCTTTGGCTGTAAATAAGGCCAACATTTCCGCCGAATATTGATAAATAAAAAAAAAAAATGCCCACGGAAATGCCAATCCACATAAAACTGTTCCGTCGATTGATTTTGAAAATACGATAAACCTTTATTTCCTGCATTTTTTTAGTGTCTTTTCTTCTTTGAAGTCCACGAATCAACCGATCGTATGAGTCGGAGGGACTATTCGCCCTGGCCTCTAGCAATTGACATTTAACTCGAGCAATAAGACATGTGGAGAGAGAAAGAGAGAGGGGGAGAGAGAGAAAGAGAGAGAGAGAGAAAGAGAGAGAGAATGAAATAAAGGAATACCAGCAACGGATATTTTAAAAATACATCCATTAAAGCTAAATGGATGCATTTAGACATGAAATTCTTATAGGAAATCTGTAGAGTGACAGACTAACAGACATAGAAATGATCCACTTCTAGACATACGTCTAAAACCGTGAAGTTTGAAAGATTTTTAACTACAAAAGTTTATATTTATTATCTTGGAGAAGCTCAATGTCTTGACAAACTTCTGTTACTGACTTTGACTCCTGATCTGAAATGGAACACGTACATCAAATCTGTTGCCAACATCGCTGAGAAAATGGTTGGATCACACTGCCGCTCTAGCAGGTGTCTCACTGCCGATGCAATCCTCTATATCCATAAGAGGATATATCCATATATACGATCTAAAGTAGAGTACTCTTGCTCCATCTCGGCGCGCTCTTCCTACCTTGACAACGTTCAACACCAGCTTCGAAATCTAATAGGCGATGTTCTTTTTCTTCCTTACAGCCTCTTTTCCACAGAAGGGATGTTGCGAGCCTGCCTCTGATTTATTGTTATTTTCATGGCACGTTCTCGACTGAACTCTAATCTATGGTCCCCCCAGGCAACTTTTCACAAAAAACACTCGACTAGGTACAACCACTACATACGATTTCCCTCCACACGCTCTCTCTCTCTCATTCTCTCTCTCTGTCTCTCTCTCTCTCTCTCTCTCTCTCTCTCTCTCTCTCTGTGTGCTTTAATCTAAACGCAGATTTCATGAACAAAGCTTCTTTTCCAGAACTGCCCTGCTGTGAAACACTGTTCACCTTGTATGTTTCCCGGTCGAATACAACATGGTAGCCTTCAAATCCAATATAAATAAGTTCTTGATGAGTCGTCCCCATAAATAATCAATTTAAACAATTAACGATTACTACACTGCCAACTTACATTATTTAACTCTTATCCTCAAGTAGCCTTCAGGCCTTAATAAGTGATGACTTCCAATTTAAAGAAAATCGTTGTTTTTTAAACTAAAATGTAGACATCAAAATCACTGAGGAAACGAATTACAATGAAATTTATTTAATAACGTGGACAAATTACAATAAATTATAATAACAATTACAATAAATTATAATTAACATTTCAGCGATAATGTATCTCGTATTTATACATATATATATATATATAGTAGAAATGTAATAATTAATAGAAACTGAAGAAAGTGCTCAATACTGTTGTAGAGCAAATATGCGTTTTATTTTTTGTTACCGTATCTTTCTGTTAAGTTACATTATTGTTTCAGCTACTTGGCCGGTTTTTTTTAGGCTTTTTTTTTTGCCGTCTGTAGCTTCCTCAGCTGAAACAATAATGTAACTTAACAGAAAGATGCGGTAATAACAAATAAAACGCAAAACGTGTATATATATATATATATATATATATATATATATATATATATATATATATATATATATATATAGTAAAACACATAAAACTCGTGTTTAAAGAAAAAAAAAAAGAAAAAGAAAGAAATGAAAAATAAATGCGGGGAGTCAGCGACTATTTTAGCCTTCGCTTTTCTAAAGCTGCATTTAGAGATTTGCGATTTAAAAAAACAAAAACAATAAAAAATATACATAATTAAAATAATATGCGTTGCATTATATTTACGAGTAAATACATACAGATCTATCATACGTAACCATCTCCTTATATACTTTATATTTGTTTCTTAATACGTCAATACACATTTATGAGCATGTTTCGGTCAGATAGTTAAAATAACTAGAAAATTTCATAGGAGTTTACCTACATATAGTTTATCCATCTATTTATCTATCTATATGCATACATATATATATATCTAGCTAGCTAACTAGCTCTCTAATATATATATATATATATATATATATATATATATATATATATATATATATATAGTCTTGGAAGCTTATTAACCTTGCAAGCTATATAAAACATGTTTGTAAAAGTTTAATTTATAATCCTTCATTGGAAATTTTTTTTTTTTTCAGTGATTATTTTAATCTCCTGAAATCGCTTAACAAACTTGCTTTTCCGAATAAACGATAGTCCTAGATGATCAGTTGTTTACCATAAAACACTGTTAATATATATATATATATATATATATATATATATATATATATATATATATATATATATATATATATATATATATAAATGAACGTGTCTGTGTGTGTGCCTGTGTACATTACCCTACGCAATAACTCTGTCAATTTTTAGTCTACAGACTCGAAATTTGATATACAGGGTACTGAGATTTGGGAAAATCGATGGAATCGGTTTGGGGCCAGAAATTTTGCGATAAAGGGGTCAAAGTTCAACGATTTGAACTGTGAGAACTCTACCAAACTCCTCCGACAATTTTGGGTCTACACACTTGAAATTTTAGATATAGGTACGTTGGACATGGATCTAACTTAATAAATTGAGTTGAGCCCAAAACAATAAATTTTATGGGGTCATAATAGGGGTCAAAATGTTTAAAAAATTATCGCTTTTTTTTTTTTTTTTTTTTTTTTTTTTTTGCTCAACATACACCTCCAAATACCAGGGCAACGCCGGCACCCATGCTAGTATATATATATATATATAATGTTTTAACAAAATCAAAACAACAAAGACTGGATCGATAACAGCAAATAGTGTATTTTCATTGTTCGTTCCAATTGTTTCCCGACCATTCTGACAATTTCGAACCTGGTAACGAACGATGAAAATACACTATTTGTTGAAACTAAGCCAATCTTTTTTGTCTTGATTTTTTTAAAACAATATATGAATGCTCCATTAAAAGAACTTGTAATTTTGAAGCTTACAAATGAAGTCACCTTATACTGATTTAAAGTCTATTGATATATTAACAATTACTGAATTCTCAATTACATAAATATAATAAAATTCGGAATATTATAAATACATAAATATAATAAAATTCGGAATATTATATATATATATGCATATATAGATATATATGTATATATATATGTATATGTATGTATATAGAAACAAATGGCAAAAGTATATATTCTAAATTGTACGATGTTGACCATCTTACAATTTATTCTTTTATTTTCGTTGACATTTACAATTCTTGACAGCAACTGTTTCGTAGCGCAAAATCATTAATTTAATTATTATACTAATCAATGACTCTGTCAATTGATATGATTAAATGAATGATTTTACGCTACTAAACAGTTACTGTAAAGAATTGTAAATGTCAATATAATTTAAGGAATAAATTGTAAGATGGTCAACGTCATGAAATTTGGAACATAGACTTTTGTCATTTGTTTGTTATATGCTCTGTAATTGCATTGAGCTTTAAAAATTTAGGATTAGCATATAAAAAAAGTGAAATGTAATTGAAAAATTCATATTTCCACAAAAAGATATATATAATCATTGGCATGCGGTACTGTTTCGTTGTATCACAACTTAGCCGTGTAGCTAGACAAGAATCTTTCCCTAGCCGTGGATCGAACCTACAACCATCGAGTTGACAGTCGGCAGCTCTACCCACAAAGCGACGAATCGGTGCCTATCAAGCGCCTGTTAAATGTCCCTCGTCAAGTGCCTATCAAATGTCCCTCATCAAGTGCCTATTAAATGTCTCTCATCAACTGCCTATTAAATGTCCCTCATCAAGTGCCTATTAAATGTCCCTCATCGACTGCCTATTAAACAAGCACTTGCCCGTCGCTTCACAGTGCTCAAACTGCTAGTTTGCTTACAAACAAACGGACAGTGAGCTTCGATTAATTACCAAACGACGCATCGGTTGGCAGTACATTTGTGAATAGAGAGAGTGGGGAAGAGAAACGAAAATGTAACGAGAAGACATATTTTTCGGTCAAAGGATGCTGAATCAAAAATTTTAGTTGAAACATATTTTGACATGTAGCCAAACATTTGTATAAATACATGTGTATACATAGGTATTGAATTAACATGTCAATGTGATTGCAGTAGAGAAGCAAGTGCACTCTCTTCACCAGACAATTACGCACACGTGCAACGCGTGATAGCTGTTATAGATCTACCAAGCTTTATTTCAGTGCGTTTCTTTCTACTCTGCTTAGCTGCTATACAATGATTTATCAAATCAATTCTTATCGATGTACACATATATAAATGGTATGAGAGACGAATGAGTTATTTTCTTAGTGAATTAATGAAGTGACGCAATAAAAACGATGCATCTTTATTATGCTGTGCCGGTTATGCAGTCCCTGCTGATAACAATGATTCTATTTACATATATTACTTCTTCGTATTGCTGGAGAGCAAAGGATTAAGGGAGGAGACACTTAATCAGATCATAGGCGACGTAGATCACGCGTACAATTCCTGATTCTTGCAATTTTTATCAACTTTTGTTTCTGGATAGAATAAATTTGATTCATTATATAAGATAGGAAGACAAAGAAAGTAATACTATCCAACGACTTTTACAATCGTCGACAATATATATATATATATATATATATATATATATATATATATATATAGATAGATAGATAGATAGATAGATAGATAGATAGATATATATATATATATATATATATATATATATACATATATATATATTAATGGAAATTCGCTGATTTCTTTATGTCATCTGATGAGAATAATAGCAAGAATAACATTCTTTGAAACTCGAGGGAATAAGAACTTTTAAATTGTTTTTGGGGTATTCAGTCGAACAATGAATTTTGATTGTAAAGTTCAACTTACAGTTTTAATTTTCTTTCTCTTATATATCTATATATATGTGTGTGTGTGTGTGTGTGTGTGTGTGTGTGTGTGTGTGTGTGTGTGTGTGTGTGTGTGTGTGTGTGTGTGTGTGTGTGTGTGTGTGTGTTAGATTGGTTGGTTGGTTGGTTGGTTGGTTGGTTGGTTGGTTGGTTGGTTGGTTGGTTTTGTGTTACGGCATATCAACTCTTTTCAGGTTATTTAATGCCGAATCCAGTGATTTTGAAGAAAAAATTTTTAATAGAATATATTTGTTTCTGTTTTGTTTTGTTTTTTTTAAGTCGGTTTCTATTTAACCAATAGTTTGGACCCTAACAGGCACTACCACTCCGGGTCAGACTGGACCTGGGAGCAATGGCAATTAAAGGGTGGCTCCACACTTCCCAAAGCCTGCAAGCTGGGGCCTCACCATCGGATATACGTGTAGTTTAAGGTCATATCCAGGACCTATGGTGGTAGAGGTTTATCGTGAGGTCCCGATTTCGAATCTCGCTAGATTCAGCCACTCTGATGATCATAGACAGCGGAACACGTGTCAGTGGATAATTATATTTAAAAAATAATATATATGCCGCTTCTCATTTAGAGGGTATCGAATTGGTCAAAGGGAAAATTATTCCCAACTCGCATTTAGATTAAAAAAAAAAATGCACTTTCGTATAAATAATCGAATTCTTTTAAAAGGTATCGCTAACAAAACCAAATAAAACACACACACACATATACACACACACACACATATATATATATATATATATATATATAAGAAGTATGGCGCGGTTTGCTTGAAGCATTGTTTAACGGATAAACGGTAGTTTTGAAGGCTTACGATGCAAGAATGTACAGCCGTTTTTAGCAGATAAACAAACAAATAATAAATAATTTTATAATATTTTTTATTTATATTAGTTTTTTGTTTTATCATTCTTTTTTTAACTGTGGATGGCATTTATTCCATAGGTCCTTTCGAGTACATCACTCATCGTTAGTGGAGAAACATATATCCAGTCTCTAAGCTCTACATTGTAAAGTGGCCGTTGTGTTTAATTTTTTTTTTTCTAAAATTCAAACGCGCTTAAAGTTTAAACTAATTACACTAACTGTTAAAGTGGAGGTCACTCTATGTTTACTTCTTTGTAGATTTTCTGATTAAGGGAAGCAATTCTAAATTCCTGTTTAAATATGGTTAAAGCAAAGGGAAAATTAAATCTATTTATTCATTTGTTTAGATTATGTTAGCTGTTGAGGGAGGTAATGCTTTTTTTGTTTTTTTGCTGTGTGAATTATCACTGAGACCGTATAAGTGAAGTCTATTTGTGTCTTTATTAGAAATATGTTAGATTTTTCTGTTTTACTAATAATTTCCGGTTTTAATTTCTCAATCAGTATTGATTCTTTTAATCTGAGGTTTCCCTGATTCCTATCATTTGCTAAAATTGTTATGTTTTTATTGGGATTATGTTTTCCAGACAACGTTTGTAGAGGGACGATGTTTTGGTTTATGTGTTCCTTAATTCGGATATGTAACGGTCTTATTGAACTTCCGATGTATAATTTTTACAGGGGAAGATTTTATGTTACACCGGCCAAGGGAAATAATAAAATCATTTTATTATTTATTTTTATTTTATTATTTCCCTTGGCCGGTGTAATGTAAAATACTTCCATGTAAAAATTCTTCTTTTTTTCTTTAAGAGAATAATTTTTACAGGGGAAGATTTTATGTTACACCGGCAAAGGGAAAAAATAAAATAATTTTATTATTTATTTTTATTTTATTATTTCCCCTGGCCGGTGTAATGTAAACTACTTCCATGTAAAAATTCTTCTTTTTTTCTATAAGAGAAGAAAGATTTTTTCGATTTTCTATACTTATTGTATGGATTTCTGTACAAAACATATCTAAGAACCCTGCCAGACATATAAATTAGCTTTGTGTGAAATTTGCAAAAGATAAGCTGTTTCAGAACCTATGAGGAAGGAACTCACACACACACAAAGTGACTTTTATTTAATAGTCTGCTATTAAATAAAACTTTCTTCAACTCTCCTAATTGTGAGGCAAGTTTTATAATGTGAGGCAATGTTAAATGGGCAATAACTAAGTGGTTAACGACGTAGATTGACAACCTGAATGTAACTGGTTCGAATCGAGTTCGTTTCACACACATATTTTTATTTAGGAATGTTGACAACTTCAAAAGTACTCGATGTCTTTCGAGAGATAATTCTAACTAGAAATATATCGGGGAAACGAATGCCAACAATAATCATTTGATTCTATACGAAATTAATGAAAGAGAAAGACATGATGAAAGACAACAAAATTCAGCAGCGACCTAGAGTGTTTCGAGATGTTTTAGAGCTACATAACAAAACGGAAGCCCTTTTCTCTCTAATACATAACTTCACTATCACACTTGCTCTTATTCTATATTCCTGAGCGCTTACCCTGTACCCTCAACATGTGACACCAGTTTTATGTCTGTATTCCAGTTTTAAACAACGTGTCGAAGGATAGGAATATCAGGTTTTTATCGACAAGGGACATAATTCTGCGTCATCAGCCAAGATGAATACGAATCGCTAGCACTAGAACACCTTAGCAGTGAAGCACTCTATTCTCCCACCACAAACATCTCTTCCACAGATATCGAGAATCATATCAATACAGCCTGGACCACAATATGCAAAATAAAACATACCCAATAGATACATGCGAAATACGAATTCAAGAAACAACAAACTTCCCAGATTCTACCACCTAATAAAAACCCACAAAAACAGTCAATCTACACAAATCAGACCCATCGTTTCAAGCATAGAAGGGCCACTATACAAAATATCATGGGTACTATCACAGATACTTAAACCACACTTTCCACCTATCCAGGTCACGTTAACAGCTCTGAAGAAGTCATACACAGACTACAATCATCACGAACCCAGCAGCTACAACACAACAGATACGTCTTCAACTTAGATGTTGTTTCTCTCTATACATCAGTACCTGCACACCCAGCTGTGGACCTAATCACAGAATACATCGCATATACTGTTTTAATCTCACCACGGAAGACATACACTAAATTCTAAACATCATAGTCGACAGCACCCAGTCTAATATAGACAAAAAAACATATAAACAAATATCAGGACTTCTCATGAGATCAAGTCTATCCGGAATTATGGCCATTGTTCCGTCTGCCTGCTTCCCTCCTGACTACAATTTGGATGTCTTCAAGTCCAACGTAAACAAATTCCTGATGAACCACCCCCTTAAGTAGACACTTTAAATATCCACACTAACGTACTGTACTTACAATAACCTTCATCCCTGAGTGGCTTCCGGGCCTTGATAAGTGGTGACTACCTTGTAAAAAAACATGAACAGACTAGAACAAGACACACTACATAATTATCAATCTGACATTTTCTTCAAGAGATATGTAGATGATATTCTTATCATAACATCATCTCGTGAGGAAGGTAAATAAATATTCATTAACTTCCAGAACGCAGACCCACATATGAGGTTTATCATAGAACACCCTAATACATCCGGAATTCTATCATTACTCGGTTTCACACGCTACATCACAGAAAAAGGTCAAATAAGCATTAACTTCTCTAAAAAACCGCCTGCCGTTACATTTTCGTGAACTATAAGTCGGCACTCCCTACGCAAGCAAAAATAAATTATGCTACAAATGTAACAAACCCAATTCGCAACAGATGCACGAATGAAACGGACAAGATCGCCTCCATTGGAAAATTCCGACAAATCCTCCGGCAAAATAGATACCCCACAAAAACCATACAACGCATAAAGTCGTTTAACAGAAAACAAATACACACAGTAACTAACACATGATTTCTCAAAATAACTACATCCTACGCAAGGCCATTCGCAAAAAACAACTAGAAATATAACTCACACAGACCGGTCTAATATTAAGATAACACCTATATAAATCCAGAACTACACCTAAGAAAAAAAACCATGCTCATTATCTAACTGCCCCATAAAAACACAGTCGCAAACCTGATAGGCCCTGAACTGGCATCTAAGCTTCAGCCTCTGTCCCATCGACGAAATGTTGCATCCCTCTGCCTTTTCTACAAGTATTTTAGTGGTGAATGCTCTGACGAACTGCAATCACTTGTGCCCCCACGACGCGAGCACCCTCGACAAACCCGACAGGCTACTAGATCCCACCCCCACACTGTAGAGATCCCTAGATGTAAAAGATCTTTTTACTCCAATAGTTTCTTCCCCAGAACCGCAAGACTCTGGAATTCCATCCCAGGTCCCTGCTTCCCCAACAGTGCTGACGTGCAGAAGTTCAAGTGTAACGTGAACCGACACCTTGCTGCCCAAATCCCTACATGTTACACCGGCCAAGGGAAATAATAAAATAAAAATAAATAATAATTTTTTTTTATTTTTTCCCTTTGCCGGTGTAACATAAAATCTTCCCCTGTAAAAATTATTCTCTTATAGATAAAAAGAAGAGTTTTTACATGGAAGCATTTTACATTACACCGGCTAAGAGAAATAATAAAATAAAAATAAATAATAAAAATATTTTAATTTTTCCCTTTGCCGGTGTAACATAAAATCTTCCCCTGTAAAAATTATTCTCTTATAGATGAAAAGAAGAATTTTTACATGGAAGTATTTTACATTACACCGGCCAAGGGAAATAATAAAATAAAAAAAATAATAAAATGATTTTATTACTTCCCTTAGCCGGTGTAACATAAAATCTTCCCCTGTAAAAATTCTTCTTTTATATCTATAAGAGAAGAATTCCTTTGTTTAAGATCGTAAAGACCAAATATCAGCTGACGTAATGAAGGACATTATCAATATTATTTTTTAAATCTTTTTTGGCGAATTAGTCCATCAGACAATTATTGCTCGCAATATCTAATATTCATTAGAGGATTGATTCTATGTTAATTCTTACGCAATCTGCATAAATTAAAATATCATGTTTGTACGACTGGGCAACGCCGAGCGGCCGGCTAGTAAGATAATACATTTCTCCCATGATAAAAAGAAACAAAAACAACAACATTATATAAGTTCTTCCATTATAAAACAAAACTTTTTTTTTCATGAATAAATTCGCGCATCATTGCAGGTGCTTCCTAAAGTAACCGTATTACGAAAGAAAGTCATTACATTTTTTTAAATACATCGTATTTTTATGAGACTAAGGCTTGTCTACTTATATATGAGCTATATTGATGTGATTCCATTGTAAATGTTTGCCACGGATGTTTCTCTTTCTTGGTCTTTTCTAAACGATCCAAACGAGAGCGCACGTGAATATTATCATTCAGCGTTTAATTCCATGGAATTCCCGAAGGTTAAAACGAACACCGTTTGTTAGTTGGACAAGAAAAGGTCGAAAAATCCATGCAAGATTCTTTTTTTTTTTTTTTTTTTTTATTTTTCTTCCTTTGAAGATTGTAATGCCGGGTATGGGGCAGCCAAACCAGCTGCCAACATTGCCCCGCTTTTTTATTGAAACCAACCGAGAGCTCTTTTTAGTATCCTCGCTGTTCCCTTAAGTGCAATTGTCTGAATCTCTTTTGCACTTGGTTCACCAGGAATATTAGTTAGGTAGGACTTCAGGTTCTTCTTCATAAGTCCTGTGGCACCTATGATAACTGGTATGATCGATATCCCCTTTAGGTTCCAGTTTCTTTTCATATCATACATGAGACCTTGGTATTTGGTCCGTGTTTCCAATGCGAGATCATAAGTCGTAGACTTTAGATATCTTAATAGTCCAACACATCGGCTTATGGTTAAACATATGAGAAACGGCGTGTCTTCAAAATTATGAACATCTCGCGTGAGATTTACCTCGAGTAATCTATAAATCTATAAAAATGTATGTGTGTGTGTGTGTGATTGCGTGTGTTTGTACGCGTGCGCGTGTGATTGTATGTGTCTGCGATTGTATGTGCGTGTGATTGTGTGCGTGTGTGCGTGGAAGGGGGTGATTGTGAGGACTCTTTTTAAATTCGTGTCAAGAATAATGGTTATACCTCAATGTCTTTATATTTTGGTTTTGATCTCAGCTCGAGTATTTTTTACTTACAGGAAATAAACTGTTTATAAAAACATATAATGCTCGCAGTTTCAGTTTCTTCCCGTTTCTTTTTTTCTTCTTTTATTTAAAAAGAATTAAACTGTAACTTTATTGCCGGACAATTCAGACATGTGAAAAAAAAGTTTGATCAGTTTTCATCTGGAAAAAAAGGGTCAGAATTGGAAAAGTGATACTGGGGGGAGGGTCATCGAATTTTTATCTGTTTGTCAACTGTTTCGCAACTGCGCATGCGCGAATCGTTTACATGACATCTTCCTCATGTTAAGAATAAGTAGACTTGAAAACACGTTATAGAGACCGTGGCAAGCTGACATAATCGTTATCGTACTTGACTCACTATCGTTAGGTTTTGGGTTTCGATCTCAGCTCGAGTATTTTTTTTTTTTTTTACTTACAAGAAATTAACTGTTTAGAAAAACAATACTCGTACGCACATGTTTTAGTTTCTTTTCATTTTTTTATTTTGTTTTTTGTTTTTTATTTATTTTTTATTTTTTTAAGAATTTAAAATTACGTTTTATACCGGGAACACCGGGTACATCTGCTAGTAGAAAACATCGTATGTGTAAATCCGAATAAGTGTGCTTTGTAAACGTAAAAAGATAAAACTTGTTTTATTTATATGTGATATGCTTTCATTATATCGACAATATTACACAAGAATTTCGAATTCTTTGTCTCTACTAGCGCGACACAGGACTTTGCCCGGTCGTAAAATACCCTTGAATACGACATTTTAATTGTTCCAAATTTCGTATATATTATTATAGAGTCGTGATTTTTAAAGTTAAGCAAAAGTATTTTGGTATCATCAGCTGGAATTGAAACCAAAAGTAAAACTGTAGCATTTAAAGCTGGTGGCGTTACCACTGTACCGACGAATATGAAATGATTTAAAATAAACTAAAATGAATGTACAAAATCTATAACGATTATTTTTTTTCAATTTTGACTCCGTTTTGACATCTTAAAACCTATTTTAAACAACTAAAGACTCATAAAAGAACGATCCATAAAAGTTCAATCATTTGAGCGCCACTTTAAGACTCTTAGTTTCGGAAGAGATAGAGTTGAAAATATGGAGACAGACAGATAGACAGACACATATACAGACAGACATAGTGCCTTTTATATTAGAGATAGAGCCAATAAATATAATTTCTAATGAAAGTGTTTTTTTAGTGGGAGATACAGATAAAAAATATTGTTACGTGTATTTATTATTAACTGGTTTCGCCCACTTAGTATCGCTTCGGAAATTAATTACTACTTGAAATCATTGAAACGAAACTAACTGATAAGAAGACGATAGTAATCGATAAAAAAGATAAGAAATATCAATAAGAAAGAGAAATTTCGCTCACTTTCAATTTCTCTTTCTTTCTCCTTCTCTTTCTCTCCCTTTTTTCATTCTCTCTCTCTCTCTTTCTCATCTCTCTCTTTCTCTATCTCGATAAGAAAAGGAAAAAAAACAAATTGGTGTGACGTGGATCGAACATGTAACTTCGCTTCACGTATATTTAAGGAGAATTAAACTGGTTGGAGGTTGTTAAAGCTGTGAATTCGAATGCAAACATTTAGTAGTGACGTTAAATTTGAACTCAACCTCAGATCAAAAGTCTCAAACTCAAATCCAACTGTTCTCTTCTCTCTGCACTTTCCACACTGACGCCCAAAATAAAGAAGACGGATCTTTTATAGATAGACCCAACAACATCTCATTTGCATACCTCCTCCCCCCTATCGTCACATCACGTGATTTTCAGTCCATAAATACCAAGGGGCGGCCATTTTTATTTTCTCTTTTTTTTCTTTCCTAACAAGAGCCGCACGATGCATGAGGTAAGGTTCTTTACTTTTAACCACAAGTAGTTTACTTTTCATCTAATGTAACAGTTGTAGCTACCTGACACGGACTTCTATTATTGTACCTAACGTTCCTTTTCCTCTTATTTTATCCTTTTTCATACCATGAAGCGTGCCAGACCCTCGTACGCTCACTTTGTGCAAATGTTATAAACCCATTACGATCGATTTTATAAGTATGAAGGCAGTGTGTCTGGCGCGCTTCACAATATTTTTATTTTATTTTTCTCGTCAACTGAAAAGTTTAGAATTTTAGGGCGTTTCCTTCTTTTCCGAAATAATGTCAAACAGACATTTCCTTCGCGTGATAAATTATGTCAACTTGCTGAATAGTTTTATTAGTCATGTAGTATGGCAGGAGCTCGTCTGAACTTCAATCTCTGGTCCCCCCTCGCCAATCTTTCACGAAAAACACCCGTCTAGCTGAATCCACCGTGAAAAATTTTCCCCACTCTTTATCTGTGCCTAAATCAAAACGTAGATTCCATGAAAAAAGCTTCTTTCTTAGAACTGCACGCCTGTGGAACTCTGTTCTGTCTGCCTGCTTCCCACCTTTCTACAACCTGGATGTCTTCAAGTCCAACGTTAACAAATTCCTAATGAACCGCCCCCTTAAGTAAACACTTCATTAAATCTCCACACAACGTACTGTACTTGCAATAATCCTTATCCCTGAGTGGCTTCCGGGCCTTGATAAGTGGTGACAACCATGTAAAAAAAATAGTCACCATCATAATCGTATAAAATCCGAAGATTCTGTTGTTGATATTGGTTTCCCCGATATTTTCCTAATCAAAATTATTTAGAAAGACATTAGGTACTTACCAGAGGGACCACATGAAGATTGCCAACGTTCTAAGTGAAAATGAGTTTTTTTGTGGAACGAACTGGATTCGAACATGGGGCAGTGGACCATTATCACCTACCAAAGTTTAGAGATAAAATCAATGGAGTTAATTGAAAAAATCGCTCTAAGTGTCAATTCATTCTGATTTTCTTCCTGTTGGTTCCCGAAATAAATATTTTTAAAAAAATACCCATTTTTTCGTATGCGGCAATGCTGGAAAAGAATGTAGCAACTTTGTGTGTGTACCTTGTGTAGTTTCTGACTTTTAAGTGAACACACACTCAAACCAACAACTATCCTAAAAGGTAATCACCTGATTAAAATAAATTTATTCAACAACAACAGGAAAGCGAATAAACTAATAGTTACATATCGTTGTCTAATTTGACTGAAAATTATTTAAATTCAAATATATTGGATTCGCACTGATTTTGATCGATTCCGTAATTTCCATTTCTACTTAAGACGCCTATATTATGATGCTTAAATGTAGGAGATTATCTTAATTGAACATAAAATACAAATAAATCGTTTTTAATCTTCCTACGCGAGAACTCAGATATGAAAACCTGTTCTGTTCAGGAAAGTAATTAACCTTTACACATACTGGGAGAGAAATTCTTATACACACACACACATATGCACACACACACAAACACACACAGACACACACATATACACACACACACATATGCACACATACACATATGCACACACACAGACATATGCACATACACATATGCACACACACACATATGCACACACAGACACATATGCACACACACATATGCACACACAGACACAGACACACACACATATGCACACACACACACACACACATATATATAAATGTATATATATATATATATATATATATATATAGTGAATAAATGACAAAAAACTATATTCCAAAATTCATGAATATAGTTTTTTATCATTTATTCACTATATTGCTCTGTAATTACATTGAGCTTCATTAATAAGGATTCGTATATATTATAAGAATATATATTTCTACAGAAATATATATATATATATGCATATATATATGCATATATATATATATATATATATATATATATATATGCATATATATATATATATATATATATATGCATATATATATGCATATATATATATATATATATATATATATATATATATATATATATATGATGAAAATATGATTAAAATGTCAACATTATAAGGAATAAGAAAAAAAAACTTTAACATTAGTGAGTTTATCAATGTTTCGTCTCTATTTAAGTGGCTTCATTAGGATGGTCGGTTTTTGCAAAAAATTGATTTAAAGCTGATGTGTGTGATATGTTTCTGTAAATTCTGTTTTGTGTATTAATAATTATTATTAAAAAGAAAATATTAATAATTATTATTTAAAAAGAAAATATTAATAATTATTATTTAAAAAGAAAATATTAATAAGTATTATTTAAAAAGAAAATATTAATAATTATTATTTAAAAAGAAAATATTAATAATTATTATTTAAAAAGAAAATATTGATAATTATTATTTAAAAAGAAAATATTAATAATTATTATTTAAAAAGAAAATATGACGATTCTGAATTTTTTAGATGATGATCGGTTATTCGTATCATTTGGATTCACCCGACTACTGTTCTCGACTTGAGTGTGATTGTCACAACTTTCGGTTAATATAAGATCCGACCTTTTTCACAATGTATCCTGTTGAACTCGGGAATTTGAACGGAATTTCGAGTGGAATCCTCTTTACTTCACGGGGTAGCGTGCTCTTGTTCCGTCAGCTAGGACTTGATAGAAGTCCTAAGTAATTCGCAATTGTATTTTTCGGTCGCCAACACTGAGGATTGAACCTTCAACCTTCAGGAGAATATCACTTTTTAAGATTGATTTTACCAAATAACCACTGCGCCACGAGTTCTTGCGGACAATTCTAGTAAGAATTTTCGGAGCCTTAAACCTATTTTTATTTCTAGTTTTTAATATCGTATTAAATTCTATACTAGGTCTACTTTGTAATTGGTTATTCCCCAGCATATGTGCTGCCTCTTTCAGGCGTCTTACTCTCCACCGTTCCTCTCTGTCTATAATTTTTACTTCATCCCATAATGATAGATGGTTCCATTTTCCTTCCAGATATGGTCAGCTATACCTGACTTTTCAGTCTCTCCGCGTACATGGCTGACGGAACAAGAACACGCTATCCACGTGAAGTAAATAAAAGGTTCCGCTCGAAATTTCATCCAAATTCCAAAGTTTGACAGAAACATTTCCGAGTTCGACAAGATACTCCTGAAGAAGGTCAGAGGTTACATCGACCGAAACGTTGTGAAAATAACATTCAAGATGAGAACAGTAGTCCGATGAATCCAAATTATACGAAGAAAATAAAACTTTGTTATATATGGGTCGTGGAATTGCATTCATCTGCAAAAGATCTAGCTAATTTGCATATTCTTTTAAACATTCATTTTAATTAATTCCCTATTAACGTTAGAGGTGTGTGTTCCTTGATAGACGCGTTGATTGAGTTTGAATAAAATAAAATACGTATTGGATACGTTTGAAGCCAAAACAACGCAATATTACGAAAATAAACAGATTTTTATTTCTGTTTAAAATTTATAAATATATTTCGAAATTACACTTGATCCTCAGTATTTTTCCCCCATGTTGTTAGTGGAGCAGAGAATCAGTAAGTAGAAGTCCGTTTCTTGTTTTTTACGGTAGTATTTTCAAATTTCGGAACGGTGCGTTGGTCACGCGGTATTCACGTTAAAGGTGTGTGTTCCTTGATAGAAGCGTTGACTGAGTTTAAGTAACATAAAATACTTATTAGATACGTTTGAAGCCAAAACAAGGCATAAATTAATAATTAATAAAATTCTTATGTAATTTGTAAATTGTTATCCTTCAATTTTAATATTATTCTTTAATATTATAACGTACCGTCTACTTGTTAAATATTGTTTTTATTTTAGAATCGGTCACGGCTTACAAATACTAAAACTCCACTTCAAGATAAGAGTTAATGAGATAGATAGGTTATCAGGTGTGTGATGAAGAATATTATGGGAGTATTGTAAAATAATGCTTTACAACAGATATATACTTTTGGCGTTAACACCGAAATACTATGTTATAAATAATTTATTGTATACGGTTAATCGAACATAAGTTGTCATTTTATCAATAGCTGATAGAGAGTTCACACATTTACCATTAATATTGCGGGAATAATCATGACGGAGTTTTCCTTATGAAAATCGATCCAGACAAGGCATGAAGTCATTTGTTGTAAAGAGCTATGAAATACTACTTCAAAGTCTAAAACTAGCACATGATAAGTGTTTGATGGGGTAGATTTCAGCCCCAGACAACAGCAATTCCTCCCCCTTTGCCATAGTTTTTTTACGGTATCAATCGAGCAGATAACACACCTTTGATAAGGCAAACAATAAAGATTTTCATTTAATTTATATCGCGGGAATTTTATTGGATTGAATACCTTATGTTTTTCAAGCAAAATTAATGTCTTGACTTTTCTTTTTTCTTCAATCAATTAACCCCTTTTATTATTTAAAAAAAGGGGGGGTCAGCAATTATTAAAATAAAAGTTTAACTAAATGGGTGCTTTTTGTAAAGGTCCGAGCTTTTATAGCTTCATAAATTAAAAAAATGATCAATTAAACGCAATTCACTATTGTTTCCGGTTCACAAAGGAACAATTACAGCGATTGTCCGTATCGCATATTGAAAGCATCTCATAAGGAAATAAATTAAATGCATGGTAAAAATATCACGATCCAGAAACGACTAATTATGCGGGAGGGGGGGTAATATTTGACATATTCTGAATCAGAGTTTTGTTTGCTAGGGAAGTAGAGAAGCCTAGCCTTTTGTGTGAATGAGGTTAGGCTTTGGTTCTTCGAAGTTATCATCCCTAGCATTATCTCCTCTTGTTGATCGTTCTCAGGTATTTGATAAATCACTCATCCAGAGAAAATAGATTGTCTTTCAGGCCTTAAATTGGTTCGTTTCTTCTCACAAGGAGAAAACATAAAAATCTACTTTTTTTTATTGGAATCCTTTGAGATAAGTAATTTTTATTTATTTATCTATTTGCGGACTGTTATCCTCATCTTTATAGTTGTTGCTGTTGTTTCACCACGTTTTTTTTTTTTTACACAGTGATCACCACTTATCAAGGCCCGGAAGCCACTCAGGGATAAGGGTTATTGCAAGTAAATTACGTTAGTGTGGAGACTTGATGAAGTGTTTACTTAAGGGGGCGGTTCATTAGGAATTTGTTAACATTGGACTTGAAGACAGTTTCAGCCAACTGTTGCTTTAACCTTCGAGGCTCCTGGCGCAGTGGATAAAAGCGTTGAATCTCTTCGGTTTCTAGTGAGCATTGTCTGAAGATAGCGGTTTAAATCCTACCTAAAGCAAGCCAGAGGATTAGTTGACGAAAACGTGGCGAGACAAAAACAACTATGCAAGGTAATAATTACTGTTCCGTCTGGGTTAATCACCTGAAGAAATGCCAGAGAAATAATTGGCCGAAACGTGGTGAAAAGAACAACAACAACTAACAAATTTCAGTTCGCAAACAACAAATTCTGTCCATTCTAATTGGCTGCGCTCTGATAATTTTCATATTCCAGAATCCAGTCATTCGCTTTATAAACGCACGTTTCTAGCATTATAACATGGCGTTACTAGGAGACATATTTTTGGGCCCGGATTTAAGTTTATTTCATGCATAGGTAAGATAGAACAATACAATAAATAGAAAATAATTAAACGAACTTAAAATAATCCATTTATTTGCTTTCTATTGCAATTTTTAAAATAGGATATCCACAATAAGATTCTTATTCATCTTTTCTTAGAAAAAAAAACAACGTCGACTTCTTCGTCGACGACGACGCATTTCGTCAAAATATCAACAAATCTGAGGGTTTTTTTACCATAAAACACATTCCGTGTACACTGGTTATGCTTCAAAGCTACGCATTTAATATATACTTATATATTGGGGAGTTTAGCTTGCGACTTTTATATTAAGATTTTTCTTAAAAACATAAAAAAACAACGACGACAACAACGACAACCACGACGACGACGACTTCGTCAAAGCATTAACAAAACTGAGTTCTTATACCATTAAACACATGGCATGTACATTGGTGATGGTTAGATACGGGCAAAATGAATGCCGACGCTAAAAATGTATAAACATTTTGACCTTTCCCTTTACTTGAAATTTCACCAAAAATCAGGAAATTAACCAATTTTAATAAAATTTTAAGTATTTATCAAATAATGATCCCAGAATATAATGAACTAATTGTTTTTATGTAAATCTTAGTGGAAATGTATTATTTTGTTTAAACAAAAAATACCTTTACTAAAGTTATGGTTTTCAGTAGTAAATAAAAAACACAAGAATTTATTTTTGCTTTTTTATATAAATAAAGCATCGTAATTTAACAATAATAAAATAAAATAATTTTTATAGGAAAATTAGGAAAAAAGCCCCTAAAGTCCGTATTAATGAATTCGATATAACTCGAAGAAAAATGAATTTGTCGAAATACCGATATTACCATTGAATTAAGCATTGTTTATTTAATATTTTCACACAAAAAATTATAATAGCAAAAATATTTCTAGTTTTTTTAATTACAGATTTCGCATAATTTTTATATGCAAGATTTTAATAATTTCCTTGCTCGCAAGAATGTGAAACTTTCGGTGTAACATAATTTTTATATGATATTAGTCAATAGTTTTTTTTAAAAAATAATTTAAAAACAGGAATATAGAAAAATAATTCAATTAAAAAATGGAAAAATTTATACAAACATTTTGCAATAGAAATGTACGGATGCCTGTCTGGGAAGAAAAAGAAACCCAGCACCCCTCCTTCCGTTTAATTACATAACGTCATTCTAAGACAGCTTTCGGACCTCCGTATATTCCGTATTTCTAAAAGTATGGTTTGTTGTGGTTTTGTGGACGGCAAAAACACTCGGTTTTGGGTCTAATTCAGCTATTTTTGTGTAAACAATTTTGTTTTTTTTATTTAATTCAATATCTAAGGAGTTTACTTTACTAATTATCTTTGAAATAGACCCAGAAAACTAATATTTATCTTTTAAAGGAGTTTTACAATGAATTTATTTAACTTCAAAATTTAGCTGAATTGGTTAGTTCGCCGTGAAAACATTTTTCATAGCCTTTTTTTATTCATGTGTACAAATATTTTTTTTCCTTTGGGAAATTAAGTTTAGTCCTTAATTTTTCAAATACAATCAAAAAATAGTCGGAAACCTACAAAAAAATATGATAAATCGGCTTTCAAAACTAGGTTCCCCTTTTCCCTATCGTTTATTTTTTCCCATACTTACTGATAGTCCTATTTACTTTCCTCCCAATGAGAGCAGAGTAAGACACAAGGTTTGTTTTTAATGTGGGGAAAATCCAGCTCAAAGGGACGCTCTGGATAGTAACACAAATTAAAATTGTGTCGGTCATTGAGGATTTCTCCTTCACTGACCGAAAACAGAAAAGATGAAGATTGGCACCAGAACAGATAATACACTGTGATCTTCACCCGCTGTGATGTTTGAAAATGACGTATTTTATATGTTGAGGAGTTTAGCTCCCAAATACTTGCGACTTTATATTAAGATTTATCCTAAAAACATAAAAATAACGACGTCTTTGTCATAACTAAATTAGAGAGGTTAGCTACAAAATAGTTGCGTTTTTTTAGGCCGAAAGAAAAATACGGAAGTTTATTGGATGAAATTATACGAACTTATTTTTTGACAACAATTTATTTACGCTACATATTTTATTTTTGTAAAATTAAGTATTTTTTAGGAACAAATCATTTGATTTGTTTGTTGGGTGACTTTTCTAGGATATGTTCCGATATATTTGCTACTTAACATCAACGAAACGAAACTAATCAACAAAAACGAAGACAAAACGGTCGCTATTGCTACCTCAAACTTTAACTTAAAATTAAGGTTGTCTCTTTCAACCGCGCGTAGAAAATTACTCACATGTAAAAGTATCCTATATATCTACAAAGCCACCATTGACCAATTCACTGAGTATGTTAGCCACACCTGGGCTAGTGCATCTACTCCTTACTTCTAATTCTTGGACAAGGTCCAGAAAAAAAGGGCCTGAAATCTAATAGTCTTTTGCACTATCAGGAGAGTTTCAAACTCTGTCCCATCGCCGCAATGTTGTATCTTTGTGCCTATTTTACAAGTACTCCAATGAAATGTGCTCTGATGAACTCATCACATTTGTGCCCCGTCGACGTACATATTTCCAACCAACCCAACACGCAGTAAAATTCCCCTTTATTATAGGGGTCCTTATTTGTCGGAAAGGCTTCTACTCTTATAATTTCTTCCCTCAGATTTCTAGACTTTTAAATTCTCTTCCTGTTTCTTTTTTAATAATTGTAATGACACGCAGAAGATTAAATGTAATGTGAACAGACCTAGTCACTCCCCTCCCCTACAATCACCTGTTAGGCATGGCCTCAAATAGTAACTCCTTGCGTCTAAGTTGCTGAAAGGCACGTTGTGATAAGGAACAGAAAAATAATCTCTCTCTCTCTTTCTCTCTCTTTCTCTCTCTCTCTCTCTCTCTCTCTCTCTTGCTCTTTGCCTTAACTAACTGCTATTTATCAACTCATATGAAAGTTCGGAAAGTATATATTTAATTTGTCCTTTAGTCCTAGCATTCCATGAGCGATGTTTGTGACGTTTATCGGTTGCTAGATTTTTTTTTTTTTTTTTCACTTTGAAGTATTTTAACTCCTTACATCAAGTGGCTTCCTGCCATGTTTGGAGCGATTTCATTTAGAAAAAATAATTTCATTCTTTCGAAATGACGGCAGCAGACAGCGTTACTCTGCCTCCTACTTTTTCCTCACTTTTCATCCGTCCCCCTCCTCCCGCCACCTGTTCTTCATACCGCGAACTAGGCCGGACACACGTACGTTAACATTTCTTATTCGATAGAAAGATGAGTAGCCATCGATTTGCGATAAGAATATTTAAATTGTCATCGTCTTAATACTCAGAAACATATTGCAAAGGTAAAGGGAACATTGATCGTGCATTGATGAGATCAGTATCGATTATTGTGTATAAGAATCGATTACGATAGCAATTTTGATTATTAACTTCAGATTGAGAAGGCATTGATTTACTTTTCAGTAAAATTTAGATAAGCATTTTTTTTTTGATCCGTTATCTTCGCTGAACATATTTTTATCCATCTCTCTATCTCTTTCTCTCTCTCTCTCTCTCTCTCTCTCTCTCTTTCTCTCTCTCTCTCTCTCGTTCTCTCTCTCTCTCTCTTTATCTCTCTCTCTATCCTTCTTTCTCTCTCTTTCTCTCTCTCTTTCTCTCTCTCTTTCTCTCTCTATCTCCTCTCTCTCTTTATCTTTCTCTCTTTCTCTCTCTATCTCCTCTCTCTCTTTCTCTCTCTCCCCCTCTCACTCTCTCTCTTTCTCTCTCTCTTTCTCTCTCTTTCTCTTTCTCTCTTTCTCTCTCTATCTCCTCTCTCTCTCTGTCTCGATCTCTCTTTCTCTCTTTCTCTTGCTCTCTCTATCTCCCCCTCTCTCTGTCTCGATCTCTCTCTTTCTATCTCTCTCTTTCTCTCTCTCTCTCTCTCTCTCTCTCTCTCTCTCTCTCTTGCTCTCTCTATCTCCCCCTCTCTCTCTGTCTCGATCTCTCTCTTTCTATCTCTCTTTCTCTTTCTCTCTGTCTCGATCTCTCTTTCTCTCTATCTCTCTTTCTCTCTCTTTCTTTCTATTTTTCTCTCTCTCTCTCTTTATATATCTCTCTCTTTCTCTCTATATCTCCTCCATCTCTCTCTGTTTCGATCTCTCTCTTTCTCTCTCTTTCTCTTTCTCTTTCTCTCTCTCTCTTTCTCCTTCTATCTTCCCTCTCTGTCTCTCTCTCTCTCTCGATCTCTCTCTTTCTGTCTCTCTCTCTTGCTCTCTCTATCTCCCCCTCTCTCTGTCTCGATCTCTCTCTTTCTATCTCTCTCTCTTTCCATCTCTCTCTCTCTCTTTCTCTTTCTCTTTCTGGATATATAGGGTGTCCAAAAAGTCACTGAAGAGTTTTGAATTTAGATAGATTCTTTATTTTTTTATACCTTTCTCTAATTTTAATATAATCTGACTAAATGCCAAATTCACACAATCTTTATTTATAAAAAGCAATGTCTTTTAAATGATGCCCATTTTAAACTTCGCATATTTGTGCTCCAAAACATTATTCATGACAGATTGCAGAATCTCTGGATTGCGATTTAACTCCCTTATTTCGTTCCTGATATTTTCTTTCAATTCTTGCACTGAATTTTTGAAAGCCCTAAACTCTCCGTGATTTATTTGTCAGTATCTCATCCTCCCAGACATTACCTCCTACTTTGGTAGAAGACAGTGTAGTAGTACAGGACCCGGTAAATATATTATTACTTTAAAATCTGCTCTTTTTTACAAATATTTATCTTCTAACATTGTTTCTGCCATTGAAAATATTCTATATTTCAGAAACACTACACATTGGTTCGGCCGTCTATCAGTACTTGCGGTTGCATGGAAACGCTAAAAATTTAGTCTGTTGACCACTAATATATTAATATATCAAATGATATATGTTCTTCGCCATGCAACCCAGCCAGAAATTATCCTTCTTTTTTCTGGTTTGTAAATGATGTAATGTCGTGTTTTGGTATAGAACCCAAGTATTACCTCCCCCTCTTTCGGGATTAGTGAAATACTGATGTGTTTTGCTTTTTTGCATACAATTAGTCTGTGATATATTGTCTTATATATATATATATATATATATATATATATATATATATGATTAGTTTTTTTTGGAAAAAGAATTCCAGCAGAGTGCTCAATTAAAAGGAAAATCCAAATTTTAAGAGCGTACTTATATTTTGTGTACAGAAAGTTGTTAGTTGAGACAGGTCATTGGTACCGTCGGTTTCAAGCCCGATAATAAGGCCCGTTTAAGGTATCCTTATCAAGCTCTCTTCAGCCAATATTCGTCTATCTTATAACCGGTTATAAGATAGACGAATATTGGCTGAAGAGAGCTTAATAAGGATACCTTAAACGGGCCTTATTATCGGGCTTGAAACCGACGGTACCAATGACCTGTCTCAACTAACAACTTTCTGTACACAAAATATATATATATATATATATATATATATATATATATATATATATATATAGTAATCTTTACATGACCGTGGCTATGTGCATCTTGCTCTAATGTGTGTGCGGGTGTGTTCTAATGGCCTTTCTGTGATTGTTTCTTTAAGGTTCGTCAACATGCATCTTTCCCATTCATTATATTCTAGTTTTACATATAGTTTATATACATTTATATACGTGTATGCGTTTATATATACGCCGTAAGTGTTCACCGTACCTTCTTTTGTTATCTGGTTTCTTCTGGGATGCGATTCCTGCCATCACTGGTCGATCATCTGTAAAGAGCACTTAAGACAAAAACACAACGCCGATTTTCTGGCAAGCTGCTCTTTATTTCGTCTACGAGTGAACCTGGGGGAACCCCTCGCATTGCTGCCTCAAGCTTTCTTGCGTTTTTTTCTATCGATGCGTCTTTTCTCTGGCCATTCTAGTCACGAAATTAACTCTACTCTGAGTGTCTAACAACCTCGACTCCAATCAGCTATGTCCTCAGTCTTATTCTACTAAAAATCCCAATGTGCGTTTCTATTTATATGGATGTATGTGTGGGAGGGTGGCAACCCCTATCAACCGGCCTTCACCTAAAACGCACATACTCAATTTATAGCACACAGGTGAACGCTCAGTCAATAAAGTCACTGAGTCTGATGTGTATCACCGGTAACCTTTTGACCTTTTTGCAGCTACTGGACACAAGTAAGCTGGTTTCAAACCAGCACGTTACTGACACACAACAAATCTGGTAAAATATGCGCATATTTTTACTAGGGATTACACTAACAAGAGCATCCTATACAATATGTATCGCTACGTGTCTTTTTGGTTGTTTGGCCATTTGTGTGCGAACGTCTTGTTCGGGTCGGTGACTTTGATGCAGCGTTCCATTCTTAAATCTGTCATGAATTCGCGAAGAATAAGATAATCACAGGCGGGAAAAACATAAAATGAATCGCCGGCGGATTTCCATTATCATCTCTTTGGATCTTGGAAGCGGAATGCAAATTTGCTTTCACACTTCGAAGCTTTTAAATGAGCTAACATCGGTGTCACTAAACTCGATCAAAAAAGACGGAAAACAACGACGAGATGGGCATCCATCTACCACCGCAGTATTATGTGCGTGTATATATATATATATATATATATATATATATAGGCATCACCACTTATTAAGGCCAAGAAGCCACTCAAGGATAAGGGTTAAAGAGTGTACAGTAGAAATTTGACAATAGAGTAACCGTTAGTAATGGAGATTCGGTAAATTTGTTAACTTATATGGAACGGCTCATCAAAAGCTTGTTTACGTTAGACTTGAAGACAACCATATTGTAGTCAGTTGGAAAGCAGAAAAACGGAAGACAATTCCATAGTCGTGCAGTTCTAAGAAAAAACCTTTGCTCATGGAATCTACGCTTAGGTTTAGGCACAGATAAAGAGTGGGGGAAACTAGTGATAGTGTTTTCTGCTAGACGGGTGTTTCTTGTGAAATTTTGGCGAGGGGGGGACCATAGAATGGAGCTCAGCCGAGAATCTGCCATGAAAATAACGATAAAGCAAAGACAAACTCGCAACATCTCCTTTGTGACATAGAGGTTGCATGGAAGAGAAAAGGGCATCCCCCACAAGGCTACGAAATCTATTTTGAACACAAGGCAGGGTAAGTCCTTTCTAGCAGCTCCTGCCCAGATGTGGCAACAGTACTCCATCCTTGGACGTACCTGGTTCTTATATAGATAGAGAATTGCATCAGCAGTGAGATATCTACTGGATCGATAGAAGGATCCCACCATTTTTCCGACGGCCTTAGCAACGGATTTTATGTACATGTTCCATTTAAGATCAGTAAAGAGTAATGGTTAAGCCTAGAAGCCTGTCAAAACATGAGGTCTCCTCAAGACGAGAGCCATTCATTTCAATTGATGCCAGATGGGGATCAGAGCGTTGATGATCTAAAGATAAAAGCTTGGTTTAGATACATTCAAAGTAACAAACCACCTCTTTCCTCATTGTACCACGTGCTCAAGATCAGAGGAGAGAGAATCAGAGAGAACTTGGTCGTTTCCGGTCTTAGATGTGCTACCATATATAGTAGTGTCATCAGCATAGATGTCTACGAATGATGTTAATACAGATCAGGAAGAGAGTAGAACCCAGGATGGACCCCTGAGGGACTCCAGCATAATTACTAAAAGCTTCTGATTTATGCCCATCAACCAATACTCTTATGAACCTATCAGAGAGAAATGATTTAATAATTGAGAAGACATTTCCAGCTATACCATAGCTAGAGATCTTGCGAAGTAAACCTTTATGCCATACTCTATCAAAGGCCTTTGATATGTCAAGAGAAATTGCCCTAGACAGGTAGCCTCCGTCGAGAGATTCGCTAATCCCAGGAGATACAACTGTAAGCACATCTGCAGTAGATCTAGCAGAACGGAAACCATGTTCTCAGCTATGCTTTTAAAGATAGTAAGTTGTGGGGGCGATAGACAGCAAATATAAATGCAGTAATTTGAGCTAGTTCAACCCGGAAGCACATCTAGGGTAGTTAGGATCTTCTCTGAAAATGTCCCTTCCACATGGAAAGCCATCTTTCATATAGGCACATATATTCCGGTGTTGATTCCTTACTCGTTAGACTTATAGTTGTCTACTTATAATTATAATATCTAAATATAATTTTCACGTCTAATTATAATTTTCACGTCTAATTATAATTATCATATCTAATTATGATTTTCACGTCTAATTGTAATTATCATGTCTAATTATAATTATCATATCTAATTATAATTTTCACGTCTAATTATAATTATCATGTCTAATTATGATTATCATATCTAATTATATTTTTCACGTCTAATTATAATTATAATGCCTAATTATAATTATCATATCTAATTATAATTACCATATCTAATTATAATTATAATTTTATTTATTCCAAGTAAAAAATTTTTTCACTGTAACGCTTTGGCTGAAATTGAAGAATCGATTCTTAAAATGAAGCTGTGAATATACTTTTTTACTTATGTGTGTGTGTGTGTATCTGTGTGTGTGTATGTGTGTGTATGTGTGTGTGTGTGTATGTGTATGTGTGTGTATGTGTGTGTATGTGTGTATGTGTGTGTGTGTGTGTGTGTGTGTGTGTGTGTGTGTGTGCGTGTGTGTGTGTGTGTGTGTGTGTGTGTTCAGACAAGTATTGTTGAATAGCACGGAAGTTTTTTTTTGCTTTTTTTTTACATGGGGGTCACCACTTATCAAGGCCCAGAGGCCACTCGAAGATAAAGGTCAATGGGCATACATTAGTCATAGTGATTTTAGCGTAGTAAACATTAGTGGGAATTTTATAACTTGGATTACTTAGGGGGACGGTTCAATAAAAACTTGTTAACGTTAGACTGGAAGAATAATCAGATTGTAGTCAGCTAGAAAGCAGGCAAATGGAATAGAGTTCCGCAAGCGAGCAGTTCTAAGAAAGAAGCCCTGTTCCTGGAATCTACGTTTAGGTGTAGGCACAGATAAAGAGTGTGGGAAATTGTTGATAGTGGTTCTGGCTAGCCGAGTGTTTTTCGTGAAAGTCTGGCGAGGGGGGGGATCATAGATTGAAGTTCAGATGAGCATTTGCCGTGAAAATGATGATAAAGCAGGGACAGGCTCGCTACGTCTCTTCTGTGGGAAAGAGGTTGCAGGAAAGAGAAAAGGGAATCCCCCACTAAGCTACGAGGTCTATTTTAATAAGTTTTTTTTGTAATTTTTCAATTCCTGAAATTGCTCTTCTTATTTCTCGATTGAATCTGCGCAAGAAAATTCCATAATCTTTTTTGAACAGATTCGACCAAGAAATTAGAACAACAATTCGAGGAATTGAGAAATTACAAAAATCGCTTTTTAAGAAACAACACTCCGTGCTATTCAACAATACTTGCCTGAATATATATATATATATATATATATATATATATATATAGAGAGAGAGAGAGAGAGAGACAGAGAGAGACAGAGAGAGAGAGAGAGAGTCATCCACATGCAGTACTGGGTCCGCCCTCCCCCCTTTCGCGGGGGCACCTTTGTGGCCGTAAGGCCAAGATCAAAGTGTAGTATCTGTTTCGGCAGATGCTGCAATCAAAGATCATTGTCCTTGTGGCAATCTTTTGGTCCATGTAGGGCCAACCCTATATACCAAATGGACTTCACTATCCAGCTCCCATTTCCCAACTCTCGGGAGCTGGTCCCCTTTTCCCTTCCCCCTCCCTCCTCTCTCCACATTAAAAAACGGCCTTGTGCCTAATTTTCTCAGTGGGGAAGCAAATAAAACCAATCCAATCCACATACAGTACTGGGTCGCTCAAGCTAGGATCAAAACCCGATCGCCCAAACGACGGTCGGAGCTTCTAACCGTTGCACCATACGGGAGCTGCTATGCGGGCAGTGAATTAACACTTTTTTGACATTGTCCACATACCTAAGCTCAATTTGTTTACACAAAGAACATCACTTCATACGCTAATGGTAATTTTATATCACTTCCCAATATGGTCAACCTAAGATAGCAAGCATTATATCGTTGCCATCGTTGGCAGAATTCGGATAGGATATACATAAATTATTGTTCTCATCTTGTGTCTCATTTTCACAACGTTACGGTCGATATAACCTCCGACTTTCTTCAGGTGCATCTTATCGAAATCTGGAATGTTTCTGTCGAACTCGGAAATTCGGACGGAATTTCGAACTGAACCCTTTATTTAATTCACAGAAGTAGCATTTCTAATTAACGATTCCTATATTACATTAAATCCTATACTAAGTCTTCTTAGTAATTGAATACCTCTCAGCATATGTGCTGCTTCTTTGAGTCGTCGTCTTACTCTCCACCGTTCTTCTTTGTCTATAATCTTTACTTCGTCCCATAATAGTAGATGGTTTCCTTTTTCCTTCCAGAAATAGTCAGCTATACCTGATTTTTCAATCTTTCCATGTACAACGGCTTTTCGATGTTCTTCTTTTAGTGGACGACATGTCTCACCTTTGTATAGTTTTTCCACATTTACATGGAATCTCATATTCTTAGTCATGATTTTTTTCGGGGGGGGGAGGGGGGGCTTGACTCACAGAAGCTGTTTCCGGGAAGTTGAATCGCTTTTTAATACTGTCTTGATGCCATATGGATTGCATAGTCTTTGAAGTTTTTTTTTTTTTTTTAATTCCTGAATTTGATAGAAGAATTCCCGAGTTCCGCAAGATACACCTGAAAAGGTTGGAGGTTACATCGACTGAAACGTTGTGAAAATGACACTGATGATGAGAACAGCGGTCCAATGAATTCAAATAATACGTATAGTTTTTTTATAATTAAAATATATATTTCTATCTAAAATTTATAATTTTATTATACATTATAAAATGCACATGGGCAATGTATATGCATATATATAAACATATATATTATATATATGTTTATATATATGCATATATATATAAACATATATATTATATATATGTTTATATATATGCATATATATATAAACATATATATTATATATATGTTTATATATATATGCATATATATATATAAACATATATATTATATATATGTTTATATATATATATAAACATATACATTATATATAGTGTTTATGTGTATTTGAGAATTCATTTAAGCATTCATTTAAACAAACATTGTTAAGAATAACAGACAGCATCTGTTTAATTATACGTTTTTATTTTGTCCATTTTTCCTATCTAGTTTGTGTGAAAATCAAAATAATTAATATTAGTTCTATAGTTGTCACGAACGTTTTCGATCCGATATCTAATCATTTTAGGCAGCAAATGATTTAGAAAACTGGGAAAAAATGAATTTAGTGGTCACAGAAGATTGCATTCGCATAATGCATTTTGAGGGATCATTATCCAAATAAATTTTTGGGTTAGAATCCGGATCACAGTGCAAGAAGCGTTTTAGAATATTGTTAGCATTGGTAGAAAGACAATATTGTTAATTTTTCATTTTAGATTTTTATGTAGATGGTTTTGAGTATTTTTTTTACTTCTAAATGTTTTAAAAATAGATTCGTGGTTTATTATTATTACTTACTAGATTACCCGTGACCCGTTGGGCCAGTATGTTATATTAGCTATGGAATTCATGTATGAGCGTGACACTTGTGACGTAAAAAAAATAGTTTGTTTTTTTTTTTTTGACATAACAGAAACATTTCTATGAAAGTATATTAAAATGAAAAATCACGGACGGATCACTAAAACATGAAAAAAAAAATCCTCCCTATTCGTGTAAAGTTACTTATTTTTCCAAATAATCACTCAAAAATCGAAAATTAAACATGATTTTACTACGAGTCGAACGCCGACGAAAGTCATTTAGCAGCAAAAACGCACAATGAGAAATATAAGAATGAAAAACCCATATTGGAATCCTTCAACCAAGTTATAGAAACTTAAAATCCAAAAAAATATAATTAATAAAACCTGAAAAAAAAAATAAAACCTAAATAAATGAAATAAAATAAAACTTATATTGAAACAGATTAGCAAATGTGTCAACGAATTCACCGTTCTCACACAATTATTTTGTATCTAGAAATGTAAACAAAAAATAAAAAAGAAGAAAGGAAGGAAAAGGGACAGATAGGGAGTAGTATTAGTAGTAGTAGTAGTAGTAGTAGTAGTAGTAGTCTTGGCTTTACTACAATTGTTCTTATGTTTGTCAACGGGTTAAAGTTGTTTAGTTGTAAGAAAATAGCGACAGTATAGCTGTAATAAAGAATAGTTGCAAAAAAAAACACTCTTCCCATGTTAAATTATAATTTCGAAATAATAACGTTAATGTTTCAGTGCGCAGATCAAAATCTGCAAAAGAAGCGATTTGTGTTTATTTGTTTACGTTGTTATGGGTTAATGTTCATGCGCGTATGCGCAACCGGATGTCGTAAACCGGAAAGTAGGTTACATCACTCGTTACAAGTTTGAGTTTTATAATTATATAGATTATTGAGATGTTTCTTAAATCGGAAAATGTGCAATTATGTTTTTGTGAATGTTGATAAATCGCAGTAGATTTATTTCATGTCACACAAAATAGATACTAAAAAAAATCGGAAAAATAAAAAGATATAATAGTTTTCTGTAATTTTTAATAATGTTTAGTTAAATGCTAAAAATTGTATGAGCATTGCTACACTGGCATGACAATGTGTCGATCTATAATCATTTTTAAGTAAGCTATAATCAGGAAAACAAATTTGTCTGCTTTTTGTCTTTCGGTTTGGCAGTGAGACGAAAAGCGATATTTTATTTGAAAGTTGAGTGATCCGATATTAAAAAAAAATCAAATAATAAAAATAAAAATAAAATATTGCTTTCTGTCTCATTTCCAAAATGAACATGTAAAGAAAAAGACCAACTTATTTGTTGCCTGGTGAGATCTTAGGGTTGCGTTGTTTTCTTTAATAAGGGGGGCATTGTGTGTGGTTGTCTAATGGTCAGTCTATTAAATATGTTCATATGTGTGTCTGTCTGTGTGTCTGTGTGTGTGCGTGTGTGTGTGTGTGTAAGAGAGAGAGAGACATGTCATGTATTTTCGGACATACCTTCTGCGTCGTCGTGGTTGGTCCATCTGGAAACATCTCGTCTTGGAGGAAGACTGGTACCTGTTTTGGGGAACGAAGATTCATTTCACTCCAAGACAAGGAATTATTTTTATAGTTTTTTTTTAATTTCACTTTCCAAATGTCTTGCAGAATGATGGAAAGCGAAACTCTGACTTGTGCGGTTCTGTTCTAGACACGTCAGCGCCCCCCCCACACCCCAGTGAAGGAAAGGAGACAACAGTGAAGCCGTCCGTCCTCTTCTAAGTCTAAACTAAATCTCTACGATTCAGCTAACCTGATCACGTGACTCACACGCAATCCGACCAGCTGATCCTGACTTCTGGTCAACGTGTCTCAATATAATTTACACACCTTCCTCTCTCTTTCTCTCTCTCTCTCTCTCTCTCTCGTCACATTAGTTATTAATAACTATAGATCGAAACATTTTCATGCCAGTGTAGCAAAACCTTTATATGTATGTAAAAATAAATATTAATAAATCAATAACTCTAATGTGTTATTAAGCACTATTTGATAAAGCTAGTAGATATTCTCTGGATTTTATCCAACAAATACATTTTTAATTTGGACTTAATATATATATATGTATGTGTGTGTGTTATATATATATATATATATGTATGCGTGTGTGTTATTTTGCACTTTTTAAAACAACTTTCTTAACACGTTATAATGTTTTTGTTTTTTTACACACAAGTCGCTTCACTATTTCAAGTAATTTAAATGTAATTTGAACTGAAGCATAAAAAACATGTAGATTTTAAACGAAACAAAATCAAAAACTGTCTGTAGACCACAGAAAAAATCAGTTGAAAGTACTTGAAAAAAAAAACAGATGCATGAAATACAAATTCCAATACAAATTCGACCGAGACATAAGACCGAGCATTTAAAAAATGGAAAAATTACAAAAAATGAGTATTAAACAAAAATACTTCGTGCTATTTAACAATATCTGTCTTAATGAAAACATGCTACCTAAATACACAACATATATATATATACATACATATATATATATATACATATATATATATATGTGTGTGTATGTGTGTGTGTGTATACATATATATATATACACACATAATATGGTCCTGGATATGACCATAAACTATATCCAGTGGTGAGGCTGGCTTTGGAGCGTGGAGCCACCCTTTAATTGCCATTGCTCCCAGGTTCACTCTGACCCGGAGTGGTAGTACCTGTTAGGGTCCCAACTATGTTCTATTTGGGTTTTTTTTGTTTGTTTTTTACATTTTCACGCCAAACAAGGCACATTGCCACTTTGATGTAGGGGGCTACTATCAGGAGCAGCAACTACTGGGGCACTATGTAGGGATTTGGGCAGCAAGATGTTGGTTCACGTTGCACTTGAACTTCTGCATGTAAGTACAGTTAGGGAAGCAGGAACCTGGAATGGAATTCCAGAGTCTAACGGTTCTGGGGAAGAAACTACTGGAGTAGAAAGATCTTTACATCTAGGGATCTCTACTGCGTGGGGGTGGGATTTAGCTGCCTGTCGGGTTTGCCGAGGGTGTCTACATCGTGGAGGCATAAGTGTCTGCAGTTCGTCAGAGCATTCACCATTAAAGTACTTGTAGAACAGGCAGAGGGATGCAACGTTTCGTCGATGGGACAGAGGCTGAAGCTTAGATGCCAGTTCAGGGCCTATCAGATTTGCAACTCTCTTTTGAACCTTGTCTAGGAGCGAGAGACTAGCAGCAGATACACCAGCCCAAATGTGGCAGCAATACTCCATACATCAGCGAATGGTGGCTTTAAAGAGGTACAGGATACTTTCAGGTACTTTAGCACGGTAGAGAGAGCCTACCTTCTTCGCAGCGGCCCTGGCAATGTTTTCAACGCAATTGTTCCAACTCATGTTTCCTGTGAACGTTAGGCCAAGCAGTTTGAAAGATGTACTCTTAGATAGGAAGTCACTGGCCATTGCTATTGGTGGCAGAGAAGGTTTCTTGTAATTATTGAAGGAAACCAGTTTAGTCTTGGCATCATTGAATGTGACCATCCATTTATGTCCCTATTCCACTACAGATTGGAGGTCATCCTCTAGTGTTTCTGCCATTTCTTTAGTTATGTGTTCATTTGTTTTCCTGTCGTGTCTGTTATAGAGTGTGGTGTCATCAGCATATATACCCATCTCAGAGGCAGTTTTGTCGGGGAGGTCATTAATAAATATTAGGAACAATAGAGGTCCAAGGATAGACCCCTGAGGCACTCTCGCATTTATATCATATTGTTTAGATGTACGACTGTTGAGGACAACCTGGATTTTCTCTTATCTAAGAAGGATTTAATTATGTTAAGTATTCTACCAGTGATACCGTATGATCTAATTTTCCTGAGGAGACCCTCATGCCATACCTGTCAAAAGCCTTAGATATATCTAGAGCTACCGCTCTACCCTCCCCCGTTTTGTTCAGTGAATGGTTAAATAGAAACCGACTTGAAAAAAACAAATATATTCTATTAAAAAAGTTTTTTCTTCAAAATCTTTGGATTCGGCATTAAATAACCTGGAAAGGGTTGATATGCCATAAAACAAAAACAACCGACCAACACACACATAATACACATAAACTGGACTTGAAAGCCCATGACATATATATATATATATATATATATATATATATATATATATATATATATATATATATATAAACATTCATTAAACAAATCTGTTTTTAGAACACATTAAAGATGCAAAATATTTTATTAAAATTGCGAAAAATACGGTTAAATTTCTCTTTTCTTTTAGTTTTTTTAAAGATTAAATATTTATCTATATATATATGTGTGTGTGTGTGTGTATCTAAATAAACCAATATGTATATACATGTATGTATATATATATAGAGATACTTATAGATCATATATGCATATCTATATATATGCATATATATACATATATATTTGTTTGTTTATATATATATATGCATATATGTATGCATATGTATATGCATATATATATATATAACTACTTCATTTACTCACATAAAATTAATATACGAAAGTATAAATTTATGAGTAAACTTTAAATATTGAATTCAAACGTGCTCAATACATAGTTAGAGCTAGTTAATAAGTTATAATTTATATATAGCGATTAAGCTTATGTCTGAAAAGTCCTAGAGTGGAGGAAACGCCAAATATTCAGTGTAGCTTAATCGCTATATATATGTTATAGCTTAATATATATATATATATATATATATATATATATATATATATATATATATATATATATAATTATTTTTTTACTATAATAATTAAATACCTACAGACACTAGTGTTTCATCCTTTCGGGAATCTTCAGTGCAGTGTGTCCCGATTAACACCAGTCGAACGATTCGAACCCCGGAACACGAGACATCTCTGACTCGATTAGCGGAGACCGTATCCATTCGGCTACCATTAACCGCGTAGGGTAACGTTGAATTTTAAACATCTTAATTTTAAATGTTCATTTACGTCAGTCAGACAGTGATCTAATCGTTATACGATGATCTATGCATATATATATATATATATATATATATATATATATATATATATATATATATACTTATTCTTGGAGAGTATTTAATTTCTCTCTTGTTCACATTTAATTTATCTCCCCTCCTCCCCTCTTTTCATAATGATGCTGTCTTTTTCTCTTCTGCATCTTTTATTATTTCTCGTTTTCGGTGTTATTCTTTCTTCACTCATCTATTTCCTCCCCATCACCATCACCATCACCACCACGATCGTTTGCAAAATGAATTTAAAAAAATCACCATAAACAAAAATTCAGCTAAACTCACAAAATCCCATCAATAAATGACGAAATTAGGCCATCCATCCCTGTAAAAATAATCGACTAGGAAATATTGTTTTCCATAGAAAAATAAACAAATAAATTGACGTAGAATCGATTAAAAAATGGGGAACTTCGTGACAGCAGATACTTTAGCTTTCAAAAGAGACTTTACTTGTTTTCCTTCACTATTCGTCAATTTTTATATTTGGATCAGTTTGTGTAGAGGTGAAACTATTTTACACACACACACACACACACACACACACACACACACATATATATATATATATATATATATATATATATATATATATATATGTTTACTGTTTTGGGGAAATAATTCCAACAAAGTGCTCGATTACAAAGAAAAACGGTTTTCGAAATAAGAGCTTAATATTTATGTATTTGAATGTACAGAAGGTCAGAAAAACATTGCTACCGTCGGTTTCAAGTCTAACATGAGGGCAGCCAGTTAATGGTAAATCTTAAATAATGTTAGGCTCTCGTATGGCTGACGAGAGCCTAACATTATTTACGATTTACCCTTAACTGGTCGACTCTTATGTGAGGCTTGAAACCGACGGTACCACTATTTTTCTGACCTTCTGTACATTTATATATATATATATATATATATATATATTTCTTGTTTCTTTTTACTTCAGTCGATGTTCTCCGAGATCAGGGGATCCCCTTCATGCAGCTAACACTTGACATCTATATGAGAAACGTAGATATTCGAATGTTCCATTAAAGTTCCCTTTTATCTCTTAAACACTTAGTAAAAAAAATCCCCTCTTCATAATTGGTCATTTAAATGTTATGGTATACATTTCATTTTTGGTATCTTTGTCCTACTAGATTTCAAAACCAGAATACATCTGGTCTTGTGGAGTATCCAGTTTCGTGCTGTTACTTGAGGTTATATTATTTGGAGAACGTTTTGCACTATTACTCGTAAAAGACATAACATCAATTTTTGAAATGGAATAGAAGGGGACGAAAAAAAATAGGGAATTTACCGATATTCTTTGTTCTATTCGGCGTTGTCCAGGATTAATAATCATTATGAATATTACTTCCCCCGATACTTTGGTTTTAATCATTTGTTAGTGTTGTGTGTGCAACTGTACTTTAGTGTGTCGTCCGACCCAATCGTGTAATTTCTATGATCCAGAGCTAATTTTCGGGAAATTGTATGCATATATATATATATATATATATATATATATATATATATATATATATATATATATGGGGAGATAACTGTATTTCACTAATGAAATGCAGAAAATTCTATATTTTCATCATCAAATATAACATAACACCAAAAGATGGAGGAAGTGAGGAAGCATGGCTGTGGAAACCTTTTTACCCGAATACGATGTCCAGCATGTTAAAATATGCCATTTGTTCTAAAAATCTAATGGATAAACATCTGAAGAAGTTGGTGGGGACAGAATATTTTTACGGAAACATGAATCGTAAAATTGCCAACTCATTAATGAAACAGCTGCAATGGAAAAATCCAGGAAATAAACGAAGGTTATAAAAACGAAAACGTGAGTCTTTGAATTTTCGACAAAACTTTGCACTATATATATATATATATATATATATATATATATATATATATATATGAGTATGTATGTACCTATGTATAAAGGTGAAAGTGTCTGTCTGTGTGTCTGTGTATCTGTGTCTGTACATTTCCCTACGTAATAATTCTCTCAATTTTCAGTCTACAGACTAGAAATTTGATATACAGGGTACTAAGATTTGGGAAAATCTCTGAAATCCGTTTTCGGCCAGAAATTTCGCTTCGAAGGGGTGAAAGTTCAACGATTTGAACTGTGAGAACTCTACCAAACTCCTCCGAAAATTTTGGGTCTAAACACTTGAAATTTTAGATATAGGTTCCTTGGACATGGATCTAACGTAATAACTCCATTTGAGCCCAAATCAATAAACCTTAAGGGGTCACAAGTTAAAAACAATGATCTCTTCGGTCTCTACCAAATTACCCAGACAATTTCTGGTCTAAACATTTGAAATTTTACATAAAGGGTATTCAGAGATAGGGCAAGCTTTTTAATCGGTTTGGTTCGAAAATTTGAGCTACCAATATATAAATCTATGTATGTATCCTTGCATGTCTACCTGGAACTTTTCACAGAGGCGACGGATTTTCACAAGATCAGTATCGTTTTGAAGCTCGACCCTTCAGACGACAAATACCGAAAAATTGGCTCAAAATATTAATATCTTCACCCTCAATTGGGCACTTTTCAACAGGGAGGGGGTCGCTTTTTTCGCCGATATATTCGAAAGTCATCCCCCCTTTCGATTGTCTAGCCTTAATTTAAATCTACGTCATTTCCGGTTTGGCGGTGGTCGTAACAGCAAAGAGGTAAGATTTTTTCATGTTCTTTTCCTCCTTTGCGGTACGGGTTCGAGCCTGTCTTCTTCCTACTACCACTTTTTTTTTTTTTTTGCTCAACACACACCTCCAAACACCCATGCAACGCCGGACACCCATGCTAGTATATATATATATATATATATATATATATATATATATATATATATATATATATATATATATATATATATATATATATTTGATTATGAAAATATAGAATTTTCTGCGTTTCATCAGTGCAATGCAGTTATCTCCCCTTATATATATATATATATATATATATATATATATATATATATATATACAAATAAATGTGTGTGTGTGTGTGTGTGTGTGTGTGTGTGTGTGTGTGTGTGTGTGTGTGTGTGTTCTTATCATATTCGTGTGCTTTACAGACCTTCTTCGAGTGTCTTTATTATTATGCTTTGTTTTCGCTTTCCAATTCGGGTAGAGAATCCAATTATATAATCGCATAATCCTATCCGTATTGCTTCATCCAAGAGCAGATCCTCATTTTAAAGAACATCGACGTGTTTTTGTTTTATTTTGTTTTGTTTTTTGTTTTTATTGTTTTTTTGTTGTTGTTGTTTTTTGTTTGTTTGTTTTTTGTATTTTGTTAGGTTTTTTGTTTTGTTTTGTTTTGTTTTGTTTTTATTTTTTGTCCGTTTAATGGTTCTCTTAGGCTGTCAGAAGAGAAAAACATGATAGGTTCAGTAGATTGACTTGAATTAATCAGAGTTTGATAACGTAAAAATTGCTTCTCGGAGGAAATTCGAGAACAACAAGAAACCTTTGAGTTCTTTTTTTTATTTCATGTCTTCGATTCATCCGTGAATCTCTCAAAGAAGTTATGTCCGTTGTCCGACCGTCCGTTATTTTGTCACAATTGATTTTTTTTAATGATTTAGTAAGGAGGCCTTTACGGTTCAATTTTACTGTGCATTCAAAAATTGCATTTCAGAAAAAAAACAAAAAACATTATGTACTGCCATGCCGAAATTTGTATAATTAAAAAATTACAAAAAATGATCCAGTAGAAAAATAATTAGAAGTAAAAACAGAACTTTTCGAAGTTGCTAAATTAACCCTTTAGAAAATCGAAATCAGGGGAAGATAACTGCATTCCACCGATGAAACTATATTTTAGGTCGGCCATCTTGTTTCTTCTTAATAATATTGCATACTTTTTGTTTCGAAAATAAGCTCTAGCACATCTTCTACTGGACTATTTTTCGTAATTTTTGGAATTTATACTAATTTCGACATAACACGTAAGTACGTAATAACGTATTCTTGATAGTAAATAGTGTACTAATAAATTCGGCGGACTTTGTCAAGAGTACCCCCTTCTAAATTTCACAATTTTCACTTTATTTTACTATTTCCCCGCTAATTTCATCGATTACAGATTATTAAAAAAAAATTCATAACTTTTCACGCGGGGGTTCAGTTTTACATTATAACGTTAGACTAAATTGAACACGAACTTTGTGACTACGCTAAAAAAACATGCCAACTCTCTCTGATGTGACCAGAAGGAAGGGGTTAGAACGGAGGGATTAAAAAAAACGAAGATTTCTTTATCACCCCCTCTTCCCTCCTCCCTTCCTCATCTATGTATCTCCCTCTCTCTATCATCTATGTATATATCCATCTCATCTATGTATCTATCTATTCATCGTGGTCACAAATTTCGTGTTCAATTTAGTACAACGTTATGATTGAAAACTGAACCCCCACGTGAAATTAAAAAAAAAAATTTTTTTATAATCTGAAATTAAGTCTGCAATCGATGATAGTAAACAGAAAAAAAAATTTTAAGTGAAAATTGTGGAATTTAGAAGAGGATGCACTCTCGATAACGTCCGCCGTAAATTTTTTATTTGGCGTTAAATAACCTGAAAATTGTTGATATGCCAGAAAACAAAACAACCACATCAAAATATTCTATTCCAGTATACTAAAAAGATACGTATTTTTTAACGATATTTTTATCAATAAACAAATAATCTTTCGATTAAAAGATCTTTTTTGTTTGAATGCGTCCATGGCGTTTCTAAAAACGGCTTTGTCCGCCAGTTTTCTGATAACGTAGTTCATGAAATGGCATATATACGGCCATTAGAATATGTGCTGTACGTCCATTAACTCTTTATGTTTTTCTCTGGAAATCGATAAAAATGTTGAAACGTACATTGGTATAATTGACTTCATAGAAGTTATATTATTTGAATAATAATTGAATGTTTATGTGACTTAGTGCAAGCATACACATGAGATACATATGATAGATAAATTGTAAAATATATTATATAAATAAAGATCAATTGTAAAATATACTGTATAAATAAAGATAAATTGTAAAATATATTATATATATAAAGATCAATTGTAAAATATATTATATAAATAAATATCAATTGTAAAATATATTATATAAATAAAGATCAATTGTAAAATATATTATATAAATAAAGATCAATTGTAAAATATATTATATAAATAAATATCAATTGTAAAATATATTATATATATAAAGATCAATTGCAAAATATATTATATATATAAAGATCAATTGTAAAATATATTATATAAATAAAGATCAATTGCAAAATATATTATATAAATAAATATCAATTGTAAAATATATTATATATATAAAGATCAATTGTAAAATATATTATATAAATAAAGATCAATTGTAAAATATATTATATAAATAAAGATCAATTGTAAAATATATTATATAAATAAAGATCAATTGTAAAATATATTATATAAATAAAGATCAATTGTAAAATATATTATATAAATAAAAATCAATTGTAAAATATATTATATATATAAAGATCAATTGTAAAATATATTATATGAATAAAGATCAATTGTAAAATATATTATATAAATAAAGATCAATTGTAAAATATATTATACGAATAAAGATCAATTGTAAAATATATTATATAAATAAAGATCAATTGTAAAGTATATTATATAAATAAAGATCAATTGTAAAATATATTATATAAATAAAGATCAATTGTAAAATATATTATATAAATAAAGATCAATTGTAAAATATATTATATAAATAAAGATCAATTGTAAAATATATTATATATATAAAGATCAATTGTAAAATATATTATATAAATAAAGATCAATTGTAAAATATTTCATATATATAAAGATCAATTGCAAAATATATTATATAAATAAAGATCAATTGTAAAATATATTATATATATAAAGATCAATTGCAAAATATATTATATAAATAAAGATCAATTGCAAAATATATTGTATAAATAAAGATCAATTGTAAAATATATTATATAAATAAAGATCAATTGTAAAATATATTATATAAATAAAGATCAATTGTAAAATATATTATATAAATAAAGATCAATTGAAAAATATATTATATAAATAAAGATCAATTGTAAAATATATTATATATATAAAGATCAATTGCAAAATATATTATATAAATAAAGATCAATTGTAAAATATATTATATATATAAAGATCAATTGCAAAATATATTATATAAATAAAGATGAATTGTAAAATATATTATATATATAAAGATCAATTGCAAAATATATTATATAAATAAAGATCAATTGTAAAATATATTATATAAATAAAGATCAATTGTAAAATATATTATATAAATAAAGATCAATTGCAAAATATATTATATAAATAAAGATCAATTGTAAAATAGATTATATGAATAAAGATCAATTGTAAAATATATTATATAAATAAAGATCAATTGTAAAATATATTATATAAATAAAGATCGATTGTAAAATATATTATATAAATAAAGATCAATTGTAAAATATATTATATAAATAAATATCAATTTAAAATATATTATATAAATAAAGATCAATTGTAAAATATATTATATAAATAAAGATCAATTGTAAAATATATTATATAAATAAAGATCAATTGTAAAATATATTATATAAATAAAGATCAATTGTAAAATATATTATATAAATAAAGATCAATTGCAAAATATATTATATAAATGAAGATCAATTGTAAAATATATTATATAAATAAAGATCAATTGTACAATATATTATATATATAAAGATCAATTGCAAAATATATTATATAAATAAAGATCAATTGTAAAATATATTATATAAATAAAGATCAATTGCAAAATATATTATATAAATAAAGATCAATTGCAAAATATATTATATAAATAAAGATCAATTGCAAAATATATTATATAAATAAAGATCAATTGCAAAATATATTATATAAATAAAGATCAATTGCAAAATATATTATATAAATAAAGATCAATTGCAAAATATATTATAAAAATAAAGATCAATTGCAAAATATATTATATAAATAAAGATACATTGCAAAATATATTATATAAATAAAGATCAATTGCAAAATATATTATATAAATAAAGATCAATTTTAAAATATAGTATATAAATAAATATCAATTGTAAAATATATTATATAAATGAATTTCAATTGTAAAATATATTATATAAATAAATATCAATTGTAAAATATAGTATATAAATAAATATCAATTGTAAAATATATTATATAAATAAAGATCAATTGTAAAATATATTATATAAATAAAGATCAATTGTAAAATATATTATATAAATAAAGATCAATTGTAAAATATATTATATAAATAAAGATCAATTGTAAAATATATTATATAAATAAAGATCAATTGTAAAATATAGTATATAAATAAAGATCAATTGCAAAATATATTATATAAATAAAGATCAATTGTAAAATATAGTATATAAATAAAGATCAATTGTAAAATATAGTATATAAATAAAGATCAATTGTAAAATATATTATATAAATAAAGATCAAATGTAAAATATAGTATATAAATAAAGATCAATTGTAAAATATATTATATAAATAAAGATCAATTGTAAAATATATTATATAAATAAAGATCAATTGTAAAATATATTATATAAATAAAGATCAATTGTAAAATATAGTATATAAATAAAGATCAATTGTAAAATATATTATATAAATAAATATCAATTGTAAAATATATTATATAAATAAAGATCAATTGTAAAATATATTATATAAATAAAGATCAATTGTAACATATATTATATAAATAAATATCAATTGTAAAATATATTATATAAATAAAGATCAATTGTAAAATATATTATATAAATAAATATCAATTGTAAAATATATTATATAAGTAAAGATCAATTGTAAATTATATTGTATAAATAAATATCAATTGCAAAATATATTATATAAATAAAGATCAATTGTAAAATATTATATATATATATAAAGATCAATTGCAAAATATATTATATGAATAAAGATCAATTGTAAAATATATCATATAAATAAAGATCAATTGTAAAATATATCATATAAATAAAGATCAATTGTAAAATATATCATATAAATAAAGATCAATTGTAAAATATATCATATAAATAAATATCAATTGTAAAATATATTATATATATAAAGATCAATTGTAAAATATATTATATAAATAAAGATCAATTGTAAAATATATTATATAAATAAAGATCAATTGTAAAATATATTATATAAATAAAGATCAATTGTAAAATATATTATATAAATAAAGATCAATTGTAAAATATATTATATAAATAAAGATCAATTGTAAAATATATTATATAAATAAAGATCAATTGTAAAATATATTATATAAATAAAGATTAATTGCAAAATATATTATATAAATAAAGATCAATTGTAAAATATATTATATAAATAAAGATCAATTGTAAAATATATTATATAAATAAATATCAATTGTAAAATATATTATATAAATAAAGATCAATTGTAAAATATATTATATAAATAAAGATCAATTGTAAAATATATTATATAAATAAAGATCAATTGGAAAATAGATTATATGAATAAATATCAATTGTAAAATATATTATATAAATAAATATCAATTGTAAAATATATTGTATAAATAAAGATCAATTGTAAAATAGATTATATGAATACAGATCAATTGTAAAATATATTATATGAATAAAGATCAATTGTAAAATATATCATATAAATAAAGATCAATTGTAAAATATATTATATAAATAAAGATCAATTGTAAAATATATTATATAAATAAAGATCAATTGCAAAATATATTATATAAATAAAGATCAATTCTAAAATATATTGTATAAATAAATATCAATTGCAAAATATATTATATAAATAAATATCAATTGTACAATATATTATATAAATAAATATCAATTGTAAAATATATTATATAAATAAAGATCAATTGTAAAATATATTATATAAATAAAGATCAATTGTAAAATATATTATATAAATAAAGATCAATTGTAAAATATATTATATAAATAAAGATCAATTGTAAAATATATTATATAAATAAAGATCAATTGTAAAATCTATTATATAAATAAAGATCAATTGTAAAATATATTATATAAATAAAGATCAATTGCAAAATATATTATATAAATAAAGATCAATTGTAAAATATATTGTATAAATAAATATCAATTGCAAAATATATTATATAAATAAATATCAATTGTACAATGTATTATATAAATAAATATCAATTGTAAAATATATTATATAAATAAAGATCAATTGTAAAATATATTATATATATAAAGATCAATTGCAAAATATATTTTATAAATAAAGATCAATTGTAAAATATATTATATAAATAAAGATCAATTGTAAAATATATTATATAAATAAAGATCAATTGTAAAATATATTATATAAATAAATATCAATTGTAAAATATATTATATAAGTAAAGATCAATTGTAAATTATATCATATAAATAAAGATCAATTGTAAAATATATCATATAAATAAAGATCAATTGTAAAATATATAATATAAATAAAGATCAATTGTAAAATATATCATATATATAAAGATCAATTGTAAAATATATTATATAAATAAATATCAATTGTAAAATATATTATATAAATAAATATCAATTGTAAAATATATTATATATATAAAGATCAATTGTAAAATATATTATATAAATAAAGATCAATTGTAAAATATATTATATAAATAAAGATCAATTGTAAAATATATTATATAAATAAAGATCAATTGTAAAATATATTATATATATAAAGATCAATTGTAAAATATATTATATAAATAAAGATCAATTGTAAAATATATTATATAAATAAAGATCAATTGTAAAATATATCATATAAATAAAGATCAATTGTAAAATATATTATATAAATAAAGATCAATTGTAAAATATATTATATAAATAAAGATCAATTGTAAAATATATTATATAAATAAAGATCAATTGCAAAATATATTATATAAATAAAGATCAATTGTAAAATATATTATATAAATAAAGATCAATTGTAAAATATATTATATAAATAAATATCAATTGTAAAATATATTATATAAATAAAGATCAATTGTAAAATATATTATATAAATAAAGATCAATTGTAAAATATATTATATAAATAAAGATCAATTGTAAAATAGATTATATGAATAAATATCAATTGTAAAATATATTATATAAATAAATATCAATTGTAAAATATATTATATAAATAAAGATCAATTGTAAAATAGATTATATGAATACAGATCAATTGTAAAATATATTATATGAATAAAGATCAATTGTAAAATATATCATATAAATAAAGATCAATTGTAAAATATATTATATAAATAAAGATCAATTGTAAAATATATTATATAAATAAAGATCAATTGCAAAATATATTTTATAAATAAAGATCAATTGTAAAATATATTATATAAATAAATATCAATTGTAAAATATATTATATAAATAAAGATCAATTGTAAAATATATTATATAAATAAATATCAATTGTAAAATATATTATATAAGTAAAGATCAATTGTAAAATATATCATATAAATAAAGATCAATTGTAAAATATATTATATAAATAAAGATCAATTGTAAAATATATTATATAAATAAAGATCAATTGTAAAATATATTATATAAATTAAGATCAATTGTAAAATATATTATATAAATAAAAATCCATTGTAAAATATATTATATAAATAAAGATCAATTGCAAAATATATTATATAAATGAAGATCAATTGTAAAATATATTATATAAATAAAGATCAATTGTAAAATATATTATATATATAAAGATCAATTGCAAAATATATTATATAAATAAAGATCAATTGTAAAATATATTATATAAATAAAGATCAATTGCAAAATATATTATATAAATAAAGATCAATTGCAAAATATATTATATAAATAAAGATCAATTGCAAAATATATTATATAAATAAAGATCAATTGCAAAATATATTATATAAATAAAGATCAATTGCAAAATATATTATATAAATAAAGATCAATTGCAAAATATATTATATAAATAAAGATCAATTGCAAAATATATTATATAAATAAAGATACATTGCAAAATATATTATATAAATAAAGATCAATTGCAAAATATATTATATAAATAAAGATCAATTGTAAAATATAGTATATAAATAAATATCAATTGTAAAATATATTATATAAATAAATATCAATTGTAAAATATATTATATAAATAAATATCAATTGTAAAATATAGTATATAAATAAATATCAATTGTAAAATATATTATATAAATAAAGATCAATTGTAAAATATATTATATAAATAAAGATCAATTGTAAAATATATTATATAAATAAAGATCAATTGTAAAATATATTATATAAATAAAGATCAATTGTAAAATATATTATATAAATAAAGATCAATTGTAAAATATAGTATATAAATAAAGATCAATTGCAAAATATATTATATAAATAAAGATCAATTGTAAAATATAGTATATAAATAAAGATCGATTGTAAAATATAGTATATAAATAAAGATCAATTGTAAAATATATTATATAAATAAAGATCAATTGTAAAATATATTATATAAATAAAGATCAATTGTAAAATATATTATATAAATAAAGATCAATTGTAAAATATATTATATAAATAAAGATCAATTGTAAAATATATTATATAAATAAAGATCAATTGTAAAATATAGTATATAAATAAAGATCAATTGTAAAATATATTATATAAATAAATATCAATTGTAAAATATATTATATAAATAAAGATCAATTGTAAAATATATTATATAAATAAAGATCAATTGTAACATATATTATATAAATAAATATCAATTGTAAAATATATTATATAAATAAAGATCAATTGTAAAATATATTATATAAATAAAGATCAATTGTAAAATATATTATATAAATAAAGATCAATTGTAAAATATATTATATAAATAAAGATCAATTGTAAAATAGATTATATGAATAAATATCAATTGTAAAATATATTATATAAATAAATATCAATTGTAAAATATATTATATAAAAAAAGATCAATTGTAAAATAGATTATATGAATACAGATCAATTGTAAAATATATTATATGAATAAAGATCAATTGTAAAATATATCATATAAATAAAGATCAATTGTAAAATATATTATATAAATAAAGATCAATTGTAAAATATATTATATAAATAAAGATCAATTGCAAAATATATTTTATAAATAAAGATCAATTGTAAAATATATTATATAAATAAATATCAATTGTAAAATATATTATATAAATAAAGATCAATTGTAAAATATATTATATAAATAAATATCAATTGTAAAATATATTATATAAGTAAAGATCAATTGTAAAATATATCATATAAATAAAGATCAATTGTAAAATATATCATATAAATAAAGATCAATTGTAAAATATATCATATAAATAAAGATCAATTGTAAAATATATCATATATATAAAGATCAATTGTAAAATATATTATATAAATAAATATCAATTGTAAAATATATTATATAAATAAAGATCAATTGTAAAATATATTATATAAATAAAGATCAATTGTAAAATATATTATATAAATAAAGATCAATTGTAAAATAGATTATATGAATAAATATCAATTGTAAAATATATTATATATATAAATATCAATTGTAAAATATATTGTATAAATAAAGATCAATTGTAAAATAGATTATATGAATACAGATCAATTGTAAAATATATTATATGAATAAAGATCAATTGTAAAATATATCATATAAATAAAGATCAATTGTAAAATATATTATATAAATAAAGATCAATTGTAAAATATATTATATAAATAAAGATCAATTGCAAAATATATTATATAAATAAAGATCAATTCTAAAATATATTGTATAAATAAATATCAATTGCAAAATATATTATATAAATAAATATCAATTGTACAATATATTATATAAATAAATATCAATTGTAAAATATATTATATAAATAAAGATCAATTGTAAAATATATTACATAAATAAAGATCAATTGTAAAATATATTATATAAATAAAGATCAATTGTAAAATATATTATATAAATAAAGATCAATTGTAAAATATATTATATAAATAAAGATCAATTGTAAAATATATTATATAAATAAAGATCAATTGTAAAATATATTATATAAATAAAGATCAATTGCAAAATATATTATATAAATAAAGATCAATTGTAAAATATATTGTATAAATAAATATCAATTGCAAAATATATTATATAAATAAATATCAATTGTACAATGTATTATATAAATAAATATCAATTGTAAAATATATTATATAAATAAAGATCAATTGTAAAATATATTATATATATAAAGATCAATTGCAAAATATATTTTATAAATAAAGATCAATTGTAAAATATATTATATAAATAAAGATTAATTGTAAAATATATTATATAAATAAAGATCAATTGTAAAATATATTATATAAATAAATATCAATTGTAAAATATATTATATAAGTAAAGATCAATTGTAAATTATATCATATAAATAAAGATCAATTGTAAAATATATCATATAAATAAAGATCAATTGTAAAATATATCATATAAATAAAGATCAATTGTAAAATATATCATATATATAAAGATCAATTGTAAAATATATTATATAAATAAATATCAATTGTAAAATATATTATATAAATAAATATCAATTGTAAAATATATTATATATATAAAGATCAATTGTAAAATATATTATATAAATAAAGATCAATTGTAAAATATATTATATAAATAAAGATCAATTGTAAAATATATTATATAAATAAAGATCAATTGTAAAATATATTATATATATAAAGATCAATTGTAAAATATATTATATAAATAAAGATCAATTGTAAAATATATTATATAAATAAAGATCAATTGTAAAATATATCATATAAATAAAGATCAATTGTAAAATATATTATATAAATAAAGATCAATTGTAAAATATATTATATAAATAAAGATCAATTGTAAAATATATTATATAAATAAAGATCAATTGCAAAATATATTATATAAATAAAGATCAATTGTAAAATATATTATATAAATAAAGATCAATTGTAAAATATATTATATAAATAAATATCAATTGTAAAATATATTATATAAATAAAGATCAATTGTAAAATATATTATATAAATAAAGATCAATTGTAAAATATATTATATAAATAAAGATCAATTGTAAAATAGATTATATGAATAAATATCAATTGTAAAATATATTATATAAATAAATATCAATTGTAAAATATATTATATAAATAAAGATCAATTGTAAAATAGATTATATGAATACAAATCAATTGTAAAATATATTATATGAATAAAGATCAATTGTAAAATATATCATATAAATAAAGATCAATTGTAAAATATATTATATAAATAAAGATCAATTGTAAAATATATTATATAAATAAAGATCAATTGCAAAATATATTTTATAAATAAAGATCAATTGTAAAATATATTATATAAATAAATATCAATTGTAAAATATATTATATAAATAAAGATCAATTGTAAAATATATTATATAAATAAATATCAATTGTAAAATATATTATATAAGTAAAGATCAATTGTAAAATATATCATATAAATAAAGATCAATTGTAAAATATATCATATAAATAAAGATCAATTGTAAAATATATCATATAAATAAAGATCAATTGTAAAATATATCATATATATAAAGATCAATTGTAAAATATATTATATAAATAAATATCAATTGTAAAATATATTATATAAATAAATATCAATTGTAAAATATAATATATATAAAGATCAATTGTAAAATATATTATATAAATAAAGATCAATTGTAAAATATATTATATAAATAAAGATCAATTGTAAAATATATTATATAAATAAAGATCAATTGTAAAATATATTATATATATAAAGATCAATTGTAAAATATATTATATAAATAAAGATCAATTGTAAAATATATTATATAAATAAAGATCAATTGTAAAATATATCATATAAATAAAGATCAATTGTAAAATATATTATATAAATAAAGATCAATTGTAAAATATATTATATAATAAAGATCAATTGTAAAATATATTATATAAATAAAGATCAATTGCAAAATATATTATATAAATAAAGATCAATTGTAAAATATATTATATAAATAAAGATCAATTGTAAAATATATTATATAAATAAATATCAATTGTAAAATATATTATATAAATAAAGATCAATTGTAAAATATATTATATAAATAAAGATCAATTGTAAAATATATTATATAAATAAAGATCAATTGTAAAATAGATTATATGAATAAATATCAATTGTAAAATATATTATATAAATAAATATCAATTGTAAAATATATTATATAAATAAAGATCAATTGTAAAATAGATTATATGAATACAGATCAATTGTAACATATATTATATGAATAAAGATCAATTGTTAAATATATCATATAAATAAAGATCAATTGTAAAATATATTATATAAATAAAGATCAATTGTAAAATATATTATATAAATAAAGATCAATTGCAAAATATATTATATAAATAAAGATCAATTGTAAAATATATTGTATAAATAAATATCAATTGCAAAATATATTATATAAATAAATATCAATTGTACAATATATTATATAAATAAATATCAATTGTAAAATATATTATATAAATAAATATCAATTGTAAAATATATTATATAAATAAAGATCAATTGTAAAATATATTATATAAAAAAAGATCAATTGTAAAATATATTATATAAATAAAGATCAATTGTAAAATATATTATATAAATAAAGATCAATTGCAAAATATATTATATAAAAAAAGATCAATTCTAAAATATATTGTATAAATAAATATCAATTGCAAAATATATTATATAAATAAATATCAATTGTACAATATATTATATAAATAAACATCAATTGTAAAATATATTATATAAATAAAGATCAATTGCAAAATATATTATATAAATAAAGATCAATTGTAAAATATATTGTATAAATAAAGATCAATTGTAAAATATATTATATAAATAAAGATCAATTGTAAAATATATTATATAAATAAAGATCAATTGTAAAATATATTGTATAAATAAATATCAATTGCAAAATATATTATATAAATAAATATCAATTGTACAATATATTATATAAATAAATATCAATTGTAAAATATATTATATAAATAAAGATCAATTGTAAAATATATTATATAAATAAATATCAATTGTAAAATATATTATATAAATAAAGATCAATTGTAAAATATATTATATAAATAAAGATCAATTGTAAAATATATTATATAAATAAAGATCAATTGCAAAATATATTATATAAATAAAGATCAATTCTAAAATATATTGTATAAATAAATATCAATTGCAAAATATATTATATAAATAAATATCAATTGTACAATATATTATATAAATAAAGATCAATTGTAAAATATATTATATAAATAAAGATCAATTGCAAAATATATTATATAAATAAAGATCAATTGTAAAATATATTATATAAATACAGATCAATTGCAAAATATATTATATAAATAAAGATCAATTCTAAAATATATTGTATAAATAAATATCAATTGCAAAATATATTATATGAATAAATATCAATTGTACAATATATTATATAAATAAAGATCAATTGTAAAATATATTATATAAATAAAGATCAATTGCAAAATATATTATATAAATAAAGATCAATTCTATAATATATTGTATAAATAAATATCAATTGCAAAATATATTATATAAATAAATATCAATTGTACAATATATTTTATAAATAAAGATCAATTGTAAAATATATTATATAAATAAAGATCAATTGCAAAATATATTATATAAATAAAGATCAATTCTAAAATATATTGTATAAATAAATATCAATTGCAAAATATATTATATAAATAAATATCAATTGTACAATATATTATATAAATAAATATCAATTGTAAAATATATTATATAAATAAAGATCAATTGTAAAATATATTATATATATAAAGATCAATTGCAAAATATATTATATGTATAAAGATCAATTGTAAAATATATTATATAAATAAATATCAATTGTAAAATATATTATATAAATAAAGATCAATTGTAAAATGTATTATATAAATAAATATCAATTGTAAAATATATAATATAAATAAAGATCAATTGTAAAATATATTATATAAATAAAGATCAATTGTAAAATATATTATATAAATAAATATCAATTGTAAAATATATTATATAAATAAAGATCAATTGTACAATATATTATATAAATAAAGATCAATTGTAAAATATATTATATAAATAAAGATCAATTGTAAAATATATCATATAAATAAAGATCAATTGTAAAATATATTATATGAATAAAGATCAATTGTAAAATATATCATATAAATAAAGATCAATTGTAAAATATATTATATAAATAAAGATCAATTGTAAAATATATTATATAAATAAAGATCGATTGTAAAATATATTATATAAATAAAGATCAATTGCAAAATATATTATATAAATAAAGATCAATTCTAAAATATATTGTATAAATAAATATCAATTGCAAAATATATTATATAAATAAATATCAATTGTACAATATATTATATAAATAAATATCAATTGTAAAATATATTATATAAATAAAGATCAATTGTAAAATATATTATATATATAAAGATCAATTGCAAAATATATTATATGTATAAAGATCAATTGTAAAATATATTATATAAATAAATATCAATTGTAAAATATATTATATAAATAAAGATCAATTGCAAAATATATTATATAAATAAAGATCAATTGTAAAATATATTATATAAATAAAGATCAATTTTAAAATAGATTATATGAATAAAGATCAATTGTAAAATATATTATATAAATAAATATCAATTGTAAAATATATTATATAAATAAACATCAATTGTAAAATAGATTATATGAATAAAGATCAATTGTAAAATATATTATATGAATAAAGATCAATTGTAAAATATATCATATAAATAAAGATCAATTGTAAAATATATTATATGAATAAAGATCAATTGTAAAATATATCATATAAATAAAGATCAATTGCAAAATATATTATATAAATAAAGATCAATTCTAAAATATATTGTATAAATAAATATCAATTGCAAAATATATTATATAAATAAATATCAATTGTACAATATATTATATAAATAAATATCAATTGTAAAATATATTATATAAATAAAGATCAATTGTAAAATATATTATATAAATAAAGATCAATTCTAAAATATATTGTATAAATAAATATCAATTGCAAAATATATTATATAAATAAATATCAATTGTACAATATATTATATAAATAAAGATCAATTGTAAAATATATTATATAAATAAAGATCAATTGTAAAATATATTATATAAATAAAGATCAATTGTAAAATATATTATATTAATAAATATCAATTGTACAATATATTATATAAATAAATATCAATTGTAAAATATATTATATATATAAAGATCAATTGCAAAATATGTTATATGTATAAAGATCAATTGTAAAATATATTATATAAATTAATATCAATTGCAAAATATATTATATAAATAAATATCAATTGTACAATATATTATATAAATAAATATCAATTGTAAAATATATTATATATATAAAGATCAATTCTAAAATATATTGTATAAATAAATATCAATTGCAAAATATATTATATAAATAAAGATCAATTCTAAAATATATTGTATAAATAAATATCAATTGCAAAATATATTATATAAATAAATATCAATTGTACAATATATTATATAAATAAAGATCAATTGTAAAATATATTATATAAATAAAGATCAATTGTAAAATATATTATATATATAAAGATCAATTTCAAAATATATTATATGTATAAATATCAATTGTAAAATATATTATATAAATAAATATCAATTGTAAAATATATTATATAAATAAAGATCAATTGTAAAATATATTATATAAATAAATATCAATTGTAAAATATATTATATAAGTAAAGATCAATTGTAAAATATATTATATATATAAAGATCAATTGCAAAATATATTATATGTATAAAGATCAATTGTAAAATATATTATATAAATAAATACCAATTGTAAAATATATTATATAAATAAAGATCAATTGTAAAATATATTATATAAATAAAGATCAATTGTAAAATATATTATATATATAAAGATCAATTGTAAAATATATTATATATATAAAGATCAATTGCAAAATATATTATATATATAAAGATCAATTGTAAAATATATTATATTAATAAATATCAATTGCAAAATATATTTTATATATAAAGATCAATTGTAAAATATATTATATAAATAAAGATCAATTGTAAAATATATTATATAAATAAAGATCAATTGTAAAATATATTATATATATAAAGATCAATTGTAAAATATATTATATAAATAAATATCAATTGTAAAATATATTATATAAATAAAGATCAATTGTAAAATATATTATATATGTAAAGATCAATTGCAAAATATATAATATGTATAAAGATCAATTGTAAAATATATTATATAAATAAATATCAATTGTACAATATATTATATAAATAAAGATCAATTGAAAAATATATTATATAAATAAAGATCAATTGTAAAATATATTATATAAATAATGATCAATTGTAAAATATATTATATAAATAAAGATCAATTGTAAAATATATTATATAAATAAAGATCAATTGCAAAATATATTATATAAATAAAGATCAATTGCAAAATATATTATATAAATAAAGATCAATTGCAAAATATATTATATTAATAAAGATCAATTGTAAAATATATTATATAAATAAAGATCAATTGTAAAATATATTATATAAATAAAGATCAATTGCAAAATATATTATATAAATAAAGATCAATTGCAAAATATATTATATAAATAAAGATCAATTGTAAAATATATTATATAAATAATGATCAATTGTAAAATATATTATATATATAAAGATCAATTGTAAAATATATTATATAAATAATGATCAATTGTAAAATATATTATATGAATAAAGATCAATTGCAAAATATATTATATAAATAAAGATCAATTGTAAAATATATTATATAAATAATGCTCAATTGTAAAATATATTATATGAATAAAGATCAATTGCAAAATATATTATACGAATAAAGATCAATTGTAAAATATATTATATAAATAATGATCAATTGTAAAATATATTATATTAATAAAGATCAATTGCAAAATATATTATATAAATAAAGATCAATTGCAAAATATATTATATAAATAAAGATCAATTGCAAAATATATTATATAAATAAAGATCAATTGTAAAATATATTATATAATTAAAGATCAATTGCAAAATATATTATATTAATAAAGATCAGTTGTAAAATATATTATACGAATAAAGATCAATTGTAAAATATATTATATAACTAAAGATCAATTATAAAATATATCATATATATAAATATCAATTGTAAAATATATCATATAAATAAATATCAATTGTAAAATATATTATATAAATAAAGATCAATTGTAAAATATATTATATAAATAAAGATCAATTGTAAAATACATTATATAAATAAAGATCAATTGTAAAATATATTATATATATAAATATCAATTGTAAAATATATTATATAAATAAAGATCAATTGTAAAATATATTATATAAATAAAGATCAATTGCAAAATATATTATTTTTATAAAGATCAGTTGTAAAATATATTATACGAATAAAGATCAATTGTAAAATATATTATATAACTAAAGATCAATTATAAAATATATCATATAAATAAATATCAATTGTAAAATATATCATATAAATAAATATCAATTGTAAAATATATTATATAAATAAAGATCAATTGTAAAATATATCATATAAATAAAGATCAATTGTAAAATATATTATATAAATAAAGATCAATTGTAAAATATATCATATAAATAAATATCAATTGTAAAATATATTATATAAATAAAGATCAATTGTAAAATATATTATATAAATAAAGATCAATTGTAAAATATATCATATAAATAAAGATCAATTGTAAAATATATCATATAAATAAAGATCAATTGTAAAATATATTATATAAATAAAGATCAATTGTAAAATATATCATATAAATAAAGATCAATTGCAAAATATATTATATTAATAAAGATCAGTTGTAAAATATATTATACGAATAAAGATCAATTGTAAAATATATTATATAAATAAAGACCAATTATAAAATATATTATATAAATAAATATCAATTATAAAATATATCATATAAATAAAGATCAATTGTAAAATATATTATATAAATAAAGATCAATTGTAAAATATATCATATAAATAAAGATCAATTGTAAAATATATCATATAAATAAAGATCAATTGTAAAATATATTATATAAATAAAGATCAATTGTAAAATATATCATATAAATAAAGATCAATTGCAAAATATATTATATTAATAAAGATCAGTTGTAAAATATATTATACGAATAAAGATCAATTGTAAAATATATTATATAAATAAAGATCAATTGTAAAATATATTATATAAATAAAGATCAATTGTAAAATATATTATATAAATAAAGATCAATTGTAAAATATATTATATAAATAAAGATCAATTGTAAAATATATTATATTAATAAAGATCAGTTGTAAAATATATTATACGAATAAAGATCAATTGTAAAATATATTATATATATAAAGATCAATTGTAAAATATATTATACAAATAAAGATCAATTGTAAAATATATTATATAAACAAAGATCAATTGTAAAATATATTATATAAATAAAGATCAGTTGTAAAATATATTATATTAATAAAGATCAATTGTAAAATATATTATACGAATAAAGATCAATTGTAAAATATATTATATAAATAAAGATCAATTGTAAAATATATTATACAAATAAAGATCAAATCTAAAATATATTATATAAATAAAGATCAATTGTAAAATATATTATATATATAAAGATCAATTGTAAAATATATTATATAATAAAGATCAATTGTAAAATATATTATATAAATAAAGATCAGTTGTAAAATATATTATATTAATAAAGATCAATTGTAAAATATATTATATAAATAAAGATCAATTGTAAAATATATTATATATATAAAGATCAATTGTAAAATATATTATACAAATAAAGATCAATTGTAAAATATATTATATAAATAAAGATCAATTGTAAAATATATTATACAAATAAAGATCAATTGTAAAATATATTATATAAATAAAGATCAATTGTAAAATATATTATATATATAAAGATCAATTGTAAAATATATTATACAAATAAAGATCAATTGTAAAATATATTATATAAATAAAGATCAATTGTAAAATATATTATACAAATAAAGATCAATTGTAAAATATATTATACAAATAAAGATCAATTGTAAAATATATTATACAAATAAAGATCAATTGTAAAATATATTATATAAATAAAGATCAATTGTAAAATATATTATACAAATAAAGATCAATTGCAAAATATATTATATTAATAAAGATCAATTGTAAAATATATTATATAAATAAATATCAATTGTAAAATATATTATATAAATAAAGATCAATTGTAAAATATATTATATAAATAAAGATTAATTGTAAAATATATTATATATATAAAGATCAATTGCAAAATATATTATATAAATAAAGATCAATTGTAAAATATTTTATATAAATAAAGATCAATTGTAAAATATATTATATAAATAAAGATTAATTGTAAAATATATTATATAAATAAAGATCAATTGTAAAATATATTACATAAATAAAGATTAATTGTAAAATATATTATATAAATAAAGATCAATTGTAAAATATATTATATAAATAAAGATCAATTGTAAAATATATTATATGAATAAAGATCAATTGTAAAATATATTGTATAAATAAAGATTAATTGTAAAATATATTATATAAATAAAGATCAATTGTAAAATATATTATATGAATAAAGATTAATTGTAAAATATATTATATAAATAAAGATTAATTGCAAAATATATTATATAAATAAAGATCAATTGTAAAATATATTATATAAATAAAGATTAATTGCAAAATATATTACATATATAAAGATCAATTGTAAAATATATTATATAAATAAAGATCAATTGCAAAATATATTATAGTAATAAAGATCAATTGTAAAATATATTATATATATAAAGATCAATTGCAATATATATTAAATAAATAAAGATCAATTGTAAAATATATTATATAAATATAATTGAAAAATAGCTGGCAGAGAGACAATATGTTCAACGTAATTGTTGCTTTCTCTGAATTCTCATTCCTTCTTTTACGAGACTCCTTAAATAAGTTGTCTGACTTTTTTTACTGGCATTTAAAATTGTCGTAGACTATTATAATTCATTATGTTATTGCTGCACACCTTATGAGATGACTGACCAATTTTTATGATTTCAGGTTCAAATGAACAGCTATAGCAGGAATTGAAATACACCTTGTTTGTCACAGCTGGTGAATTTCAAAAATGCAATCTGGACGTCACGCGAGTTTAGAAGAACGATATGCAATAAAATTCTGTTTTAACCTCGGAAAAATTCCACAGAAACGTATGGAATGCTTCAGACTGCCTGTGGACCATCTTGCATGAATCGAGTATCAGTTTTTAAGAGGCATAAGAGATTCAAGGAAGTCAGAGAATTTATGACAGATGATGAGAGGTGTTAGAGAAGTAAGGAAATCAGAACACCAGTGTTGATTGGCCATATAAAGAATTTCATAGATAACGACCGTCGTGTGTCTATAGAGACAATAAGTGCACAGTTTGATGTCAGTGTGGGAACTGTACACAAAATTATTAGCGAGGAACTGAAAATGCGGAAAATTTGTGCGAAGTTTGTCCCAGGTGTGTTCAGAGAAGATAAGAAAGAAAGACAATGGAGCTTTCCAGAAGTTATTGGAACAGTACAACAAGTGCATTACAGCCGGAGGAGATTACTTCGAGAGAGACGAGAGTTTCATGTGTCAATAAAAGTGTCCATAATAAAAAAAAAAGTAGTTTGGAACCTTATTGAAATGACCTCGTAAAAAAAAGAAATGGACTCTCCCGTCGATTTCGATCTATGAGATGCACACAAAATCTACACAGATGATTCGTTTGTATTGGTGAAGGCTTTGTGTAGAATGATCGATGCATTTCAAAATCGTTGCTAACCTTATGTTTTACATAAGAGCTGTCCTTCTCCTAGATGTGTGTAAGGTTGTCAATAAGACAACAGCTCAGTGATCGGCTTTGGTGAAAATTGGGCAGAATTAGATTATTTAAGGGGTCGGGATAGCAGGAACTTTTTCATATTGGACTTGAAGACAACCATGTTGTAGTCAGCTGAAAAGCAGGCTAGTAGAACAGAGTTCAAGCAGGCGGACAATTCTAGTAAAGTAACTTTGTTCGTGGAATTTGCGTTTAGTGGTTGTAGCTGAGAATGCATTTCTCTCGGTTGGTTTTAAATGTGCCCCAAGATATTGACCCGACAATTTCTACCTTTTGATGCAATACTTGCAACGCCTAGAATTTCCAAATTGTCACTCATCTGGTACTGGCCAGACCTATCGTTGTTTAACTTCGGTGATCAAGCGTGCTTATGCTTTGTATACATCTTTGCTTATATTTTAACTAGCAGGATTACCCGGCATTTCCCGAACAATATAAGACAGAAAGGCAGTTTCATTTGAACACATCTAAAAGGATTACGTTTTCAGCATCCGAGGGGTGTGAAGTGGTTAATGCATGCGTAGATGTTGAAATCGTTTAGAAAGAGACGATTTTATTTAACTCCCTATTAAATCCTGCAGTCGTTAAGGCAAAAAAAGAAAATTAATATTTTGTTCTAAATTTCATATATTATGCCTCCGACAGTACCAGAATCATACTTATCCGATTTGGATTTCAAAAGGTTTTGTGACACATACAAACATATATACATACAGACAGACAGACAGAAAGACAGACTGGCAGACAGACAAACATTTCTCCTTTATATAATAGAAGGCATTTTGTGGGGGGGTGTATGTGTGTAATTTTGTTCAATGTGGGCTTCAAAACGGCTGGGCAGATTTTATTTATTTCACACAAATGTACTTTATGTGGCTGGGGGTGTTTTTAGATAGGTTTTGTAACGAAATGCCCCAAACAGTCATCAAATATCGATGATTGAAATAGCACTCTGATACAATCTAACATAACAAGTGCATTTGCAAATTTTAATTGTTGTATAAGCAAAACGTTCCGGCGTATAAAATCAATAGTAGGCCCTTTGAGAGGACAGAAGCGCATTCGAAATAAATGTTTCTATTTATAGCACAATTGAGCTATGATACTAACTTTTGCATTTTAAACATTAAATCAAGCCTTATATATGAAGATAGTTTTTATAAAATGAGGAATAGGTTCTCTCTAATTTTTTTTTTAATTGAGTAGAGTAGGCAATTAATAGATTTGATTGAAAAATGGGCGATTTCGTCAGTTTCGATCACAATAAAAAATATGGGCGTATGGAAACTTTATTCACTCTAATTTAATCCCAAGAACCTACGGGTCTTTATATATATATATATATATATATATATATATATATATATATATATATATATATATATATATATATATATAGTAAGTTATAAAATATATATATGGCGATTAAGCTACACTGAATATTCCGCGTTTCATCCACTCTAGGACTCTTCAGGCTTATGCGCAAAAGCCTGAAGAGTCCTAGAGTGGATGAAACGCGGAATATTCAGTGTAGCTTAATCGCCATATATATTTTATAACTTACTAACTAGCTCTACCTACGTATTGAGCACTTTTGAAGTAAATACTTAAAGTTTATGCATAAATTTATACTTTCGTATATTAATTTTATGTGAGTAAATGAAGTAGTTATATATATACGCGCACACACACACACAAACACATGCATATATATATATATATATATATATATATATATATATATATATATATATATATATATATAAATATATATATATATATATATATATTTATGGAAAGATAAATAGATAGAAAGGCCCGACGTTTCTTTCCACACGCCAATATTTTTATTGTGATCGAAATAAATGAAATCGCCCATTTTTAAATATATATATATATGTGTGTGTGTGTGTGTGTGTGTGTGTGTGTGTGTGTGTGTGTGTGTGTGTGTGTGTGTTATTACAGTGTTTTTTTGGTATGCTTAGTTACATATGATTCCACTATCAGAATTGAATTAACGATCCGATAGTTTCTTCAAACTTGGCAGACGTCAAGTCTGAGGTTACTATCGGATCGTTAATTCAATTCTGGTAGTGGAAACATATGTAACTAAGCAGACCAAAAAACTGTAATAAAAACATATTTCTGTCTACTTTTATTTTTTAGCCTTTTTCAGGTTTTTTACCATTTACTCATTATATATATATATATATATATATATATATATATATATATATATATATATATATATATATAACAATTTTACATGGTCGTGACACTGTACATGCAAATGTTTCGAACAAATTGTCCGTAAAGGATTGCTTTCCACAGAAGAAACCTGTTCTCAAATGAAGAAAATAATATCTATTTACTTAAAAAAAATAAACGTTATAAAATTTAAAGGCGGGGAGAGAAGAGTCTTTTGTAGATATATACTCCAGACATTAAAACTAAGAGTAGAAGAGAAAATAGAAAAGGCAAAGAAAAAGGTGTATTAAAAAGAGTATCAGTGTGGGAGGGGTGGAGATACTATGAAATCATTAGACAATAGATAGGCGAAAGGGTCAACGGGGGTAAAAGGCTCATAAGGAAGGAAGAGGGGGGTGTCCAAAAGAATTGCATTATAGGTATCGGTAAGCGAAGCAGACATGAACAATTATCAATGAGAGATAAAGAAATCTCACCAGTTGATTGCAAATGAAATATGTAGTATATTTTTATTTTAAAGACATGAAATATGTAGTATATTTTTATTTTAAAGGCATGAAATATTAGTATGCCAAAGTTATTAGCTAATTTAATTAAGAGTAGGGTCATAAAATACCAATTAAATTCAGATAGGAAATTAGATTTGCATTTAATTCTATCATCACCACTAATACCAGAAATCATAAAAAAGAATAGTTAAATCATATTATAATAATAATAATAATAATAATAATAATAATAATAATAATAATAATAATAATAATAATCATAGTAGCAATACATATATATATATATTATCGGTTAATCGATTATTAGATGTAAACTCAATAAAACTCGAGTCATTATTAAAGACTGCTCATTGCAAACCTAGCTGGTATATAGTCTGTTTAATATACAAACATTATAAATTACATATGTGCATACATGTTTCAGTAAAGTACAAATTAAGTACCAAAGAATAGAATCGGTTTTGAAGCGGGTGTCAAAATTACATTGGTTTTTATAGGATATTTGGGTGCGGTCTACATTCCAGGAACGGCACTCGCCCAACCCTAACCCCTCCCCCTCACCACACCTAAAAAAAACCCTTACTGCTCACATTCACAAAGTATACACTTCGATTTTCTCCGGAATATATATTATTTATATTATTATTTCTTATTTATATTATTATTTATTATTTATATTATTATTTATATTATTATTTATTATTTATATTATTATTTCACATAATTAACATGAAATTTCATGTATTTATTTGGAGTATTTTCTTCGCACGAACAAGTTTGTGGTTACTATAACTCTAGCTCTACACATACCCTGAAGATCACGTGTCTGTGTTATTATATAGTCTAGAATGTGTCCATGTTATAACCTAAGATGGATGATCTTTGTTGGTAGAATACCATCATCATAATATTACTATCAGCATCCGAAATCACTCCAAGTTTCATAAGCAAATTCAACTTTTTCCATGATTGAACGTTTTAATGTAAAGAGCATAAAAGATGTAGTACTTCAATGGCTATAATATTAACCAGTAACAGAGAGAAACCTTCAGATCATGAATGCTTAAGTTCAGTCATCATAATAATGCAATTACAATCTCCTTTGATCATTGCAGGCGGAATAAAAATAGGAGGCATTACTTGTGTAACACCCCTTCTATTTATTATTTAAATTCGTATACAAATTGACAAACGGGCTTTAGACCAAAGTGATTGACACCAACCCCGTTCTTTACCAGTTGATGTCGTTGTCAGACATTCTGTTCTCTCTGTCATAAACAGAGCACATGTTAAATAACTTTTGTTTACGTCATCCTACATCAAGTCTGATTACCCGCTTTCTTAGAAAAAGCCATTTTATTTAATAGTCGTGCTCCTCGACCTGCTTACGTCATGGAAAAGAAGTGTTTTCGTTTTGTTCATTTTCTTCTGAAAATATTCTTTGCTTGTTTTTTTTTTTCATTATTTGCGCCCAAAACCCTTTTGCAGGTGACCCAGATTTACAACCCTCATTCTATCCCATAACGGTATATAGATATCTGGGGTTGACAGTGGTTAAATAGGTGACGGACTTAAAACCTAGGTGTGCCGAGTTCGGGTCCAGTTTGTTCCATAAAAACTTACATCGAACCAACTCTTGTAATAAAGCGTGGATGCGCGTATGTAAATGCATGCGAAGTGACGTCATCGGTAAAGAAAAAAATGAGAAAAAGAACGATCATGGGAGAGACGTGGATAACGTTCGCGATCAGGTGCGAGGCGTGAAGGACGCTCGAGAGGACGATTACATGAGAGACGTCACAGCGATGAAGAAAGAATGAGGAAATAAATGTTGTTGCTACAAAGAACAAGCGAGTTGGAGTTATTTCCTATTCTTTGTCTTTGTCTTTGTCTCCTTTGCGATTGAAACTGAACACAGCGTGTGTGGGTTCCCGGAAAACCTTACATTCTTGATGTCATATCTAACCTCCTCATGAAGAGGGAGGGGGGAATCACGTCACATAGATGAACTCTGTGTGATCTGTTTGTAAACAGACTTCTCGCTCGATGATATCCAATGAAAATCCGATGATCTCTGATGTAGGAACGTTTGTGTCTTTTTTGGGAGGGGGTTGTTTTTTTGTTGTATTTTTTTGTTTGTTTTTTTGCTCTGTTTTTTGTTGTTGTTTTTTTTTGTTTTTGTTTTTGTTTTCTGTTTTTTGTTATTGTGTATCCAGAATTTTGTTCTTCTTAGCTTTTTATTTTAAACTTCATCAAGAAGCTAAAGATTAGAAAACAAACATAAAAAAACTGATTTCTGTGGTTAAAAAATATCTCTTTAAAAATGTCTAATCGATATCTTTTCGTTGATCCAGATTTGTGTATTGATCAATAGTTTAGACTTTCCCAATACGCCTTTTGTTTCCTCCTAAAATTGCATCCGAAAGCCATAGCCGCAAGAAATGATTGATTCTTTAGATGCATCCCCTCAGTCTACGCGTTTAACAATGAAAATGCGTGATGAACAGGCGAGTCGACAAGGGAAGTGTCTTATAAAGTTTCTTTAGTCCCTCTAAACGTGACATTTCAAACGTAAGCGTTTAAAAGCAATGACACGAATTGAAACATCAGCGTGACCGACAGAATTACCGAATCACTTATAAAGCCGCGTTGACTCATTGGAAATAGCAACTCATCAAATGATAAAAAGAAAGTTTAGATTTTATTGGAATGTTACGTCCAACTTGCGACAAGATACCCGACCATCGACCTTTATAATCAATCGCTGTCCGCCTACCGCCAATCTCTGACCAACTCAATAAAGCAATGACTGACCTACAGACCGACCCAATGATTAGCCGACGCTCTGACAGTTCGATTAACCGTCCAGTACACCGACTTACTGATCGAAATACTGACCTCATATAAACTGATTGACAAATTGACCGACAGTCTTGCGACCAACCAACATCGAACCGAATGACCTACTCACTGACTAATTGACCTATTGGCCGATCGATTGACTGATAAACTAACGGACCATCTGACTGACTATCGACTCACATGACCCATCGATTGAATCACCTACTGGCAAATCAAACGAATAACTAACACCAACCGACCGAATGACAAACTAACTTATGACCTACCGATTCACCAATCATCTGACTGACTGACCAAGCTTTTCAATAGAATGCGAGGTCGCATTAAAAAGTTAATTATTTTATTTTTAGAAAAAAAAATTTATTTTTATATTCTTCTCATCATATTTTAGATCAGAGGATTTACAACAGTATTTAATTATCGTCTGAATTAAATGCGTTTGAAATTACGTACAGGACGAACACCTCGTGTTTTTATACTTACGTTCAAGTTAGATTAACAAAAACTGCGGGTCATTTTAGTCATAAGACTGATTATGTTGTTGTTGTTGTTGTTGTTGTTGTTGTTTTTGTTGTTGTTGTTGTTGTTTGTTTGTTTGTTTGTTTGTTTGTTTGTTTGTTTGTTTTTGTTTTGTTTTTTTGTTTGTTTTCTTAGGATCACCCCAAACAAGCCACATCGTCATAAACAGAAACGTTCCTACATCAGAGAACATCGGATTTTCATTGGATATCATCGAGCGAGAAGTCTGTTTACAAACAGACCACACAGAGTTCATCTATGTGACGTGATTTTTTTCCTCTTCATGAGGAGGTTAGATATGACGTCAAGAATGTAAGGTGTGTCCAGGTTCAATCGCAAAGGAGACTAAGACAAAGAAAAGAAAATAATTCCAACTCGCTTGTTCTTTGTAGCAACAACATTTATTTCCTCATTCTTTCTTCATCGCTGTGACGTCTCTCATGTAATCGTCCTCTCGAGCATCCTTCACGCCTCGCACGTGATCGCGAACGTTATCCACGTCTCTCCCATGATCGTTCTTTTTCTCATTTTTTTCTTTACCGATGACGTCACTTCGCATGCATTTACATACGCGCATCCACGCTTTATTACAAGAGTTGGTTCGATGTAAGTTTTTATGGAACAAACTGGACCCGAACTCGGCACACCTAGGTTTTAAGTCCGTCACCTATTTAACCACTGTCAACCCCAGATATCTATATACCGTTATGGGATAGAATGAGGGTTGTAAATCTGGGTCACCTGCAAAAAACGTAAGCCGGCTGCTATTTGGGACCATGCTTAGGGAAGATGAACAATATGTTGGTTTATGTTATATTAAAACTTCTGCATATCAGTATAGTCAGGGAAGCAGGTAGCAGGAAGAGAATTGCTGTTCAAGGAAAGAAACTATTAGAGTAGAAAGCTTTCTGGCATTTAGGGACCTCAACATTGAAGGGGTGTGTGTTTGTTGCTAAGCTACTTTGTCGGGGGTAAGTACGTCGAGGTGGCAGAAGTGCAAGAGTTCATCAGAGAACATTCCATTAAAATATTTATAAAACAGGCACATTGTAGCGATGGGACAGGGGTTGGAACTCAGTTGACAAAGCGGGATATATTAGATTGGAGATTCTTCTTTGGGTCTTAACCAAGAGGGAGAGACTAGCGGTAGATGCACCAGCCCAGATATGGCAATAATACTTACACTTTAATAATGTGTTTAACAAAGATGAGAAAAAACTGCAGATTACTTTTTGGTCATAAAACTGGTTTACATGAATAAATTATTATTTGACTGCGATATAATACAGGAGAGATGAAAACAACTTAAAATTTATTCCGATTATCTGCAGCTATGAAAGCCTGGTTTTACATAAATGCTTGTAGAAAATGTTTCGTTTTTATAAAGAATAATTCCGTACTGCGCATGCGCTAGAGTTATTTCAAATGCGCATGTCTGCATTTTTATCCTTTTCTTTTTTTTTTTTCAGACAATTTACATTTTGAAAGATGGAAGTTACGCTGCGCGTATTATTTTAGGATCATTTATTTTATTTTATTTTATTTGCTACCTAAATGTCTACGCAATTATTTGCAAACATTTCCGGTGACTCCACTGAGAGATATGCTGTGATTTATCAATAAATGCAGACGACAGATAGATAGATAGATAGATAGATAGATAGAGAGAGAGAGAGAGAGAGAGAGAGAGAGAGAGAGATGGATGGATAGATAAAGTTTGTTAGATTATTATTAGGTTCTGCCAGAATTTTTAATTTAGATTTCAAATAATGTATGTGCAAAATAAGTTTTTGTTATAATACCTTTATACATATATATATATATATATATATATATATATATATATATATATGTATATATATATGGATAAATATATATATATGTATATATATATATATATATATATATATATATATATATATATATATATATATATATATAATTTTAAAGGGCGATTTTCACTCTATCTAATTGTTAAAATTACAATCGTTTTAAAGCAATTATTGTTGCGTTTTATGTTTCTCATTAAATCGTTTTTATGTATCTTACTCTCTGTGTGTTCCAACTGCTCGTTTAACGCATTGTAATCTCTTGCGGCCATCTTTTTTACGTTCGTCATAAACAAATCTACGCGCGAACAAAGATGGCCGCCAAAGAATACAATGCATAAAACAACTATTTATATCTCGATAACTACTTATTTCTGCAAAAATTTCAATGCGATTTCCGTATTCAGCATACTCAAAAACCTATAAAAGTCGTCATTTAAAAGAAAATTGTGGAGGTGGACCTAAAATACCAAAAATCATATAAAACTTTAATTAAATTTGGAAATACGATTTAAAAAATAGCGCGGATCAGTAAGTGCATTAGCACCCACTAATCGACTAACGTGACCTTATTGCCAAATAAGCTCCGGCTACAATGTTGAACGCACCGTTCACGTTGTTTGTTTGTTTTTTGTTGTTGTTTTTTCAATTTAAATTCCACTTTTACAATATCTTTTTATTTTTTATAATTTCACGATATCTTTTTTTAATAATAAATTGTTAGTTGAAAGCACAGAATAGTTACAAAACACAATCCCCTCTCTATGGGAAGAATGACTGAAAAAAAATTAAAATAAAAATATTAGGCACTCATGCAGAGAGTGATCCGTGCTGAAATAATAACGATATTATTTTAAAAGTCATTCTTAACATGGGGAGGGAAGGGTGTTTTGTACCGATTCTGTACTTTAATCTTACAATTGAATAAAAAAACATATCATAAAACTTTAATTAAACTTGGAAATACGATTTAAAAAATAGCGCGGATCAGTAAGTGCATTAGCACCAGAAATTGTTAGGTGAAATACAGAAAAGTTTCTACCAAGAAACCCGTTATTTTTTTTCAGCCATTCTTACCAAGGCGAGGGGATGGTGTTTTGTCACTATTCTGTGCTTTCAACTAACAATTTATTAAAAAAACAAAAGATAAATTTTCGCATTAGGTCCATCTCCACAATTTTTAACATGGGTAGGTTGGGGGTGTTTATTCCGAAAGCCGTTCTTAACATGGGGAGAATGGTGGTATTTATTCCAAAAGCCGTTTTTAACTGACGAAAGACAGGTAAAAGGTTAAAACACGTGGCTAGGCATGAGTGTTGTTTATTCCGAAAGCCGTTCTTAATATGGGGAGGTTGAGAGTGTTTATTCATTGCCGCCAGTGAATTATAGTGCATAGTACAGGTCTTTATATCTCGAAAACTACTTGCCTCCGCAAATTTTAAATGAGATTTTCTTATTCAGCAAAGTCGAAAATTGGGGAGGTGGACCTAATGTAAAAAAAATACCCTCCCCCCAAAAAGATATTGTGAAATTTAAATTTAAGCGCGGTACCAAAAATAAAATTAAACAGAAAAATACCCCCTTCGGGTTTGTACTTGCACAAAGACTTGAAAAAGTTGTCAACAAAAACAAATATATAACAAGTAAATATTTTCAAAGGCAAGGTAAGTTACTTTTCTACCTAATTGGATAATTTTTAGTGTTTTTATTGGGTTTGTACTACTGTACAGATATATTCGAAAAAGTTGTCAAAAAATAAATGTATAACAAATATTATCAAAGGTAAGATATGTTACTTTATTACCAAAATGGATAATTTTTTAGTTTTTTTATGTAAAATGTTTATTCGGCTCGAAAAACACAGCGTTTACTGCTATATTTGAAAATTACAAATGGTGGCAGACTCTGTGTTAAATACACATTAAGTTTTGGAAAATGAGTTAAAACTAAAAACTATACGAAATACTGTTAAAACCCACCGAATACATGTCTGCCTATGTCACGGTAACATATTGAGTGAGATCCTGACAGTATTTTGTATAGTTTTTTAGTTTTTATTCATTTTCACAAACTTAACGTGTTCAACACAGTCTGCCGCCATTTGTATTTTGCAAATATACCGATAAAAATTACATGTTTTCGAACCGATTAAACATTTTACACCAAATAAAAACATTAAAATTTTATCCAGTTAGGTAGAAAGGTAACTTATCATGCCTTTGATAACATTTATTTGTTAAGTTTATTTTTCGACAACTTTTTTCGTTTTTGCGTTTAGTAATACAACCCCGTTTTATTTACTGTAACGTTTAGTCGGCTCGAAAAACAGTGTTTATCAGTGTATTTGAAAAATACAAATGGTGGCGCACGCTGTTGATGATGTTGTTTGGGAAAATGATTTAAAACTAAAAAACTATGCAAAATACTGTCAGAAACCCACCGAATATGTCAGCCTATATCACGATAACATATAATCAGTGGGTGTCTGACACTGTTTTGTATAGTTTTTTAGGTTTTAACTGATTTTCCAAACTTAACGTATTCAACAGAGTTCGCGACCATTCGTCTTTTTCAAATACATCGATAAACACTGAGTTTATCGAGCCGATTAAATATTTTACATTAAATAAAAACACTAAAAAAATATCCAGTTAGGTAGAAACGTAATTTACCTTACCTTTGCTTTCATTTATTCGTTTTTGGACAACTTTTTCGAATCTGTGTATAATAACCCCCACCTCACCCAAATATTAATTAAAAACTCACATTTTTTAATACAAATAAAAAAAAACTCTATTTAGCGTTTCAACGTTTTAGCAACGTTTGGCTTAATCCACTGAATGTTGGTCGAGCCCAAGCTATGATTGACGGTAACTCCCGAGGATCCGGATCCAATTCTGCAAGAGTACTGCAAGAGTGGATTGCTGTACTAAGAATATAAGAAACATGCATTTTCTCTTTTTATTAGAATTTACACCAAATTGAGCAACAGCAACGCGTGGCAGAGTACATCTAGTATATATATATATATATATATATATATATATATATATATATATACTACTATATTTTTTCTTTTGTTTTTTTATATTCATATTAAAACCTTGTTTCTATTTATTTAAAAAGAAAACACAACTTTGTTATATACGGGTTATGGAATTCCATTCATCTACAAAAGACCTTGCATATTTTTTTAAACATTCATTTAAATTAATTCCCTATAAGTTTTTTTTCGCTTTTCTCATGGGATAATCATTTTTAATTAACTATTTCGTGTAATTATATTCATGCAGATATTCTACATGATATATACTTGCGTAATATGCGAAAAAAGCTTATAGTAAACACAAACCTCTTTCTATATATATTTATGTATGCAGTTTTTGGTCTACAGACATGCGAAACTTTATATATATATATATATATATATATATATATATATATATATATGAACAAATGATTAATAAAACATGTTAAAAGACATTTTGAAAAAGAGTTAAAAACATATTTAATTTTAAAAAAGGAAGCACAAGATAAGTGGATAGTCCTTAATCCGCGGAGTTTCGAAGAAATACTTCCTTCTCCTCAGAGGGCAGGAATTAGCAAAATGCGGGATCGGATTTTGCATATAAAAGTATTTAATGAAACTACAAGTAAGTCACAGATCTTACTTGGTTAAAAAAAGGGTGAGGTAAGGGGAATAGGAGGTAAAAGAAAAATGATAAAAAGATTTTATATATATATATATATATATATATAGAGAGAGAGAGAGAGAGAGAGAGGTGTAGAGATTGTCTGATTTTCCGACTGTAGAACGCACAACATGTACTTGTTCATGTAAGTAGCAATCAGAGTATAAGTGTAAGTCACACAAATAAAAAAATTGTCCCTGGATCTTGTTAATGATTGTTGCAAACGCCAACCGAATTGTGAAGTGCAATATCTTAAATTAAAATGGTATATCCGTTTAAACAATTCAATGCAGGTTCACTGCCCGTTCTTCCTGAGGTTGACTGAGAAGAAAACATACGGGTTTAATTTTACTATAGACATGTATGTGAGCACGCACTGGAAATTCTCGTAAAGTAAAGTATTTAGCCGATTTCCTTTGCATGAATGTATCGTAGTTTATAAAAAATAAATCGATAGAAAAATTGAAAAGAAAACTGTTTAAAGAACAAACCATCAAACTTGTAATTAAGAAGGAAGAAAGAAAGAAGAAAAATGTAAAAATGTTGTACGATAAGTTTAGAAAAGGAAAAAAAGTTGGTAAACTGCTGTTTTTTGTTCAAAGAAAATATATTGTTTTCAAATATGATTAATGAGAATATTCGTAAATAATTTAGTGCTTCTTCGTTAACGTGGCGAAATTCGGAAATCGAAATATTGATTTTCAAGTGAAGCCAATAGTATCTACTGGATTGCCATGTCGCAGTTATGAAATTATCGAAAACTTATGAAAAATGATAAGGTAAAATTAATAAGTAATTTGAAGAAATTAGAAATTTTAGCTATTTCCCTTATGTTTACGTCACATATCACGTGACAAAAAACATAGCCGAAATCATTTTTCGTTGAATCATAGAAGACTTTAATAATTGTGACATGAAAATAAAATAGATAACATTGCTTATTGTTGAAATTGTCAAAAATTTAGGTTATCGTTGTTTTTTAAATTAAATATCAAAATTTTGGCTGGCCGATTCCACTGCAATAATAAAGAATCACCCTTTTTATCGGCCGACCAATGAACACCCTTTATATATGTTTTGGTACTCTTGCCGATTTTGACTCGGATCCTCGGGATTTTTCATCAATTATGGTTAGGGATCGACCAGCAGTCACCGGATTAAGCCCGGCAAAGTAACAGACGCAGACGAATTTCTAAACAAACAAACCAGGAAAAATAGAAACAGACGAGAAGGAAAATATATAAGACCAAACATATCTATTTCTGACGTCACTCTGGGCAAACTTGAGTCCTTATACCGGAAAAATATCCAGTAAATAAAACGGTGTTTAGTAAATAGTTATTATTTTTCCTTTTTTTTTCTTTTTTTTTTTTTTTTTTTTTGCATTTTCATACACCAAACATGGATATAAATATCACTAAAACATCCACTGGGCCATAAGCTTCATTTCGGTACCTTACTTGCCTGGGTGGATTGCCTGTAGGCTCAAATAAACCGCGTCACACACACACACACACACAGACAAACATTAGGAAAATTTATAAGAAGATACCTAATTGTAAAAGCGTAGAAGCGGCAGAGAAAAAAATTTCCAAAGTATAAAAACAAAAAATACACCATGTAAGAAATAGTGTGTGTGTGTGTGTGTGTGTGTGTGTGTGTGTGTGTGTGTGTGTGTGTGTGTGTGTGTGTGTGTGTGTGTGTTTTGTTAAGGCGACTCGAAAGTACAGTTTAGCAGTTTAGGAATTAAGGGAGTTAGACGATTTTTATTAATAACTGAAAGTGGTATTATAAGAATCTTATTAAAAAGAATTTCAATGAAGTGCAGTCAAAAAAAAAACACGTGCGTTAAATTTCACAAATTAAAGTTTGGAAAACGGAATTTAAAGTCGCATTGTATGGAAACATTTAAAGTAGGTCAGTATTACAAAAGAAAGTGAAATCAATTAGTTGATCATTTCCAAATAGCTGTGGAGAAAATAAAAATAAAAAATAAAATGGCGACGAAACATTGAATCGCGACGTAATTAACGACTATTTCTCTCAACGGACACGAAAATATTTCTTCGATGAATAGTACACACAAATAAAAGAAAAAGAAAATAGATGTTGAAATGAAAATAAATAAAGTTTTTATTTATAGAAAATTTGACGCGGTAGACGTACATGAAGGTCGACAAACCTAAATTTCTAGCATTAAAGTAGAACGAAATAGAATCTGAATCCGGTCAGTGACATTGTAGACATCATTTATTTTCGCTTCTCACGTGGCGTAATGGGAAGAGCTGTCAACTGTCAGCTTTTTTACAAAGGAGTCTACACTTATACTGGCCAGGAGGCCACTCGAGGATAAGGGTTAATGAGTGTACGGTAGTCAATCAGATAATATCATAGTCATATTTGGTAGTGGAAATTTGGTATGTGGGATGACTTAAGGGGAATGGCTCATCAAAAATTTGTTTATGTTGGACTTGAAGACGAAAATGCTGTAGTCAGCTGGAAAGCAGGGAAATAGAAGAGAGTTCCACTGGCGTGCAGTTTTAAGAAAGAAGCTTTGTTCGTGGAATCTACGTTTAGGTTTAGGTACAGATAAAGAGTGGGGGAAAATATCGATAGTGGTTTCAACTAGACGAGTATTTTTCGTGAAAGTTTGGCGAGGGGGGGCATGGATTGGAGCTCAGACAAGCACTTGCAATAAAAAGAACGATAAATCAGAGACAGGCTCGCCACGTCTCTTCTGTGTGAAAGAGGTTGCAGGAAAGAGAAAAGGGCATCCTCTACAAAGTCTATTTTGAACACTGTTAAAGTAGGATAAGATGTGGAAACAGCACTTCATCCTACGACGTACTTTGTTTTTATATAGACTGACCAATTTTTATGATTTCAGCTTGAAATGAACAGTTACAGCTGGAATTGGAATACACCATATTAAAGCCTGATTTTCACAACTGGTGAATTTCAAAGATGTAATCTGGATGTAAAAACACTTTCGAAGAATGATATGCAATAAAACTATGTTTTACATTTTTTTTAATATGCCACAGAAACGTATGGTATGCTTCAGACTGCTTTTGAACTATTTTGCATGAACCGAGTATGAAGAGTATGAGAGATTCAAGAATGGCAGGAAGTCTATGAGGGATGAGAGGGATGGGGGAGTGCAGAAGTCAGCAGATTAGTGTTGATTGACCAAATAAAGAATTTCCTAGATAAGAACCATCGTATTCTTATATAGACAATAAATACACAGTTTGATAATAGTGTAGGGTCTGTACATACAATTATTCGAGAGGAATTGAAGATGCGGAAGATTTGCGCCAAGGCACCTATCGACAACTCCATCTTTGTCACAAACTATTTGACCAAGATGGGTGTTAAGTCAGTCCCTAACCAGACCTTGCTTCCTGTGACTTTTGGTCATTTGCCAAGCTCAAGGAAAACCTTGGAGGCTGCCGTTATGAGACAATTGGGGAATTGAATGAGGCTGTGACACAAGGGTCATTGTCACACTCACACAAGAGGACTTCCATGGGGCCTTTCAGATTTTTCTGGAACAGTACAAGTGCATTGCAGCTGGAGGAGAATACTTCGAAGGGGACTAGAATTTCATGTGTGTATTATCAATAAAAGTGCCTATACTAAAAAAAATAGGGTTTTTATCACAATGTATTCGATAAGTATCGATAATCGATAATCGATAATGGAAATAATTTGATGAAAGAAGCCACAGGCAAGTTTGATTCGTTGAGGTAGCGCCATTTTTTCTTTCGTATAATACATGGTCCAATTTAAAACAACAACTCAAGCTACAAAATACGGGCACTTGGCAGCACTACCACCGCCATTTAGGTGTTTTCTGAATTAGACATTTTTATAGAGTCGCAATTTTTTCATACGAACAAGTAAAATTATCGTTAAGTGCACGGTGATTATTAGAGTGTGTGTTCTGAGTTCGAACCTCCATCGAAGTATATATATTTTTTAATTTGATTTATTCAAAACATGACTTTTGACATGAAAAAAAAATATTAAACACATTGTTTTATTCGATTTTTTCTTCTGTAATTTGTGTGAAACAATGACTCCATAAATAATGACTCCATAAACAATGACTCCATAAATAATGACTCCATAAACAATGACTCCATAAACAATGACTCCATAAATAATAACCACATAAAGGTAAACCTTCCGTCGTTAAAATATGTTTATTTCATCTCATATTGCAGGATAAACTATAGTATTGCAAATAAATAGAATAGATTGAATGCGAGGACGAAAACTAGCGTGATATGCGTATAATGCAAACTATAAGGCTGGCAGTACATCAGCTTACGTTTCTACATGCAGTTTAAAATGCATGTAGAAACGTAAGATCATTTCCTTGTCTTTACAAATTAATGAATTAGTTATTCACAAAAACAAAATGGCGTCTAGTGAAATAACAGGAAGAACCGCGAACAATGAAACTGGAGGAATTTGCATAATTACTTGGCTATTTTTTAGACGTGTTCAGACACGATGAAGATGTCGGTCATCTTGTTTGTCATGCTTTGATGTGTTTAGCGTTAAGCGCGCAGACAGAATTATGCCGTTTTAGTATTTGATAGTTTTGACCACTGTTCTTGTGTTATCTCATCTATTATTCTTGACCAGTCTATAAGTATCAGCCCCCCCCCCCCTTTATGTAACTTTTTTCTTTTTATTACAAACAAAATCCTAACCTTAATCTTTGACCTTGACCTTGAGAAATGATGTGCACCACATCTATGTCGGAGACCATCATCTTTTCAGGTTTGGTCATGATCGCTCCAGTGGTATTGGCTGTAGGAAAGTATATATACATAGGATATACACCTTGACCTTTGACCTTTACTTTGGAAAATGGTCAGGGGCCATCATCATTCCAAGTTTGGTCTTAGGTGAGTATATATGCATATACTATGACCTTGGTCTTTGGCCTTAACCTTGAAAAATAGCGTGCATTATACGTAGATTGGTGCAATGATGATCGGCCCAGTGATGTGGGCTGTGGGAAAGTTGTACACACACGCGCGTGCGCGCACACACACACACACACACACACACGCACAAACGTTACTACTTTATATATATATAGAAAATCCAATAAGATTCGATAGTACTTAAACTCGGCTTGCCGATCACATAGTCTGCGTCGGTATCCAGTGCGTCAAAACTTCCCTCTGCCGTGCTAGCAAAATTCTTCACATTTGAGAGCATCCTATATTTAAACAAAGCCGCCATTCGTTCACGCATTATGTATTGTTTCCACATCTGGACTGCTGCATCTTTCACGTGTCTTCCTCTTAGACAGAGGTCAAAAACATCCAATCTAATATAAGGTCTCATACTATCAAAGCATTCTATTCAAATAGTTTATTCCCTTGGACTGGTAGACTTTGGAATTCGCTCCCTTTTTGTACTGTATTAACATGAAGAAGTCTAAATGTAATGTGAACAAACATCTCGCTACTTTACACCGCACATAGTCCCTTGTAGGCATCGTCCCCTTTCATATACAAGTGACAATACGCTTTTGGGGGGTTGAAAAAGAGTTGGTTTTAATCACAGTTTGTCTGGTTTACCTTGTAAAAATATGCGTGTGGTCATCTTCTATAATATCAATCTCCCCTGTTTGTTTAAATGTATGTATGTATGTATGTATGTATGTATGTCTCGCAAAAACTTTCGACTGAGGCGACGGATTTTCACGATATTAGTATCATTTTTAAGCTCGACCCTTCGGACGACAGATATCGAAAAATTTGCTCAAAACATTAATTCCTTCACCCTCAACTGTGCGCTTTTCTTCAGGGAGGGGTCGCTTTTTTCGCCGATATTTTCGAAAGTCATCGCCTTTCTTCGATTGTCTATCCTTAATTTAAACCTACGTCACTTTCTGTTTGTTTGTTGGCTGTATTTTTTGCAACCCCACTGAGCAAATTAGGCCGTTTTTATTGTGGAGAGAGGGGGAGAGGAAGGGAAAAGTGGACCAGCTCCTGAGAGGTGGGAAATGGGAGCTGGATAGTAAGAGCCTACTGGTATATAGGGTGGACCAGATTTCCACAAGGGCAATGGTCTTTGATTGCAGCATCTGCCGGATCAGATACTACACTTTGATCTCGGCCCGAAAGCCACAAAGGTCCCCGTACGAGGAAGGAGGTGTCCTTTGACGATTGCGCAACAGCTAAAGCGCACTTTTTTTTTCTTTTCACTTTCTTTTCCTACTTCGTGGTATGGATTCGAACTCTTGCTCAACTCACACTTCCAAACACCCGGGCAACGTTTGGCACCCAGGCTATTTACATTCTAAAACACAACACTATTCATTGTATGTGATAAACAGTGGGGTGAAATTGAGGGTACATATCTTTACAAACGGGTACCGCGTGAACATATGGATCTTATAAAATTTGAACTCGATATTATCAATTTCATGGTCTGCCATTCACGCCAAATCCACGCCTCCAAATTTGTCTGAACGTAACAGATATTTGTATACATACGATCTGTTTTATTAAAATCGCTCCATACAAGGAATGAAGCCACTTGACGTAAGAGTCTAAAATATGATACTTCAAGGACAAAACTTGCTAACAATAAGTGTTAGATTGAATAGATTCTAACACAGAAGACAGCCATTTTTACACTTTTGTGAGAAACATCGCCCATGGAATAAAGACTATACAAAAACTAGAAAAGCGACAGTTACGCGACCGCCAACAGTACTATCTATGTCTTGGGTCTGTTTTTTTACGATCCATGCGCAGTTTTATAGCTTTTTATCCTGTATATTTCTCTGGTCGAAACAGGAATAGTTTATTTTCTTCCATTTTTCAAGCTTTTTACCTAGGAACAAAGTGTAGTATTTGTGTAACGAATCGGTGCGCTCTTATTGTAACAGACGGACGAAAAAAATCATCAGCAGCCGTAGTTAAAGCACATAGGCAAATTAAGCAAGTGTAACGAGAACAAGAAGAAAAAAGACGGAAAAATGACAGTACGTATTCGAGCAAAGGACGTGTTTTGACTCGTGTGCGGCGAGAGAGAAATGCGTCCCGTGGTTGAAAAAGCGAAAAGGCAAGCGACGACACGTGCGTGAAACAGCGTCTCGACAGATATGTTTGACGCGTGAGATTTTGAAACACGATGAAGTGCGTTGTTAGAAATTACTGGAATAAATGTTTTCTCTATTCACATAGAAAAATTGCCGAGTTGTGTTGTTATGTCCTTCCTTGTAGGGTTAGGGTTAGGGTTATGTCCTTCCTTGTTTATTTGTTCCTGTGATGGTACCAGACAGCGTGCGGATCCGAGTTGTTTAAATGTAGTGACACAGAGTGTAACGATCACGTTATCTCGGTTCTGATAAATCTGTCCGTGGTCGACGATTCTGACGTTTTCATCGATGAGCGATCAATAAATCAAGTCTTTATCCACAAATGCTGGTATTTTTGCATGTTGGTCTTTTTATTCGTTGTCGTCACTTTTTCATTTTGCCGTTTCATGGGTGGTTGCGTTGTCTAGTGGTTGTCCATCGTCTGTTTGGTTGCGTTGTCTAGTGTTTGTCCATCGTCTGTTTCACTACTCACTAACTAACAATTAAACTACTTATGCATGAAAGATGCAAGTCGAGTTCTACAAGATTTCATTATAGAGAATTTATTTATAGAGAGAGAGAGCTTAATTAATAATCTTCCTTCTTAGATTTTTTACTTGAAAAATGAGAGAAGCAAACGGCCAGAAACATCATTAACATTCAGCTTAGATTATCAGTTTCTACATCAATTAGCCATGTGTCGATCGTAAGAAACTCGGCTTCGAAATATAATAGGTGATGCTCTTTTCTCCTCCCTGCAATCTCTATTTCACGGAAGAAAAGTTGCGAGACGGTCTCTGTTCTATCGTTATTTTCATGGCAAGTACTCAACTGAACTCCAGTCTATGGAGGCCTCTTGTCAAACTTTCACAAAAAGCACTCGACTCGCTATAACCACTGTATACAATTTTTCCCACTCTCTATCTGTGCCTAAATCTAAACGCAAATTTCATGAACAAAGCTTCTTTATCAGAACTGCACGCCTGCGAAACACGTTTCAGCTGGTCTGTTCTCCTGTTGAATACAACATGGTAGCTTTCAAGTCCAATGTAAACAAGTTCTTGATGAGTCATCCCAACGAATAATCAAATTCTACCCAATTTACATCATTAATCAATAAAGCCAATATCAAAAAGTCTTTATATATACCTGTAGGTTTTATACCCCTCCCTTCTTCGTGGCTGGTCAATTTTTAAGTAAAAATTGTAAGGCTTTACTTTTTATTTGCTCCGCCATCACTGTTTTGTTTCCTTGTTTCATACATGATCGTGCCGAGTTGTTGTTTGTTTCGTAAAAGGTATCATTAGAGAAAATGTACTTATAGAGAAAGAGACTCGTAACTAATAATTATTTCTTTCTTAACTTAGTTTCGTACTTGAGAAATGAGAGTCAGCTTATATTATCGTTTATGTCGACCTCCGTCCTTTTCGTCCTTCTTTTTTATTATATTGGATGGCTCTCAACAATAACACAAATAAATAATAATTCAAAACAAACTACATAGTTTCGATTTGGACAAATCACCATTGCGCCTAACATAATTGTTTTATTTTCATTTTTTTTTCTTGCCTTTTTTTTCTATCGGGCTTCAGAAGTCGAATTACCAGATAAAATCTGGAAAGAAGTCGAATTATCAGATAAAATCTGGAAAGAAGTCGAATTACCAGATAAGGCTGACTTGTAAAAATGCTAGTAATCGGATATTTTATCTTCAAAGAATCAACAGACATATTTAAAGATTACAAAATAAAAAGTGATAATCTCAGTCGGAGTTTTTAAATTCTATGGAGTTAGGGTCGAAGTTTGACTTAAACTTTCCGACTTTGCACCTATATATGGAAGTACATCATTATTACGCTCTTGGTGAAAAGGACACATGCAAAAAGGGTTCCTTTCTGATGACGTCTTTGATAAAATATCACAAAGTCAAAACTCAGATAAGTAAGGAGGTTGTTACAGTGTAATGTTTTCACTCATGGGAAAAAAAATAAACGAAAAGAGAAACAATCTTTAGACATACATGTGTTAGATAATAGCCTGGTAGAAGCAGTTAATTATTTGTTTATCTATCTATTTATCTTTTTATATATCTAACTATCGAACTGTCTGTCTGATGTCTGTCTGTCTGTCTGCCTGCCTGTCTATATAATTATCTATGTATCTAGCGGAGTAAACAACAGAGAATTTAAATCCTTACACGGTTTGACATGTATCAAACTTTGTTGACCGGTCAGTTTGCACCGGAAATATAAAGCAGGAATCGGGGTGACATGTTAGGGGCTCTGGTTTGGGTAAGCTGAGTTAATTTAAGGAGTTGAATCCGAGACGTTGAACAAGCAAGATGGGTTAAGAAAGTCTCCTAATGAGGGGATGAGGGGGTGACGATCTCAAATAGAGCAACCCCAAGCCAAAGATCGTCTGTCACTCAATTTCTGCTGGCGGGATGCCTTGGAGTGAATAAAAAATATATAACAACACACATCGTCATGGGATTCTGTCTTGAAGCGTCTCTGTTACAACTGGTTTCAGCCCCTCCCAAAGACAGTTGGTGAGTCGTCCAGAAGCAATCCGCAACGGACAGGTATGTCGTCATGTATATGCGTATTATATGTTTGACACACAGACGCACCCACGACTAGTAGACGAGTTACGTACGGGCCATTACAGCCATCCTAACACTAACACTACTCATTATCCCCTCCAAAACAGTCGTCGTACTATCATTGTCTCGCCCTTTGTTGAACACAATGAACAAAATTCAAACTATTTAACGAATACAAATCAGCAAATTAATATTAATATCAGACCTCGAGCTTTTAATAAAGTACATACATATATCGGCGCTACTTCAACATTAATTAAGAAAATGATATCAAACTACATTTTTTCTTTTAACAACCATAATTCTAATAATAACCAAGGAACTTCTCTAACTACTTTAATTAAAAAACTTAACTCTAATAATACCCCATTCTCAATCAAATGGACTATCATAACAAAGTTAAGTCTTATACTCCAGGCTCTATGTCATGTCGCCTCTGCACAACCGAAGCTATAACTATAATTACTTTCCCTCAAAGTAACAATATAATAAATTCTAAAAACGAACTGATCTCTTTCTGTAAACGTAAGTACAAATTTAATTGTGATAATTTTAAAATTACATAGCTATTACTTTAACCTTTCAGATATATATAATTTTTTCTTTAACATTATCGTTTTTTTCTACATACTTTTTTAATACTTTATAACTTAATAATCCTTTATTTTAATTCTTTGTTCCTTCTTTGCTTGGCCGTTGTTTTTATCTGCAATTTCCGTTTTAGTCTTTAAATATTCCTATCTATCAATTATATCAATCTACTTCACATTCATATCCTGTATGTATATTTACTTATAGTTTACTATATGCATTTACTTACATTCTTACTTGCTTTATCAGGAATTTGCATATACCGGCCATCCTCTCCCCTTAATTTTTTTTTTAATCTCATATTTTATATTATTGTTATTTTTTATTTTTATTTCTTTATTTTTTATCTTTCTTTCTTTATTTATTTATTCCATTTAGTGTCTTTTAATAACTCTTGCTGACATTTTCTTAAGTAATAACCTGTACATTTCAGTTAACCTCTTTTTTTGCCCTATATTATTCACGCCTTTTAACGTTATCCTGTCTGGGTCATTTTGACATTTGCTTTTCTAATTTATATTTAATTCTATCACCATTTAATTTTTTTCTCTCTCTCTTCTTATTTACTGATTTTTTTAATTACACTTTGTTCTCGGCAGCCGTGTTAAAAGCATATCTTATTTTTCTATTAATATTGTTGGAATTTTTTCCCATTTTCCTTGTACATATTTGTGCATAATCTGCGGATTTCGGCCTTTTGGATTATTTTGGACCATCTTCCAATTACGCGATTTCCTTAGATTTTACTTGTGCGAATGGAAAATTAATTACACTTTCTTTAGCTTACATTTTGGATTTTACCGTCATTGGATACTTTACCTTTCGCCTGACTATCAATTCACGTGAAATCACCTTTTTTCTTCACCATATTCCCTCTGCTTCACTTTTTGTTATCAAGTAAGATCTTTGACTTACTTGCAGTTTCATCAAATACTTTTGTATGCAAAATCCGATCCCGCATTTTGCTAATTTTCTACCCTCTGATGAGAAGGAAAGTATTTCTTCGAAACTCCGCGGATTAAGGACTATCCACTTATTAAGTGCTTCCTTTTCAGATTAAATATGCTTTAACTCTTTTTCAAAGTGTTTTAACATGTTTTATTAACTATATGCTCTTATATATATATATATATATATATATATATATATATATATATATATATATATATATATATATATATGGTTCGTTTATTAAGAAATTATAATTGATTATGATAATGGCAACACAACACATGCAGAGTTTATGCGATTCTCGTGGCTTCCTAACGTTTGCGGTAAAAAAATAAGAAGCTTTACAATCTCGGACAACATTGGGTCACCTTGCTAGTTCCTGTATATGTATAAGTTAATTTAAAATTGAAAATGGAAACCCTATGACTTAACGTTACACCTAATTGTTTCTGAGTTTTCCAAGAGCGAAGAATATAGCTTTAAATGTTATATCTATTTTATTTGCTCTTGAAAAAACTCCTAAAACAGTTGGGAGAAACGTTGACTAAATAGGTATTTTTAACATAACGTGAGATTTGTTTTATATTTTTATTATAATAGTTATATTTACATGAGTGATGCATGGACGAATTAACTGAATTATGAATTTTGGAACACAGATTTTTGGCTGGGGCTTTTTTTAATCTAGTTTATTTTATGAAAAACGGACTAACGAAAATCGAACCCCTTAGTTAGAATTCAGGTATGTAACCTCAGGTATTTTTTTAATTCCACAGTAGGTATTTGTAGCTAAAAAAAATCAAATCTTAATTTCAACACTCTACTGTCAAAACTAAATTCTAGAACACGACGTATTGCTGACAATACCTGTTTTTCTGACATCCGAATCAAAAACCATTCCAGTCTCTGAAAAATAAGGCTTTTATATCCAACCGGAAGCATCTCATTTGCATGTAAAGAGAAAAAGTGGCCATGTTGTTTTTCATTTTTTTTCTTTTTGTTCATATGCTGTACTATTTTTTTAAGTTCCTAATTAAAGAGGAACAACATTTTTTGCCTTTGGTAGCATTTTAGACGATAGTATTGTACATCAATTAATAAATTCTACTCAGATTTCAGTTTCTTTCACTTATTTAAAGAGTTTCTAAGATCATAATCTCGATAAAACATTTAAACAGTCAAATATTTCAGATTTGTATTGAATTTGATCCATAGTAATTAAAGACTAATAAGGAATTATTCGCTGAATTTCGATTTTGGTGGGATTCGCTTAATCTTAGATTGCAATAACATGTCATGGAATTTGAATAATAGTTCAAGACAGAACATTTAGTATCCTTATTTCTATATGTAAAAGGGTATAACTTGGTACAGAACTGTTCTGTTTGGGAGAGGGTTATCTTACCCATACTGAGATGGGTATTCGTCTAATTCATCTAACAAACATATCGTTTAGTTATAAATGTGCATATACGAGGTGCCTTAAATAAGCTTCAACACTCTTTTGGTACAGGCATTTCAATATTGCGTAGACTTTAAAATTCAGTATGTTATTCAGTATGTTACATCATATGAGGTGATCGACCAAATTTTGTGATTCCAGTTACAAATGAACAGCTACAGCAGGAATCACAATCGATTTATAAATGTGCACATATTTTCGAAGTTTAATGATTTTTACGTTGATCAAAATTGATACGGTGTTCATCACCCTTGGTTTCGTAACCCTTTCTCCATGTTTATGAAAACGCAAATGTGCTAAAACTACTAAACTAAAAAGTGTAACAGTCCATCATAAGCAGAAGAGAATATCACCACAATTAGTAATACGCTTTAATCCGTAGTTGTATAGCAAGAGAGGAAGGGGGACTAGAAGAAATATTTCTGCGACATTTTTTTCAAGTCTAAAACAGAATTTTATTGCATATCGTCCTTCTAAATTTTTCTCACGTCGAGACTACATTTTTGAAATTCACCAGTTGTGACAATCAGGCTTTAGTAGAGTGTATTCCAATTCCTGTTGTAGCTGTTCATTTAAACCTGGAATCATAAAAATTGGTCAGTCATCTCATAAGATGTATAGCAATAACATACTGGATTTACAAGAGTCTACAAAAATTTTAAATGCAACAAAAGTCTGGAACCCTATTTAAGGCACTTATGAATCAAACTTACCAAAAAAAAAAAGAAAAAGAAAAAACGGAAGCTGTAAAATAGCGGAAAGTAGTCCTTAAAAAACTTATTTAATATTTACCTCATATATCAATCAGATTTATGAATTTTCATACA